>NW_022900951.1:123620403-123656103 GCF_012274545.1 Fukomys damarensis | reverse complement strand
AAAGAATGCAGTTTACGTACAGAAAATATTTGCAGACACCCTCCCCACAAGATCATATGTTGAAGAATTAATCCCTAATACAAGGGTATTTGAAAGTGGGGTGATTCTATCCCTGGTTAAAAAAAAAGAAAAAGAAAGTGGGGTGATATTAGTTCATGAAGGTGGGGCTCCCATGATGGGATTCCTTGCCATATATAAGGAGGAGAGATCTGGCTCATGAGAGCCCAAGAGGAAGGGCCATGTAAAAATACAGCACTCCACAAGCCAGAAAGCGGGCAAGACCAGACATTGAATCCCTGAGCGTCTTCATCTTGGTCTACCCAGCCTCAAGAACTACGAAATACATAAGGCTTAGGAAGACAGAAAAAGAAAACCAAATTGAATAAAAAATAAGAAACAAGGCAAAAGATTACAGGTAGTAAGTCAGTAAGACAGAAAGGGCAGGAAAACAATAGAGAAAATCAACAAAGTTTTAAACTAGTTTTAGATCAGATTAATAAACTTGATAAACTCCTAGAAAATGGGTCCAAAAATAAACATAAACCCAAATGATTGATACAAGGATCGTAAGTAAAACAATACAGATATGCAAAAGGAAAAATTATGAGCAGGCTTATGGTTGCAAATTAAAAATTTAGAGGAAATGGGTAAGCACCATCAAAGATGCACTCAATCTAACAGAAATTCATTCATAAAGCAGAGGAGGAGAGAATGCTTTTTTATTATTATTTGGTACTGGGGATCGAACTCAGGACCTTGTGCTTGCGAGGCAAGCAGCAGCACCACTGAGTTAAATCCCCAGCCCGGGAGAATGCTTTTTAAATGTTTTCATGAAGAATGCAGACTTTTGACATAGCCTAAAATATTACAAGGGAAGAAAGGTATAAGCCTTTGATAGCAATCTACACAGAAGCAAAACTCCTCAATCAATATTAATAAAGAGAATCTAGTATTATAGGAAAAGGATAAAACATCTTGTTTGAGATTGATTTCAGAAATGTATGTTTAGTTTACTTTAGAAAATTAATGTTTTTTTAAATTATAAAGAAAAATACACTATCTTAAGAAGTACATAAAACATTTAAAGTAGGTCAATAGTTGATTTTGAAAACCTTTCTTTTGGTGCTGAAAAGACTTGGGGTCTACTTTCTCAGCAAGTTGCCACTTTATAAAAAACAACTTTTTTTTACATTAACTATAGTCATCATGGAGTTAATTAGGTCTCCAGAACGTATTCATCTTAGAACTGCAGTTGTGTACACTTTGAATAGTAACTCCCCATTTTTCCTACTCCTGAGCCCTGCTCACCATCATTCTGCTATTTCCATGAGTTTCTTAAAAAGACCCCACATATAAGTGAGATTGTGTATTTTTTTAACCTGTGTCTGGCTTATTTCACTGTGCACAATCACCATAAAAGTGGGAGGATGGAAAAATTAACTTGATTGTGGTTATTTCATGTTGAATATGTAGATCAAAATGTCACCATGCTCACCCTTAAAGTACACAATATTTTGTTAATTATACTTCAATGAAACTAAAATCCCCCCAAAAAACAAAGATAAATCATTCCAAATAAACTATAAACAGATGAGAACTTCCTTAATCTCATCAAGAATGTTTCTAGCCGGGCGTGGTGGCACACGCCTGTAATCCTAGCATTCTGAAGGCTGAGGCAGGAGGATGGCTGTGAGTTCGAGACCAGCCTGGGCTACATAGTGAGTTCCAGGTCAGTCTCAATTACATAGTGAGATTATATAGTGAGACCCTGTTTCAACCCCCCCTCAAAAAAAAACCAAAAGAATGTTTCTGTAATTAACACAATAAACAAACAAACTGTCTTAGTCTTAGTCTTTATGTTACAAAATACTAAATGCTGGGTAACTTACAAAGAATGGAAATTTATTTTCTGTCATTCAGGAGGCTGAAAAGTGCAAGTGGCCACTCCATCCTCTGAGGAAGGCTTTGTGAAGCTTCTATAAGGGACCTAATTGCTTTCGTGAGTTCCCAGCCTGCATGGCCCAAACATATCTTAAAGGCTCCAGCTCTTAATATCATCACAATTAGCCATTAAATTTCAACACTTACATTTTGCTGGAGACATATTCAAACAATGGAATAAACCTACAGTGAAAAACATGTTCAATGATAAAATATTAAATGTTTTCATCACTAGATCAAGAAAGAAAATCAAGCGTATCTGAGAACTGCATGTTTTTCTCATCTAAAACAATGAAGAATTCAAAAGAGATAAGGCATGTTATTAGTATATGTGCTGCTAAAGCGAGCACAGGGTACAGTTACTGGAAAACAATCAAATCATTCCACATATACACAACGCAGTCATAAATACAGAAAATACATAAACACACAGAAAATACAATGGGGTATTCTTCAAAATTACAAAAAATACTGTGGAAATTAATAAAGGATCCCATAAAAAAGTAAGTTCACAAATATCAACCGATATCCTATTGAACAGCAAGGAACAATTAGAAAATGAAATTTAAAATAATATCACAATGTGATAGATACTTGAATGAAGCTAGAGTAATCAGTGAATACTGGAAACAAGTGTTAAATAACAGACTCTGTTAAGAGCCCAGAGGACCAGAGATGTAGCTCAGCAGCACAGCACCTGCCTGGCAAACACGAGGTACTGAGTTTGATCCCCAGTACAAAAAATACAGAGTCCACAGCACTCTACATGTCTGAACGAAGTCCATCCTTGAAAGAAACTACTTTACCAGAGCCCAAACTACTGGAGGGTTACCATATTCAAACTGTCCTGAGGAAAGAAAAGCAATGATTCCAGCCCCGACTGAGTAGGGGCAAAATCTGAAAAGCACTGTGAAAGTGTCATCCTAGGGTCAACAGGTGCACAAAAGCAATGGAGACCAAATGGCATACCACAGAACGCTCATACCCAACATCCCTACCACCACATCACTAAAGGCCTATTTCTGGAATTCCTTTACTCAACACAGTATGTCTGCTTTTGAACAAAAAACTTACAAAGTACAATAAAATGATTAAAAGAAAAAAACCTAAAGAAGGAAGAAGCAGGGAAACAAGCCTCAGATATAGCACTAATGTTTAACTTATTAGACCAGAAATTTAAGTTTGCTAGAATCAATGTCACTAATGTTGCTCAAGGAAAAACAGGCAACATGAAACGACACATGGGTTGTACAACTACAGGGAAAGAAATTCTAAGAAATAAAAAAGAAATGCTAGAAATCAAAAGGCTAATAATATTGAATGAGGTGTGTCTCTGATGCTCTCATGAGTAGATTAGATGAGTCTGGAAAAGAAATGAGTGACAAGGAAAACATGTCAAGAGAAAACCTTCTCAAATTGAAAATAGCAAAAATCTTGGAGAGGAGAACATAACAGAACTACAGAAAGAATAATTTACTTACACAGAGAATACCAGAAGGAGAAGAACAAAGAAAAGGGTCACAGAATAATGAGGCAAGAATGACTGTGAATTTTCTAAAATAATGTCAGACATCAAACCAAGATAGGAAGCACTGAGAGCACCAAAGAGATCAAATGTCAAAAATCCACACCAAGGCTTATCATAGTCAATCTGTGCAAAATATGTTTTTATATTTGACAAACATACCAGAAAAAAGCCAGAGGACAAAAAAATACTTCAGAGAGGAAAAAACATAAAAATTACATGGGACTTCTGTTCTGAAACACAGACGTTATCCTTCCAGCTAAAGGATTCTGCCCTCTATTAGAATGGCTAAATCCCAAACACTAACAACACCAACTTCTGTGGAGGGCATGCAGCTACAGGAATGCTCCTTCACTGCTGGTGCGAATGCTTTGGGAGACCATGGGCACTTTCTTATAAATGAAGACATATATATATATTGGTACTAGGGATCAAACTCGGGACCTTGCATTTGCTAGGCAGGCAGTGGAACAACTGAGCTAAATCCCCAGCCCATGAAATGCATTCTTACCATAAGACCCTACAGTCATGCTCCTGGGATGTACCTAAATGAATATGACACTTACTGTTATGGTTTATACATAGATGTCCCCCCAAAGCCTCATGCACTCATAGACGGGGCTTTGGGAGGTGTCTGGATCATGGCAGCATGGTACTCATCAGTGGATTAATCTACTGATGGGTTTACAGCTAAATGTGATTGGGGAGGGAAAAAACCCTGTCGGAGGAAGCGGGTCACTGGCAGTGTGGCTTGGAAGGGTATAGAACCTTCCTCCACCCTTGATAACTATCTGCTTCTTGCTGCCATACCATGAGCTGTTTATCCTCTGTGATGCCCCTCTGCCATGTCACCCTTCCTTGGAGTCAGCTTACTACGGGCTGAAACCTCTGTAGACTGTGAACCAAAATAAACCTCTCTTCCTTAATCTATGGGTGCAGGTATTGAGACTCAGCAATGGGAAAGTAACTAAGACATTTATACCCACACAAAAACCTGTACATGAAAGTTGATAGCAGCTTTATTCGTAACTGCCTGAACTAGAAAGGATAAAGCAGTCCTTCACGAGGTAGATGGACAGATAAACAATGGACTATGATTCAGCACTAAAAAAGAAACGAGTTATTAAGCCAGGAGAAGACATGGAGAAACATTAAATCGCATTAGATGGAGCCGGTCTATATCATTCTATGACATGCCCTGGACACAGTAATGGGACCGATGATTGTTAGGTGTAGTAGAGAGGGAAAAACAGGCAAGATTGGAGGGAAGATGAGCCTCCTCACAAGGAAACTATTCTGTATACCACTATGATGGTGGATGTATGTCATTATCCATTTGTCAAAACACACAGAATGTACAAGACTAAGAGTACAACTGCATATAAAGTATGCACTTTCAGCGATTATGTAGGGTAACTGATAAATCTATTTCATAAAAACGTATAAGACATCAGATTTTCTCAGAAAAAAAATCAAGAAAATTTGCTGCCAGTAGATTTGTCTTGCAGCAAATGTTAAAATAAAGTCTTCAGAAAGAAGGAAAATTGCATAAGCTAAGCATACAGATCTACATAAAGAAGGAAAGACCATTAGAGAAGGACAAAGTGAAGGTAAGACCAAAAAAATAATTTTTCTTATTCATAATTGATCTAATCAAAACCAGACTGTCCAAAGTAAAAATGGCCACACTGTATTTGATAAGTGTACTTTTGGTTAAGAGTAATAAATGACAACACTGGTACGAGGTACAGGAGGGAAAACTTAGGAATGCCAGCAGCTAGCTGTATTACCTATACTATTGCATATTGTTATTTGAAAGTGGGCTTGGAATTGCTTAACTGTGTATTTCAAATTCTAGCACAGCTAGTCAAGTAACAAAGAATCATATTTCCCAACAAATGACAGTAAGTGAAA
Source organism: Fukomys damarensis (assembly GCF_012274545.1). Classification (NCBI taxonomy): domain Eukaryota; kingdom Metazoa; phylum Chordata; class Mammalia; order Rodentia; family Bathyergidae; genus Fukomys; species Fukomys damarensis. The sequence continues at coordinate 123,650,723 of NW_022900951.1, read as the reverse complement.
TCATATAAAATGCTCAAGTAAACTATGTAGTAGAGGAAAATATGGAAGACAAAATAAAAAAGAACAAGCTGATGAAATAGTTACAAGTATGACAGCTATTAGCTCAAGAGTATGATAAGCACTTTAAAATCAACAGTATAAACAAACCAGGAAAACATAGAGACTGCCACAAGGGACTGAAAACGAAGAGCCAGTGATAATCTGTTTACAATGAAACTACACAGATGAAAGGGGTAGAGAAATATGTAGTACAAAGTGGGTGGGAGTAGCTATATTAATGTACACAGATTTTAGAGCAAGGAAAATATCAAAGTGAAGAGAGTCATCACATAAGGATAATGGGGTTTATTCTCTCAAGAAGTTTTCACTATCCTTAATATGTATATACCTAACAGATCATCACTGTACATCAAGCAAAAGCTGACAGAACTGGAATGAGAAATACAGCCATTTATACAATCCTTGAAGACGCTGCCCCTCAGTTAGGAATGAGCACATCCAGCAGGCAGGAAAGACAGAGCTGAATTCACCAGCATGATGGATCGACTGGATCTAATTGCCATTTATACACTATTTTATTCAACAAGGAAAGAATGCATATTCTTCCCCAATTTACAAGCAACATTTACCACAATTGAACATGGTCTAACACTGGGGTCATTAGACATGCTTTTCATGACTCTTTAACAACAGAAACTATATCATGCACACTCTAGAACTCAAATTGAATGAAGTTAAAAACCAAGAACATAAAGATAATGGGAAATTCCAAGTAAATTGCAGGTTACACAACATAATTCTAAATAATACATGGATCAAGAAGAAATCCCAAGTCACTTAAAAGTATCTTGAACTAACAGAAAGTGGAAAAATCAACTAAAAATTTGTGGTATGTGGCAAAATCAGTGCCTACAATGAACCTCACGGCCCTGAAGGAATATATTGGAAAGGAAGAGAGATATAAAACCAAAAATGCAAATGACAACCTCAGGAAGTTAGAAAGCAAGGAGCAAATTAAATACAAAGCAAACACAGGAAAAGTAATAATAAAATCAGAACATAAATTAGGGAAGTTGCAAGAGAATATCAAAAGGTAAATTAATGAAACCACAATCACATTCTTTAAAAAGTCAACAAATTGAGAAGCATCTAACCAAAAATCAAAGTGTTGCTATAACTAATACCATGAGATGAAAAGGTAACATAGGAACATAATTCCAAGCCTATCACTTTCAAAACATGCCTGAAAGTGATTAATATTCTGAAATACCAAAACTCACACAGAAGACACTGGAGGGCACAGGGGCAACCATGCATCATCAGAGGCTTAGGGGAAACTCCAGGAAACAATGGTCGGATTCAGACTTCATTCTGAAGTTGGCCACCCTACACGATCCCAGGTCAAGTGAGTCTGAGATGGGGGCACAGAGCATGAGTTTGGAAGCTGTTCAAGTGCTCCATAACTCAGGTAGGGGAGGTGCTGTCGGATAGTTGGTGAGAATAGGCTAAGAGGAAAGCAGTGCCCCCAAGGAACTCAGAAGTTAAGGACCAGGGTACAGCCTTCTTGCAAGGAGGCAATCAACAAGGTTGGTTGCTAGCAGGTAGGCAGAAAATTACATGGCTAAGTACCTGTGCTCACTGCGGCGGGGGGGGACACCCAGTGACTGTTAATATCCCTTCAGTTTGTTTCTTTCAGATCAGGCCCTCCAGCAGAGACCACAGAAAACAGGCTTAAACCGGCCAAAGCCATCTAGCCCTCTCCTAAGTGACCTCGACTAAACTTTATCACTATAATGTCCTCGTAATGCTAAATGTTTCACCCCACATGTGTTCCACCCACCACCTGTAAACATGAAATGTATGAGGAAGTATGACCTCCAACTGCACATCCCTCTACATGCCGTAGCCAAGTCTCTCCAATGTGAGTATACACAGGTGGACCCAACACGCTTCCCTTCTTTCCTTAGTTTGGGGGCATACTACTTAGGCAGGTATCCCAGGTGCTCCCCTTGCTTGCTGCAAAATAAACCTTTCTCCATTTTTTTTCAATTTGTAAGTGCTTGTCTTTGCGAATACCAAAGGGTAAACCAATTGTGCTCAAAGTTTCTTTACAAAATTGGAAAAATAACAAAGGGATCCACAGGCCAGGTGAGCCAATGAGGGTTTACCAGGAGTAGCCAGACTCATCCAGAAAACCAACAGCCCTCTGATCCTCTTGGTCAGACGAGGAAAGGGAGCTTGGAGGAGGGCACCTGGAACGTAGGGGGGTAGCTGGCGGCTTGGAGGTCCAGGCCACTCCTAGCAGGAGGTCTCAGCTCACATCCATCTAGTTGTTAATCACTCAGGCTGGCTGTTTGCCTACTGTCCCCAAGATCAAAGTACTCCAGGAGCCACAGGACCAAGGATGAGGGTGCGCTCCCCACACTTTCTGGGGCCTTGGAGCTGGCTGTCCTGAAGGGGCAGATCCCATCTTAGGCACCTGGTAGATCAACCTTCACTGCCTGGCCAAAAAAGCCTGGAACAAGGAAGGTGACAGGCCTGGTGCCCCCTCCCCTGTGCTCGCCGCTTGAGCCCCCTCAGTACACTCACATCCCTTCAGACCCTGACCATGACGGCGGACCCCTACCTCCCCGCGGCAGCTGCGCACTGGGAGGAGGATCTGAGACTCCAGGCGCCCCCTCCCCAGCGTGGGTAGGTCCTACGACCCCACCTCAGGGCCCGGGGCCTCCTGCGCCAGAGCCTTTGCTCCCCACCTGAGTCTCTGCCACGAAGGGGGCGGCCCCGCAGTCTCTGGGCGCTGTCAGAGAGGAGGGAGCGGCTCTCTCCAAGGTCCGCAGCACCCGTGCCACGACCAGCGGACTTCGCCTTGCTGCTCTACGCAGACACACTCCAGGGGCCAGGCAATGCCAAGCCTGAGCAGTCGGCGGCTGCTTCTTGTCTCCGCCCGCGCTCTACGTTGGCCATGGTGCGTCAGTGCGCCCCTGCGTCAGTGATGGGAGGGCATCGCGCCCACCGGGGTGGGGGTGGGGTCCTTGGGAACATGAGAAGGGGCGTGGCCGGACGAGGGCTCCGTCCCACGTGACCGCCCCCAGAAAGTGCACCTCCTCCCAGCATTCATCTTTTATCTAAGTAAAGCCATTCTAATATGAGCGATGTTTTATCTCTAATAATGCTCAGCATTTTTTCACATGCTTGTTAGTCAATTGTGTGACTTCTTTGAGAAATATCTACTCAGATCCTTTGCCTATTTTTGAAGCAGGTTCTCCCCTTTTGCATTTTTGCCTTATATATTTTAACAATTGTATAGTTTGGACATGTGCTCTCTCATTCTGGGGTCTGTCTTGTCATTCTTTTGATTGATTCCTTATCTGTGAGGAAGACTTTTAGTTTTGTATAATCCCGTTTGTCTATTTTTTATTGTCTCTCCTAATGGGTACATATCCAAAAAATAAAAAATAAATCATTCCCAATAACAATAGCATGGAGATTTCCCTTTGGGAGGAAAAGCTATAGTTTTAGTCTTACGTTTATGTCTTTAGTCTCTTTTGAGTTGATTTTGTATGTAGTATGATGAGTAATTTCATCCTCTGCATGTGGATATCAACTCTCTCCAATATCATTTATTGAAGAGACTGTCCTTTGTCCATTATGTTGTTGGCACTTCTGTCAAAAAATCAAGTGACTTTAAAGAAATCAAGTGACTTTAAATATTTGTATTTGGTTTCTGGGCCTTCTATTTTGTTCTGTTGATCTATATGTCAGCTTTCATACTAGCACTGTGCTGTTTTGATTATTACAGCTTGGTCGTATAGTTTGAAGTCAATATTATGTCTCCACATTTTTCTTCTTGCTTAAAATCATTTGAACTATGCAGGATATCTTGTACCATTCAAATTGTAGAAGTGTCTTAAAATTTCTGTGAAGAACGTCACTGGAATTTTGAGTTCCTTCATCAACCTGTACAAGTAGAGAACTGATTTACACATGGGATGCCATACTATCCCCACATCCTGAGACTGAAAAACGTCTGGAGCTCTGGACTTCATGATTAGCAGCATCAGGAGGATTAGGGCCAAGACACCAATGTGCATGTCAGTGGGCTTGGGCTTGTGTTCTCAAAAAGCATGATATCATAAAAGAATAGGCTGTGTTGCTTGAGATCTTGATGCCAACTTGAAATAAAACATTTCTTGTGTCAATAATGCTATATAGTTTGTTTTTTTTTTAGATCTTGTAAGGAAAAGACATGCAAAGTAAATATGTGAGGAGAAAAAGAATGAAAGGTTTTTATCACAAATTTTAACCCTTTCATCAATCTCAGACTTTATTATCATAATTAAAGTAGTGGATCAGCCTGACACAATAGTGCACACCTATAATCCTAGCTAGTCCAGAGGCTAAGGCAAGAGGAGTTCAAACTTGACCCCAGCCTGGGAAAATCAGTGAAATAAAAATAAATTTTAAATAAATTAAAATTTAAAAATTTATGGGCTGGAGATGTCACTCAACAGTACAGCACCCTGGGTTAAATCCCAATTAACACACACACAAATAAGGATCAATTGCACCCCTTCAGTACTTCAATTCTCCCCTTCAGTACTCAATACCTCACACCTCAAGTAGGCACTGAACTCCTGCTCAACCACTTCCCAGTCACAGCCAGGTCACCTATGTCATTGCTGAACTTCCATAGTACATAAGCTTTCATGTATGTTATAAATGTTTCATAGTAGAGGAAATAGTGCCCAATTTTACTTTATTTTTTTAGTATTTTGGGAGCAAAGGTGGTATCTTAATTAGATTTGATCTGCATGGTCTTTATTACATGTTGGGCAGATGGGACAGTTCCATGAGTTTGGTGAGTTTGAAGGAGGAAGATTATCTTAGAGTAAAAAATAAGACCCTCACAAGCAAAGAAACTCAATGGATTACTTGTGCACAGAGTTATTTTAGTTAAGTGCTATCTTTATTCTTTTACATTTACTGTTAAAACACATATTTTAATATATGAACAGAGCAAAGGTTACTAAGTGCAGACTCTGAATTAAGACTACATAAATTGACATCTGTGATCTGCTATTCACTATGAGTGTGACCTTGATTGGTACATAAGGCTAAGTTCTGTCCTAATGTACATTAAATGTGGCTGTTTGTATTACTTAGATTCTGGAGATATTATATGGGAAACAAGATGAAGTATATATGCCAAGTATGGAAATGTTCTTGACACATGATTATCTCTACAGATATATTGGCTATTGTTTGTGTCATGCAGTTCCTCATACATGGATAGATTACTGAAATTCTTTCAATAGTTGATTAGCTCTTCCCTGGCTAATAAGCAAGGGATAAAATATTGCCAAAGTGGTAGAACATTTTATCAATCTCTATTCCATGAACTTTGATGGAGTTTATATATTTTCTCTGAATTGACTGGGATAGCTATGAATGTCACACGTTTTTACCTTCATGCCAGAATAGCTAGATTATAGGAGAACAGTCCAGTCATTGAACATTAGTGAGCATATTCATTTTTTTTTTCTTCAGGAATGAAGAAACAAGGTTTTATGTAATTCCACAATTAAAGTAGAATCAGGGTCATCTTATTTTAAGGTTTTAATTAAAGAACAAGTATCCACACCAATCTTGAAAGATGAGTTCCAACAGAATCCAAATGTTCTTCTCTCCTTCAATAAACGATATTTCTCCAGAGTTAAGACATCCACAAATAAAAATGATGCTAAAAAATTGGTCACAACTTACTATTATAGAAGATACATATATGCTTTAATGCACACTTCATAAATAGGAAGTACTTAAAGCGATATTTCTAGTCAGATATTTTAAAAGAATTATCACCTGAAAAATCAAGGGCATATGGTTAGATTATTTCTTGGATTTTTAGAACATGTAGACATATAATGTATGATAATACAGGGAAGCAGAAATGTTGAATATTTATGAACACGAGGTACCATTTAAGAATTCAGAGCTGAGGCAGATAATCGGTTAAAAGACTGGACAATGTGGATTTTTTTAAGAAATGATAATTCTATAACAGCATTAGAAAAAGTTAATCTTTTCAGAACTGTAATGATGCGGTAGTGAAGAGACACAGTTTTCTTCCTTCACATGCTCAGCATATTTGGGTTTGTTCCCAAGGCATGTCTAGGTATACAAAGTAAGATACTAATCAAAAGTGCACTCACCTCCAAGTTTTATGGGTCACACATGATATTTTGGACACAACCCTGTATGTTATTCTGAGTGTCTGTGGACTCACAGTAGCATACAGCTCCTTTTATATGTTTATTTCATGTAAGAAAATATATATTACCAAGACCTATCATGTAAAGGTCCAAGATCCCAATAATGAATGTAACTGTACTGTATACCTAAAATGTACCAATAAACTCAATTTTAAAAAAAGAAAATATATATTGAAAAAGTTAAAGGAACAATTTTATATAGATACATATGAGCATATATTAAATAACAATTATTCTATAATTACCTTCTCTCATGTAATTTCTATGAAATACAGGCTTTGCTTTATTTAAAGTTAATTGATTTTAAGCTTCATTCTTATACATACTTGAGCTTTGTACATTTTTACATACTTCACATAGCAATATAAGACTGTTCAAGTCATATATTTTAATCATCTTCAAAGCAAAGGTGTTGAGACTTTTTAATGTTACTGAGGAAATTGTAATCTGACAAGAGTAAATAATTTAGGAAGAGTGAGAGTGTACAGATGCCAGGAGCTTACAGTAATATTCAGATAATCATATCTACAGTGGATTATTGCTTTAAAACCCCTGGAAAACCTTATTATTCTGAAAATAAAATTCCCCAGTAGGAACAAGGAAACTATATTTTCTAGGATGTACATCCAGGAAATAACATGATTTCATATAATCACAAACAACAAATTATCTTTTCCTCGTATAGTGCCAAGAGAGACCACTGAAAACTTTTCTCTAGTCATCAACTGTGTGAAAATTTTGAATCACACACAAATGTATCAGTGAAACATACACCTCAAATATATATGTGTGAAATTTAGTTGTATATTTTATACTATATTGTAGGGATACACACACACACACACACACACACACACATATATATATATATATATATACATATATATATATATAATTACTCTGTGTGATACATCATTTTTATGAGAAGCATTCTGGTGAATATTATCCTTTATAAATAAAAGCTGAAACATTCTCTAAGGTCTCTTGGAGCCAAGAAAGGGAAATTATCATCACCTTCATCTATATTTTTAATATTTAATATAGTTGCAACCTATTCTCATTTGAAGTTTCCTAACTGGTAGAGAAAATGTTTCAGAGCAGATACCATTAACTTATAATTTGTCAAAGTAAAACATGCACAAGATAGGTTTTGTGAGAAAATAGCAATAGACACTAAGAGAAAAGCAAGAGTTCACAGCACTTTTTAGATAATTCAATAGACTCAGTAATCTATATTGCATCTAATTAGATGTATGAATATTTATTACCATAAACTATCATGTAATTGATCAATTCTATTCTTTATGCAGAAAAGTATTGAAAGCACGAAATCATCTGTCATTAGGACACAATGCTCACAGTAGAGTGATTTACAATAGCCAAAGTTGGAATCTACCCAATGTTAGAAACCATACGAAGGTGTAAACAAAATGTGGCCTATGCATACAGTAGAATATTATTTAGCCGTAAAGAGCAAAGAAGTTCTGATACATAGTTCAGCACAGATGAGCCTTAAACATATTATACTCAGTGAAGTAAGTCAGTCACGAGAGAACAAATATTACACGGATCTGCTATGGGAAGAGAGAAAAGAGAACAGTAGCTGCCAGGGGCTAGGGAAGAGGGTCTAAAGAAAGTTATGGAGGTGAATGGTTCTTATGGCTGAACAACACTGGAGATGTACTTGATGCCATTAAACTACAAACTTTAAAAGACTCACTCCCAACCCACAGAAATGATAAACATTTAAGAAAATTAAAATGCTAATTACTCCAATTTGATCATTATACATTATATACATACATCAAATTATTATATTGGATTCAATAAATATATGTACAAATATTATGTGCCAATTAAAAAATACAAGTTAGAAAATAAGTAAAAATTATTTCTGTTATGTGTAATTTACCAAAGTAAAAAAGTTTTCAATTTTCTTCTAGCTGTGAAAAATATTCTCAGCTATTAAAAAGTAGACAGCAAGATTATAAAGTGACAAAGTATAATTTTCCAATAATGTTAAACAGAGGAAACTTGTGCCAAACAATGACTAGTTTCCTAAAAGTGCAAGTCTCATGTGCAATTTTTCCAAAGAAAGAAGAAAAGTTCTTGGTGTGAATTCCATTCGGCCCAACTCGGTGCTGTTCACGTTGGATAGCCTGTTAGAATTGCCAAAGGTTTTTCCATTTCTAGGACCTGCTGGATGAGGGGCTGTGCATGAAGTGAAAGCACAGAATTTGAATTTTAATTCATGCCTGGAAAATTACCAACAGCTGATAAGCATTATGGATTAAAATAAAAAATATAAAAGTATTGGAGGGGTATTTTTTACATAGGTGGCAATATGTCATTTACTATTTCAAAAGACTAGTTTAGAGAAATGTTACAAAACAAAATAACAATTCTGGCAACACCACTTTTTCTACTTTGATCTAATTTTTATTTGACATTATGAAATCTGACATTATTTGACATTATGGGTTCCTATCTTATGTTTCTATTCATTTACTTTTTCCTGTTTAAAGACCATAATTTCTATTATCTTTATCTGCCATGTAAATTTTGGCTAAAACTCAAAATTTCAATTTTAATTTTATAATGTAGCAACTTGTGAAGCCAGAACCTTCCTCTTCCTCGACATGTCATGTTGCTGTGTGTTATACTACTTTTTTTTAGTAGCTTTTCTGAACTAATACATAAACTCTATTCTTTCTTATATGTAAACACTGAAGTCTCTGCTGTACCTTTAGCTTAGTGGTAATTTGATAACTTCATACATATTTCCTTGAGCATCCAGAAAAAAAAATTCAGACTCAAATTCCCAGTCGTAGATGGGCTGTGTATGGGTATGTGAGGCGTGTTTCAACATTCAACCAGTTAGGCTACAACTCTGCCTTCCTCTTCACTTACTGCCTGTGTCTCCCAGACAGGAGAATTTAGAGCCTGCTCAGGATTTATCTGAGAAAGCACCCATCCTTCATCCTGCATGTGGGCTTGTCGATTCCTAGATTCCTTTATTCCCTAAGACATTTGATTCACTAACCTTTCTTCCCAAGCTTTTTGTGTTTTTCCTCCACTGTGATCCCTTGGCCTATATTAATGCAACTGATACATCTGCCTTCCTGTGTGTCCAGCAAATGACTCTCGAGGGTTCCTCAAACCTGGGAAGAGGTGCAGGTTAAGTGCAAGAAAGGTGGTCCTGTGGGCCAGATGCCTGGACAGACCACTGGACTGGAACAAATACACACCATTCTTGGAGAATGTGTCGGAGCTCTTCTTGGCACAGGTAACTTGTATCAGGAGTGCGGGTCTGTGTGTCATTCACCTTATTTTGAGTGGTAATAAATTTTTATATATATTCCATATATAGGTTCTTTGTCTCTCATATGTGTTGCAGATATTTAAAATGTTTTGGCCCCACCTTTTCCATTTTCTGTTATTAGGGTCTTATTGATATCATTTTTGGAACACAAAATTTATTTTTAATGAAAGCATAAAATAATATAATTAGGATTTATTATATTTTTGTTATGCTGCCAAACTTTAACATATACATTAACTTATCATTATTACTATTACTATTATTATGGAATTCTGCCCCCATATTTAGGAGATGTTAGTTTGTAATTTTTTTGTTTGTTGTTTTTTTTTTTACTAGAAAACCACGTAATAATGAAAGAAAGTTATAGGCTTTTGTTAGCTATGACCATACAAGCAAAATCCTTAAAGAAATATTCATAAAGAGAAACTGGCATTATTTTTTAAAAGGATGCAAAGCCATATGTGAGATTGATGCCAGAAATGCATATTGGATTTACCTTCCGAGTATCAATGTACTCCCCGGTCACGGTGGCACATGCCCCTAATCTCCGCATTCTAGGAGACTAAGGCAGGAAGATTGCAAATTTGAGCCCAGCTCAAATTAGTGACTTAGTGAGATGCCATCTCAAAAGAAAAAATTAATTTAAAAAGGCAAAGTTTCAATCCTTAGTACAGCAGCAGCAGGAGGAGGAGGAGGGGAAAGGACAGAGAAGGTGAGGGGTGAAAGAAAGGTAAGGGAGAGGAGGAGGAAGAAGATTAAATCATTAAGAACAAAAACATAATAAAGAAAAATGTATTAGATGAATAAAACTTTGAAATAGATCAACACTGTTTTGTAATTTTGAAAACACAAGCAAAAAGCAGGCAAAATGTTCTGAAGAGATTCCTAACCAAGGAAGTTACAGATGAAAAGACACACGATATATTCATAATACTATCACAATAAATGTGTATATATTCTTCTGTATACAAGTTCTTTATTTTATTTACTGACACCGATATGAACTCAAGTTGAATAATAAATAAACAGGCAAGTACACAAACCATTTCGGTATGCATGCATACATGGAGAAGCATATAGATATATATATGCATCAGTACGTGTGCATACACACACATATAAAATCTGTCTGATGACAGAGCCTAGGGTAAATGACATCAAAAAGCATGTGATGAATGGAAAGCCCCAGGCAGGTTCAGCATACAACATAAGAGTTGTCACTCTGAATCTGTTGTATCCAGACACCTGTTCCCTACAACAACTTCAGATCACTCAGCGCCATCAGTATGTCTCAGAGAAGGTCAGCTGGTACAGCCCAGAGTGACTCGATCCCAGGCCAGGGGTCCCAAACACTAGGCCCCCAGAGGAAGCCATGCTCCATGATTGCAGCCCTTAGTCTCCCCCAGGAAGTACCCAGCAGGCCAGATGCTTTTGAAGGGTCCAGAGTTAGTATGATGCTATCCCTTCCACCAAGGATACTTTACTCCATGCATCTGGTTTCTGGACAGTAGGTCTTTGAGTCAGCACCCACAGGCAAGTTCCTCCCCACCCCTTCTTGTATTCCAGAAGCGATGGTGTGGAGTAGCTGCTGGATGTGCAGAATAAAGGAAGAGAGCCAGTATCCCCCCTCTGAGCAAGCACTGGGAGCTCATCCCCCATCCTTGATTTGGACACGCCTGGCTTCCTGGGCTCTGAATGAGCCCAGGTTTCATACCTGTGGGTTTTGCTTCACATCCCTGCTGTTAGACAATTCCCCAAGGTTTTCTTCCCTCTCCTGATACTTTGGAAACAGTTCCCAGCTCCCCGTGTGCCTGCACGATGCTTCCCTCATCCCTTCTCCTCCCTGTGACCACGCACGTCCTGTCAGACAACACTCCCCACCCTGAACACCTCAAGTCACAGAAATACCATAAGATGTTTAAGAACCCCCAAGTACTCAGCAGAGAGAGGCAGCGAGTGAAATAAGAGACTATGAAACCTGGTACTGCCACAAGAGATACCCTTTGACTTAAGAGGATAAACCCACTGTTACACTGAACACGAGTGGATCATAGAGCTGCACATAAAATGCAGTATTATGAAACTCCTAGAGGAAAGCACAGATGACCTTGGGTATGGCAATGGTTTTTAAAAATATGTCTCTAAAGACACAACATCTGAAAGAATAATTGGTAAGACAGACTTCATTAAAATTAAAATCTTAGGCACCATACTTACCTGGCAGGAGTGATACCATGATCACGAAGGTGGTTTTCCCTGGGCGAGGCTCATCTATTGCACTCCGGATGTGCTGACCTCTGCGATTTCCCCAAATGTGGGGAACTTGACTGCACAATTTGTGGTAGTGGGGGACTGAGTTTGCACTTTCCCCTGTTTTAAAAGAAGAAAAAAAATTGAAGGCACCAAGAAGACAATGTCCAGAGAGGGAGAAGGCGCACTACAGACCATAAGAAAACATTTGCACAAGATACATCTGATGAAAGACTTATCTAAAACATATTTTTAAGACTTTCTAAATCTGCACAACATGAAAATGAACAACTTGATTAAAAAATGGGGGAAAAAAGTTGACCAGACATTCACCACAGAAGAAATACAGGTGAAAAGTAAGCATATGGAAATGTGTTCAACACAGTACATGATTAGGGAATTTCAAATTACAATTATGGGATACCACCACACATTTCTTAAAATCCAAAACTCCAAAACACTGACAACAACTAATGCCAACGAGGATGTAAAGCAAGATGAACTCTCATCCATTGCTCATGGGAAGCCAGAATGGTACAGCCACTTCGAAAAACAGTTTAGCACTTTCTTACAAAACCAGTTTTACAATCATACCTCTTGGCATCTACCTAAATGACCTGAAAATTTATGTACATACAAAAATGTGTATATGGATGCTTATAGCACCTTTATTCATAATTACAAGAACTTGAAGGAACCAAGGTATCTTTTCGTAGGTGAGTAGATAAATTGTGGAACATGGAGACAATGGGATATTGTTCTGTGCTAAAAAGCCATAAAAATAAGTAGAGGAAATTTAAATGCATATTAGTAAGTATAAAAAGCCAATATGAAAAGGTTACACACTGTATGGTTCCTATCACATAGCATTCTAGAAAACCGTGAAGACAGTAAAAAGAACAGTGGCTTCTAGGGTTGGGAGATGAGAGGGCAGGATGAACAGGCAGATGACTGAGGAATTTGGGGGCAGTGAGACAACTGGGTACAACGCTACAGTAGTAGCTATACATCACTGCACATTTGTCAAAACCTATAGAACTACAAGTTCGACAGTGAACCCTAATGCTAACTGTGGATGGTGGGTGATATTGGCATGTTATTGTAGGTTGATCTATTCATCCATCCTGCAATGACTGTGTCAGTCTACAGCAGGGTGTCATTGGTGGGGAGGGTTTGGTTGTGTTGAGGCCATGGGGATATAGGACTCTCTTCATTTTCCTATACATTTTGCTATGAACTTAAATATACTCTTTAATTTTTAAAGTGTGACAAGAAAAAAAAGGACTACCATTCCAGAGGACTTTAACAACTGTTCTAGTAATTACAGGAATAAATCCTTGAAAATTTATAATACCCAACACACCTAGGAACACTGTCAACCATAGTAACATAACCAACACTGATAGAACACTCAAACCAAGACAGTAAAAGAGATTATTTTTCTAATGTACACGAAACACTCACCAAAACACACCACATTAAAGCACATAAAACCAAGTTTAATAAATATTAAATAATTGCACACAAATCGGCAATATTCAACTAAAAACCAAGAGATATTCTGAAAATCCCCAAATACATAGAAATAAAAAACCACATTTCTGAGTAGCTCATTTGTAAAACAGAAAGTAAATGGCAAATTAGCACATACTGCAACACAACTAAAGTTTTTAAGTCAGATCAGAATAATCAGGACTAGCTAAATCTGTGCTTAAATAGATATCTAGAGAATTTGAAGTTTGTAGTGTTAGAGACAAGACATGTCTTAAATCAAAGATCTATACTCTTGCTGGGTGATGGAGTACACCTGTAACTGCAACACTCTGGAGGCTGAGGCAGGAAGATTACCACAAGTTCTAGGCCAGTCTGGGATACATGGTGAGATCAAGGCCAGCCTGAACTACAAAGAGAGACCCTGTCTCGATCAACCAATCAAGCAAGCAAGCATTAAATAAAATGATCTATGTTCTCACCTTTAAAACTTAGATGACAAGAGCAAAGTCAATGCAAAGAAGGCAGAAGCAAAGTAATGAGAGGGGAAATCAATGATTTGAAAAGGAACACAAATAGCAAATCAGAGAAAAAACCCTGGCTCTTTGGCATCTCAATAAAATCAATAAACTTTATAAAATACTAATGAAGAAAAAAGGCAACAGGAAAAAATTGCTAGTGTCAGGAAGGAAAAGGGAGGCATCATTATAGACACTTGAAAAAATAAAACAGCAAGCAAAGAACATTAGAAAGAACTCTGGGCCTATCACTTCCAATATTACATTAAATGGATCAATTATTTGCTAGCCATGGGCTCCAAAACACTAAATAAATATCCCTATATCTATTAAGAAAAATACGTTTACACTTTGAAATCCTCCAGGGAAAATGTTTTAATGTTCTCACTGGCAAATTCTACTGAACGGTAAAGGAAGAAAGAAAAAAATTACACAACTTCAGCAAATAGAAGCATACGGACAATTCTAACTTATTTTATATTTCTATTAATGCACAGATGGCAGTGCCAAGGAAAGACACTAAAAGAACACTGCATCCCAACATCTTCCATGAATGTGAACAAACATGCTATCAAATCTAGTGTCATACAACAAGTAAAGTACAATGTGATCAAGTGATGGTGAAGCCTGAAGGAAAGGATGGGAAAACTATTTTTAATCAGCATAACCAAAACTAGGAACACTGTAAGAACTGCAAGGCAATCATCTTAAATGATACAGAAAAAGCTTTTGACAAGATTCAACATCCATTCAGGATTAAAAACAAAAAGTCTCTCTTGGGATTATGAATACAACAGAGATTGTTAATCTGGTAAAGGTTATCCACAATAAAACCTAGAGCCAGCATTCTACATAGCAAATCAAGACTGACTTCCTCCTAATAACAAGGCAAGGGTGACTGTTCACTCGCACTCATATTCTATATCATGATAAAAAATTTTAGCTTCAAACTGAGAAGAAAAGACATAGAAGACTTTCTATTCAGAAAGGTGATCTGCTGAAGCAGAGGGTAACCAAAACAATTTGGCAACAAAACAGTGGAAGGAACCACAGTACCCGATGTCTTTGTGCCATAAAAGTGAAGAAGAGCTTGTGGGGGTGGAGGATGGCCAGATGAATGGGTCTAAATTGGTTAAAAAAAAAAAAAAAGTGCCAAGGCAACTCAAGGAAGAAAGACAGGTCTTCTCAAAAAACTTGTGCTGTGAGTCCTGGACATCACATATATTTTGTAAGAGTAAACTTTCACACCTGTTTTACACCTTCTGTAAAATGATCAGTGGAAATGGATCACACACTGAAGCGTAAAAGCTGGAAGTGGAGGAGAGCACAAGACAAAGTAAGTCCTTAAGGGAAGGCGACCGGCAGTCAAGATGTTGAAGCCGAGCCAGCCCCTAGGGGCGCCACCTTGTCTCCAGCCAGATGCTGCTCCAGCTTGATCCGGCGCTCCAGAGGGCTGGTCCCCAAGGCGCCCCTGAGCACGCAGGTGGTCACCGGGGGAGGGAGGCACGCCAGGAGCAGGAGTGCGCCAGAGGCTCGCGCTGGCGGCACCACCTGGGGTCGCGCTGGGCCCTAGGCAGCCAGCCAGCCTGGCTCATCCAGCAAGAGCCGCAATCCAGCCCGAGCTCTGGCGAACCCGCCACGGTGGCCCAAGGACGGGGACACACAAGCACGTGGAGACTGAGCGCAGGGACTTGGCCATCATCCCTTCGGCCCCACGTGCCCACTACGCAAGCTGGAGCTCTTGTGGCGCCTAGAACAAGCGAGGGCACAGGAGCCAGGACAAAGAGCTGGAGTTCTCTGCAAGCCTGTCGAGGCAGTAGATGGCCTATTGTAACCCGAAGTCCTCAGCTACGTCACCGTCACCCTTTGTCCCCTTTCCTAGGGGGATGGTCTGCCCTCGGGGCTTGGAAAGATGTGCTCAGAGCTTCCAAGAGGGCACCCCCAACTCCACAAGATCGACACTGTCACAATGCAGGGCACTGTCACCTCCTCCCACCCTTGCGCCCGCTCTATCCCAATGGCCTAGCTGGAGTTCCGGCCGCTGGGGGTGGTCGGTCCTTCAATTTGCCACCCTCCCACATACCAGAAATGTTAACCTTTTTAAGGACTGTACCGCCCAAAACGTGTGCTCCTACCCCAGCTGTGCCACTGCTTCGTCCCCAACAGGTAAAGCCTCAAGCCCTATGTTAACTTTTATTTTTACTTATTTTTATTTTATTTATTTATTTATTTATTTTGCTTCCGGAAGAGAGAACGGTGTTATTCTGCCCTGTTTATGTTTCGACTAGGGCCCAAACTGAGTAGGTATGTGGGTGCGCGGGTGTGTTTCCTTGTGTTGAACTTTCAAAGAAATAGGAAGAAAAAAAATTCCTCCCCTTTCCTAGTTCTGGCTCTCCCCTTCAGGATTTCCATGCCACACTTACCCTTTTTAATCTGTGTTTTCATTTTGCTTAAAATTCACATTTCTGTTTGTAATCTTTGGAGTCCTGTTTTCAGCAAATTCGCATTACACAATAAATAAAAATAAAGTAAGTCCTTGAAACTTTTGGTTAGGGAAACATTTTCCCCCATTATACCAAAAGCACAAACATTGAACGAAAACTATAATAAAATGGACTTTCTTAAAATTTATGCGTCTGTGGCTGGGGATTTAGCTTAGTGGCACCATGCCTGCCTCGAAACTATAATGTCCTGAGTTCTATCTCCAGTCCCGGAAAAATAAAATTTACTGGTCTGTGAGAAACACTATTAACACAGTACAGAGACAAACAGGAAGAAAGAAAATATTTGAAAGAAATATATGATAAAGGAATGCTATACAAAATACATAAATATTCAAAACATATTAATAAAACGACTCAGTGGAAAAATGTGCCAAAGGTTTGAACAGCAACTTAACCAAAGAGAATACCTAAGGCAAATGACTACAAAAATATTCACTATATTTAGTCACGAGGAAATGCAAATTTAAGCCCTGATGAGAAATCACTATGCACTCATTAAAATGATAGTCATCTTTACAAGGTGACAGGAACCCTGGCCAAGTTCCCTTTAGCATCTCAGCAACCACAACTACAGGGAGAGGCTATGAATGAAATCAGATCCTTCCCTGGCTTCTGAATGCAATCCTGTGGCTTGCTGTCCAAGCAGATGATGGTACTGAAACAGGCTGGGGAGTAAATGTCATAATACTCTTCGTGTTCATACCTGAAAATTTAATTGCATACACAAAATCCATTGAGAGTTGTATTGAAATTGGAGCCTGGCAGGGAGTGGTGGCGCACGCCTGTAATCCCAGCACTTGGGAGGCTGAGGCAGGAGGATCACTGTGTGTTTGAGACCAGCCTGGGCTACATAGTGAGTTCCAGGTCAGTCTCAACTACATAGTGAGACCCTGTCTCTAAACAAACAAACAACAAACAAACAAACAAAACCCCAAAACGAAAATGTAGCCTGGGTCAGGGATTTAGCTCAGTGGTTCTGCTGCCTGCCTCGCAAGTGCAAGGAGCCAAGTTCGATCCCAGGTACCCGCCCCCCCAAAAAGGAAAAGAAAATGTAGCCTACTTATAAAACAAGCACTAAGGGCCTTTCTACATGTATGCGAAATCAAGCCAGTGAACAGGTAACCAAGACCATTAGACAAGGCTTCGTGTACGCTTGTGGCGCCATCTAGTGAACAACAGGGAGCTCAGCGCTTTTCAAAAGGGAAAACGCGCGCGCGCGCGCGCGCGCGCGCACACACACACACACACACACACACACACACACACACACACGAACAGAGATGTCCGTCCTGGGAGGGGTGGGTAGACAGGTGTTGCTGACAGTTGGGGGAGGGTTGGGAAGATAAAAAGAGGCCAGCTCCTGAAGGAGATTTTTCTGTAATATGCACCAGGGTTTGGGGCACCTAAGTGACATGATCGGGGTGTGCTTTAGAATATTTCAGCAGTGTAAATACAGCCAGGGATGGGGACAACAGATCAGGTGCCTAAGGAGTCAGTGCTCCGTGCCTATATTTATTGCCTGAATTCTTGGGTCAGACAACTGGAACAGCAACCTCCTATTGGAAAGGAAGCAGGGAATCCTGATCAGTTCATCATGTCTATTGTCCCAACTGCCTAGAAGAGTGCCCAGGACATACTACTTTTCTCTTTTTTAATTTACAACTATAAGGAAGATATCTGTCTGAGTGTAAAACAAAATGATGATGCTGCGAAATTACAAACCCCTCTACCACACTCACCACCAAACTATCTTTTAGAGAATGACAAATCAGGGTGAGCTCACACCAGGCTGACAGGCAAACAAGACCTGTACCATGTTCTTCATTTACAGGTGTCCCAGATGAGGCTCCTGAGGGTGCCCTGGAGAGGGAAAAAGACCACTGCCTAGGTGGTGGGGAGCCCCACTGTGGGTGTAAATAAAGGTGGGCTCTGGAGACTGGGCCAAGCTTGCGTTATGTGACAGCAGCCTCACATACTTGCCTTCTGACTTCAAGTTACAGGTCTACACGAGAGACACCAGAAGGCTCTGTTACTGAGCCAGGGACAGCTTGAGCTCCTGAGAAGCAAAGTCTGTAGAGTGACTGTTCCCAGAAGCCATCCAAGGTAGGTGGCCCCAAGAGAAGGTGCAATATCCAACCCACCAAATACATGAAAGGTCCAACCATCCCAGGACGGGAGATTAAGGAAGGCTGTACAACCAGTGCTTTGTACTCCCTTCCATTGTCCTAGTTCGAAGTGGGAAAATTGAGGATGCCAATGGAAAAGAGTTTCTTCTGTGATTACATCCCAGTGAGGGAGGCCAAGAGTTCCACTTGCCCTTTCAGTCCCAAAGGCAAGGTTCAAAGGTAATAGCATGCCCAGTGCCTCATCTTCTCATCCACTGGGCTCCACTTAGCAAGCTGGGCGGCATCAGACACACTGTCCATCCATTGTGTTCCACCTACCCTCACAGGTGTTCTTGGTCCTCTAGCTTCTCTTCCATTGGGTGTGACAATACGGGATCCCATGTCATGCTACCTGGTAGGCCTCACACTCCTCTCCAATCACCTAAGAAGCCAATGCCCTTTATGAATATGAATGCAAATACCTTAATTGCTAGTCAACAAAAACCAGCACGTGAGTGAAGTATACATCATGACCCTGGGTATAACTCTGAAATGCAAGCTTATTTCATCACACAAAATCAACATAATACACAGTGCTGATAGAAAAAAAGCAAAGAAAAACAAAAGTGTGCAATAATCTCAATGGGGGGGTGGAAAAGGCATGTAAGAAAACCAAAAACCTTTTCATGATAAAAAAAAATTCAACAAACTAGGAAACAAAGGTAACACTCTCAACCTGATAAAGGGCATCTATGTAATACAAATGCACAGCCAGCATTACCCGCACTGGAAAAAAACCTAAAAGTCTCCCTCTAAGATCAGGAACAAGATAATAATGCCCCTCCCACCCTCTTTATCCAGACTTGGATGGAATCTTGCCTGTTCTCACTATGGTTTTCCTCCCTCTGTATTTTATTGGTTTCCACCTTAAATTTTTAGTTTCTTCTATTTGTTTGTATTTTTTTCTTCTTTCTAGCTTCTTAACCTGACAGCATATGTAATTTACCTTAAATCAGGTGTGTCTCACCTGTGGCATATGGACTACAAGGGGATTTGGACAGCTAATAATACAGCTCTATGATATTGCAAACTTTTATCAGTGTTATGTGATTTTTAGCAATATCTTTCATGACTTGAATGCCCAGTTCTCCAGTGCAGACTGGAGAGGAGACAACTGACTAGTGCTTACTCGGCCTCCTGTGCTGTCAGTCAGCTGATTTGAAACCTACACATATCAGACATTACCTGCTCTCCTGTGACTTTGTGCGTAAAACTCAGAAATTACTGATAATAGCATTTCAATCTACTAGACATATGCATGTGCCCGTGAAGATGGGTGCTGTTATTAAGCAGATACGCATGTTTTTTTCTTTAATTATTAAACTTGGGCTTGTTGCGTTATTTCATGAAATAATTTAATAAGGTGAAATACATTTTTAACAGCAGTGATATAGAAAGTACAAAGAAATATTACATGGACTTTTGTTCGTGATATTATTGTAATTACATATACAACATAGCTCATACCAGAAAAATAAATGGTTGCTAATTTATTAATTTTTGGAATGCATATAGTTGCAATCAGATATTCAGCTCAAAGAAAAATGTGGTCATGTGTCTTTACTAGACTTTTAAGAGACTCCATCTTCCCAAAGAAAAATATCCCTCCCCTCACAATCATGCTATATTCAAGTCATCACTTTTTGTTTTTGTTTTTTGTTCATGTTGTTTTTGTTTGTTTGGAGTACCGGGAATTGAACTCAGGACCTTGCTCTTCCAAGGCAGTTGGCAGCACCACTGAGCTACATCCCCAGCCCTCAGGTCATCACTTTTTGGCAGTGTGTACATTTATGAAAAATGATCCTTGAGGATGAAACATACTAAGAGTAAAATTAAATAAAAAATTTCTCACCAGCACCTTGGGAACTCACTAAGAATTGCCACCATTTCTATTGAACTAGACATTGCAACATTAGTTTCACAAAAAATAAAGTAAAATACCCCACTAGTTTTGCTTTTGTTGCCCTCTTTTAAAAAAATGTTATAATAAAA
Organism: Fukomys damarensis; assembly: GCF_012274545.1. Classification (NCBI taxonomy): domain Eukaryota; kingdom Metazoa; phylum Chordata; class Mammalia; order Rodentia; family Bathyergidae; genus Fukomys; species Fukomys damarensis. The sequence goes on along the minus strand of NW_022900951.1, from coordinate 123,630,212 downwards.
GTATCTTAAAATAAAGCCAGTTTCCCCTTTTTCCTGATATGAACAGCTAACTATACACTTACCTAAATGTAGAATGAGCTGCAGTTATGATAGACATTTTGATATTTCATTTAGCTTAAAATAATCTCCAGCTGTTTTTATTTTTTTCTATGAAAAGTTACATAGAACTTCTTTCCTTAATTCTTTTTTTAAATTAATTTTATTGGTACATTTTAGATATACATAATGATAACATTCATCATAGGGAGATTGTATCTGTACAGGACATATCTTAAGTCTTCTTTTGTTCTCATTTCCCTTCCCTCCCTTCATTCATTCCTTAATTATTAATATTCAAAATATCTATAAATGTTGTGAGAACTTTTTCAGTGCAATCATGTGTAGCTGGAGAATTTAATCTGTACAATTTTTGAAACATCTCTGAAATATTTAGTAGTCTTTGTTATGGCTTCTAAAAAGTCCCTCAAAAGTCTCAGGTATTCAAAGTGGAGCCTAGTTGGAAAACATGGGTCACTATAGGTGCATTGCCTGAAATGGTATATTCTTGGCCCTGCCTGCTTCCTTCTCACTTTCTGATTTCTGGGTGCCAGGGGTTGAGCATCTTTCCTCCACCTCCCTTTCCACTGTGCTGTTTCTGTCTTGAAGCCAGGTGATGATGGACTGAATCCCTTGAAACCAGGAGCCAAAGTAAACCTCTCCTCCTTTAAATTGTGGGTGTTGGGTATTTTGTCCCAGAGACAGGAAAACTGACTAATGCAGTCTAAATTAGACCTGTCTTGGTGAATGATTTATGCACATGTAAAAAGAACACATATTTGGTGCTATCAATAAAGTGTTTTATAAATATCAGGTCATGTTGGTTGATGTGCCACTCGAAATTTTGCTCTTTCCTGGTTTTCCCTCTTCTGGTTACTTTATAAGCTATAACAAAAGGACTTTAGGGCATAATTTTGGATTTTTATACTGTTCATTTTTTAAATTTTCTCTAGTGTTCTTTAAATAGTTGTAAATGTAGTTACTATATATTCTTTTGGGGGGGCGCTTTTTGAGACAGTGTCTCATGATGTAGTTCAGACTAGCCACGAACTCACTATGTAGCCCAAACTGCTCTGGATCCCTCTGCCTCAGCCTCCTGTGTGCTAGAACTACAGATGTCCACCACCACACCCAGCTTATATATTCCTAATTTTTAACCTTTTATCAGTGTGAAATGTCTCACTTCACCTGATAACAAAACAGCCATGCTAGATCTGTTATGCTTACTGTTTGCATGGTGGATCTTTTTTCTCTGCTACTGCCATCTAAGGGACTATAACATATCAAGTTTAATGAAGACATTGTAATCTACACTATATGTGAAAGGGCTATGAAAATATTTCATTTATCAGCTACATCCTAGGTAAAATCAAGTTTTCTCCCATACTTTGTCCAGAATAGTATTTCATAAGAGATTAGTACATAAGAATGCAGTTCTCTGCTCTTATTCCACATATTAAAAGATTTACAAAAGGTAAAATAATGCCATCTCCTCATTAGGTTTGTTGTCTGCTTAGAAAAATGTAGCTACTTTTTATGAAATCCCTTTCAAAATAATGGCCTTTATTTTTGTATCATTAATTGACTCAATACAAAAGATTTTTAGTATTTCTTGGTTTTTCCATCCAATATAATATGTTTCAGTGTATCTCCTGTGGTAGTCAGCTTTCCATTGCTATGACCAAACATCTAAGAAAACAACTCAGAGGAGGAAAGGTCTGTTTTGGCTCATGGTTTCAGTGGTTTCATTCCATGATCAATTGGTTCCATTGTTTTTGATCCTGTGGCAAGGCAGAAAATCATGGTGAAAGGGGATGGCAGAAGACAGCTGTTCACCTCAGGGGAGCAAGGGGACAGAGGGAGATGGACAAGGTGAGAGAAAAAGAGGTCTGAAACAGCATCTACCCTTTGGCACACTGCAACAACCTGCTTCCTCCATTGAGGCCCAACCCCCAACAGCTCATTCATCTAAAGAAGCCATGAATGGATAATCCCCTTGATGGAGTCAGAGTCCTCATGATCCAATCAGTTCCCCCAAAGAACATCAGTTGACAGCTGAGCTCTTTGGAAGACATTTTGGATCCCAACCATAATGACTTTCATCAAAAATCTCTTTAGTTTCCTTAGTAAGTTGAAAGTGTACAAAGGAATGCTGAATAGAACTGTTATAGCGTTTATACATTCTTACCTACCCCAACACACTAACTAAATATTGCGTAAAAATTACGAACCCTTTGCAGTACACTTCCGTCTACCTTCTCTGTCCTTTCTCTATTTTGATTCTATAGATATTATAAGTCCATAGTTTTAAACAGCCATTTGCCTTTAGAGAAATTCAGAAAACACGTTTAATATTACTGGCCACTAGAAAAAAGCAAATTAAAACAACATTGAGATTTCACTCACTCCAGAAAGAATGGAAAACATCAACAATAACATCAAATAATAACAAATGATGGTGAGGATATGATGAAAAAGAAACCCTCCTACATGGTTGGTGGGAGTGTAAGCTAGTACAATCATTATGGAAATCAGTAGAGAGATTCATCAAAAACTAAAACTAGAAATTGCACTCTACTCAACCATTCCCTTTCTAGGTATCTTCCTAAAAAATTTAAAGACATCATATTACAGTGATCCATGCATGCCCATATTTGAGTATAGCAGCACAATTTATAATAGCCAAATTTAAGCAGCAGGAGTATTACTCTACTGTAAAAAAGGATGACTTTGAACCATTTGTCGCAAAATGGATGTATCTTGAAAACATAAATGCTAAGTACAATAAATCGGACACACAATCTTAAATACCTTCTCTCACATGAAAAAAATCAAAGTATAAATAAAAGAAAGACCAAAATAAATGAAAATGATTTATACAAAATGAAGTACCACTCTGCCATAAAGAAGGTAAATTTGATTCCTTTATAAAAAAAATGGATGCACCTTGAAACCAAAAGTTTAAGCAAAATAAATCAGACCTACAAGCCTAAATATTGCATAGTTTCTCTTATGTGAGAAACTCAAAATATAAATAAATTAAAGAGCAAAATAAAAGACAGATAATGGGAATCAGAGAGATACAACTTTAGCAAAAGAGAAGGAGATGAGCAAATGGAGGCAAGTGGGAGGGGGACAGGGAAGGGGACAAAAAATGGAATTAAGATGTGTTATGTGCATGAACCAACTCTCCATGACAAGTGTAATCATTATGTACTGCAAACATGTACCAATACAAACAAAATGCAGAAAAGAAAAATCATAGTCTTATTTTCTCTCTATTTATCATTCTTTTAGTTTGTTTCTCCTTACATCCGTGTTTCCCTTACTTTTCACTTATTTGAATCCTCAGAAACCTGCCCTGGTATTTGTATTTGTGTCTGATGGTGATTATTGCTCTGTTTTCAGGTATCTGAAAAAAAATCATTATTTTACTCCTATTAAAAATTATCTGTACTGCATGTATAAGTCTAAGAAATAAAAGATCTTTGTTTTTGCTTTCTCCTTTTACAATAGTTTTGCTTTTTCCTTTTAAAATAGTCTTCTGTTTGCATTGTCAGACAGCAACGTGGCTTTCATTGTCTGACTTTGTGTCTAGTATAACATTGTCTCCATTAAGGTTATCCCTATTCTGGCATTCTGTTTGATTTTTAGCAATTTCCCTGCCATATTTTTAGGAGATGTTTGTATTTTGTCTTAGAGTTACTTGAGATTTTTGGATGATATACTTTAGAGGCACTAGACACAGTTAGGTGATAGTTTTTCCTAGTATCTTCCACAATCTTTCATTTGCTTTCTAGGCCTGTAATTATATGTATGTCAGAATGCTTAGTAAAGTGTTTGTGCTCATTTCTTATTTTAAATATTTAACCTTTTCCTTTCTGCTTGAGCTTAGAAATACTAATTTGTTTAAAACTGTTACTACTTTCTTTTGCTGTTTCCAATCTTCTCAAACTCATCCATGTGAAATTCTACATGGTGGATGTTAGATTTTCTGTTCTGTAGTTCTGTTTGGTTCCTGTTAAGTTTCCATTTCACTGTGCAAAGAACAAAAATTCTCATCCATTACATCTATAATAACCTTTACATGTGAGTACTAGTTGTTTTAAGGTAGTATTTCTAATTACTGTCTGGAACATCAGTGGGCCTACCTAGAATGACTGTATTCTCTTTTGGCTCTAGAAAATATGGTCCCAAATGATCACAGTCCTCTGAATATTTTACATACTTTTGCACATACTACAACCAAAAATTAAACATAAAGTTATATCATTTCTAGTGAGGGTGAGAACTGATCATCCAGCTTCCTCTTGGAGTGGAGTCTAGTTCCGGTTATGCTTTGTATTCAACCCACCTGTGATGGTTTCAACCTCCACCTCCAGCTCTGCCTCTAGTTTTCTTTTTTGGGGCGGGGAAGGGACTGTCAATCAAACTTGGGACCTTGCGCTTACAAGTCAGGCAGTGGCATCACTGAGCTAAACCCCAGCCCTTTATTTTTCACTTTATTTCTTTTTAAAATTCACTTCTAAAATTTATTCAATATGAATATAGAAGGTATAGACTGTCCTTAGGAAGTTTCAGGTGGAATTGAGTACTCTGTTGGGAATTGGTCAGGAATGTTAGATTCTGGCAAATAATCTCATGACGCTTTATCCATGTTCTAAAACTGTGGGGCTGATTTTGAAGGCAGTGGCCTAATTGGCAATGTCTGAAGTTTAAGTTTGAGGCAATAGACTAATTCCTTTCGGAGGAAATTTCAAAGCAGCACAACATTCAGAAAGTGACAAATGTATTGCTAGCTGCTTTTAGACAGATTTATCACAATAATCAGGAGCAAAATCAGAGCTGAAAGATTTGAAAAAAATAGAGCTTGTTTAGAAAAGAAGCAGGTATGTATACAATTTCAATCAAGGAAAGTGCAAGTTTCTGAGTTTAGCATCATTTAAAAGAAGCCCATGGGTTTGCATGAGGACAAGAAGAAAGATACTTTGAGGGCAACAGGATTTGGCCAAACTCCACCCATGGCAGGCTCAACCTTATAAATGCATAAACTTCTAGAAAGACTTTTCTTTCAGAAAAGATCCCTTGTGAGCCCCACTCACACAGAGACCCTTACGGAACTGTTTCCTAACATTAAGCAACCCAGGAATCCCGAGGTTAGTACAGCCATGGTTCAGGGGGGCCAGCTACTGCTCAAGCTGGTAGCAGAATTGGCATAATCCACAAGAAGCTCATTTTACAGGCATACAAAATGTAATTGTTACAGGGCTGAGGATTTAGCTCAGTGGTTCTGCTGCATGCCTCACAAGTACAGGGTCAAGAGTTCGATCCCCAGTAAAAAGAAAGAAAAAGAAAGAGAAAGAAAGAAAGAAAGAAAGAAAGAAAGAAAGAAAGAAAGAAAGAAAGAAAGAAAGAAAGAAAGAAAGAAAGAAAGAAAGAAAGGAAGGAAGGAAGAAAGAAAAGAAAGAGAGGGAGAGGGAGAGGGAGAGAGAGAGGGAGGGAGGGAGGGAGGGAAGAAAGAAAGATAATGTAATTGTTACAGGATCATGCAAGTTTCTACCAAGAGTTCAGAGAAAGGCCTGGGAAGACAAGTACATAATGTGGGACAAGCTCAGAGTTCCTGTTAGGAACCTGGGAATGAGGACAACGCTGTAAGGCACATGGTGGTGAGATGTGAGCCCCATCAGCCTTGGACAGTGCCACCACCCCTGTGGTCTTGCTGGTGGCAGCTCATGTGTCTTTTCTCTAGAGCTGGCTCCACTCTGTGATTGTGGCTTTCTTTAGCAGATATTCCATGTTACTAACATCTCTAACTTCCTGGAGCTTCTGGAGCTCACACCTCACTGCCATGTACCTTGGGTGGCAGACATGGAGCTACAGGATTTAATATTTGCACTACTGGCTTTCATTCTTGCTTTAGTACAATTCCTTTCTATTACCCCATTTGTTCTTTTTGGAATGGAAATGTTTCCTCTGTACCTATGTAATTTGGTTTTTTAAAATTAGAGGAGTTTAAAACTAAAAGCTGTCCTGATTCTCGGAAGAATCGCTGAACTTGGATATTGTGTAATGCTGGGATTGTTGAGACTTTGGGGGACTGATGAAGCTGCACTAAATACTGTTTGCTTTATGAAAAAGATACAAGTCTTTAAGGGCCAGGGGTGGATTTTACAGCTTACATGAAGAGTTCCCCCAAAAACTCATGCATGGAGGGCTTGATGCCTAATGCACCATTTTTCTGAGGTGAGACTGAGACAGGTCATTGGACCAAGAGGATGCTGACCCCAGCAAGGGAATTAATCCTTAGGTGAGTTCATGGCTGAATGGGCTGTAACAACATCAATCTATCTGGAGGAGGTAGGTCATCAGGTGTAGACATGAATAATGCCTCTGATGTGGTCCTTAAGAAACAACACATGGGATAAGGCTGAGGAAACAATGAGCAGGTTTGAAGAAATGTCAGGAGAAAATTCCAAAACTGAAATAAATACACAGGGGAAAGAAAAGGAGAAAAGTATAATGTTCAGGAACCAGGGGATAAGTACAAACATTATAATGGTGCATAATAGGATGCCGAAAAGGGAAGAATGGGAAAATAACAGAAAACATATTTGAAATGGAAATGGCAGAGAATTTCCCAAAATTAATTATAGCCATGAAATTACAGGTCCACAAAGTTCAAAGAGCACTAAGACACCTACATCTAGTCACATCACATTCAAAGTGCATTAAATCCAACATATAGAAAATTTCTTGAAAGAAACTGAAGAGGAAAGTGTGTGAGAGGAACCTCTCCTGTTATTTTTCTCTCTAGCCATTCTTCTGGGCACAGCACACAGCAGAGTGAGATGAAAGACTCATGTTGTAGGTAGAGGACTAGAGGTAGCCTCCTAGGAACCAATTAAGGTGGGACAGATCACTGAAAGGAAGAAAGAATTCCACTGATTTGAAGAGGAATTCCTGAGCTCCCTTGAAGGTTCTCATGTAGCAATCTTCATGGCCACCAAGTCTTAGAGAACTACACAAGGGATAGCAAGATACCGGCTTCAGACTAAAACCTGTGGGTTGTACAAACACCATGGGTTCAAAGGCCACTGCAAGAACAGCAGAAACGTCAAATGTATTCACATTTTATCAAGTGTACATGGAACATTCACCAGGATTAATGATTTCCTGGATCACAGAGCAAAAGCAACAACATTTTAAAAAGCAAAACAATTAGGAACAGATATGGCATTAAATTAGACACCAAGTAACATCATAATTACAACATGAAAATCTCAAAACAGCATAGCAATTAACCAAATCATAAATAATACGTATATCAAAGAGTGAAGGAAATAAAAATAAATAAATACAACTAAATTAAAAAGGAAAAGCAACATATCTCAACTTGTACAGATCCACAGAAACAGAGATTGGGAAGAAAATTATAGCATTCAATGATTAGATTCATGTACAAGAATGATAGTCAATAAATAATCTTGTTTACCTGTTAATTAATTGGGAAAATACAAAGATAAATTAACTGAAGAAAATAAATTAATCCAAGGCTAGTAGAATACAGGAAATATGATCCCTGGTACAAAAAAAATACAGGAAATAAAAAAACAACAGAAAACTGTGACACTGAAATCAGAAAATAATTTTTTTTAAAAAATCAAGGAAGTCAAAATATGCTTTGAAAGGGTCAAAGAACTTGTTGACAGTCTATCTCCATAAACAAAGTTTAAAAGACAAGAAAGAATTAAAATCAGGAATAAATATCAAATGTTATTACAGAACTTGCATACATGAGAAAGGTAAAAATAGACTACTACATTTAGTGTGAGGCTTTATGTTGACCTGGCTGTATTTACTGTTTCCTTTAGCTGGAAGTATCAGAAGCTAGTTCTCGCTAGAGGTTTAGTTCAGTGGTTCTGCTGCCTGCCTCACAAGTGCAAGGACCCGAGTTGGATCCCTGTACCAAAAAAAAAAAAAAAAAGAAAAAACTTCAGAAGCTAATTCTCTATGTGGTACCTGAGTTTTGCCTCCCCTGTTTGTGACCATTCTGTCTTCTAGGGAGTGGGGAATGTTTTTCAACAGAGTTTCCCTGCTTTCTATTTCATTTTCATTTTCATTTTCTATTTCATTAGTCCTTTAACAACACTTCCCTTTTGGTATTCTAGTTTCTAACACATCCTACATTCCTCAGCTACTATGAATGGACTTGCAGAGAAGTTAGCTGTCTGTCAACAAAGCCAGTCTGCAAAGATCATACAGATGCTGGCCCTAGGGGGCCTGGGACTGGTTTCAATTCTATGGGGCAGGAGAAGTGCCTAAAATGGCCAGAAAGACAGAAGCAGTGCACTCCAGAGATGGTGGCCCCACTTAACATGCAGCTTCCTTATCCATTGTCTCATTGTGTCCCTTTCTGCCATGAAAGCCTTAACACATCTGAGCAGAGCCTGAGACTTGTGCCTCTCTATTTGCTTCAAAACTAGCAATGAATAAACCTTTTCCTTCCATCAAATGCTGTCTCCAGATTCTTTTGGGGAACAGCAGGAGCCCCAACCTTAAAGTGTGGTGACCGTATCTTTACTTTCCTTCGAGACCCGTTACACATGGTCTGAAATGCAGGGTTCTCTCAGTCTCTCTTCTCTGTTGGTGTGCTGGTGAGCTGTGGAGGAGGAGCAGCATAGGAGCACCTATGATCGGGTGTCTGTCTCTCACAGTGGCCATGGGGCTGTGGCCTTCACCGGTGCTTCTCTCTTTTCTTTCGCCAGTCTAAGAGCGACCAGAAGCCTGACGGGTGTTGCACCTGGGTATTTCCCTTCCCCAGGTGAAGTAGAGACCTTAGCTAACACAGTAGCTCAGACTCCAGAAAAGGGCTCCTCTTGAGGACAGCCCCTGTTAGGAAGAAGAGATGGCTGCATGCCCCAGCTCTCCCCCTGCAGGAAGCAGGAAGGTAGATGTGTCTGGTGTTCACTGTGAGAGCCTGATGGGGCCCCTGGAGGGAAATCCCATCTGGGAAGTGCAGCAGCCTCCCTGAGACTGTGCCCTCTGCAGCTGTTAAGTCTCAAGCTTGGCTACCCAGCCTCCCACCCCTCTCCCCTTACAGATCTGGGCGTCCTACCTAGTACTGGTTCCTGAGGAGAATCGTGCTCCGGCCTTCAGACTCTCCAAGGCTGTTGCTGTCTTTATTTGCCTTTTTCTTCCATCTGGGACAGAATTTTGCCTTGTGCCTTAGTTCCCTGCAGGAGCAAAGAAATGCTGTTGGTTTTTAGTTTTCCTTTCATTCTTTGAGGGAATGCAAAAAGAATTCCATGCTCCTTCTCTGCCTGATAGGAAGTCAGAAGTGACACTAAATCTTGAAAAGCAAAGTTTTTTTTTTTTTTTTTATTGAGTTTATTGGTACATTTAGGGATACAGTACAGTTACATTCATTGTTGGGATCATGTACCTTTACATGGCAAGTCTTGATTCTCATTTTTTTCCCCTTACCTCTGCCCTCCCTTCGCCCCCTCCTCTCCTCCCCATCTACAAACACTTTATTTTCATCTTTTCATTCTCTCACATTTTTTTCTTTTCCCTTTTTGTTCTTCCCCTACGTATCACACCTTCCCTACATCTTTAGCTCCTTTCCTCCCATTTCTAAATGTCAGTAATCTTATTAGAATCTTATGCATTGTTGCAGAATATTCACACCAGGGAAACTATTCGGTATTTACACATGTGGGACTTATTTATTTCACTTAGGAGTATATCTTCAATATGTATCCATTTTCCTATGA
>NW_022900951.1:123601626-123619000 GCF_012274545.1 Fukomys damarensis | reverse complement strand
CTATCAAGAAATCACACAATAACAAATGTTGGCGGGGTTGTGGGGAGAAAGGAACCCTCCTCCATTGTTGGTGGGAGTGCAGACTAGTGCAACCACTATGGAAATCAATATGGAGATACCTCAAAGAGCTTGGACTGGAGGTTCCATTTGACCCAGCCATCCCTCTGTTGGGTATCTTTCCAAGCAAAGTTTTAAACATAGTCCTTTTAAGTAATCTAAAAATATGAATGTTTTACTAAAAAATCTAACAGAGCATATACTTCTCTGTATAGGGACAACTATGAAATGCTGATGAAAAATTTAAAGACAGCTTAAAGAAATAAGGAACATATGATGTTTGTGGACTGAAGACTCAATGAATATGTTGATTCTTCACAAATTACTCTATAGGTTCAAAGCAGCTCCAAGGGGAGTATTAACTTGGTGCTTAGTTTAGTATAGTTTTGTTTGAGAGAGGGTCTCACTATGTAGTTCAGGCTGGCCTTGTACTTGAAGTAATCCTCCTGCCTTAGTCTCCTGAGTGCTAGGATTACAGTCATGAACCACCAGGCCTGGCAGCCTGGTGCCTTTTTTTGTAGATGTGGAAAAGGTGGTTCAAAAAGCTTACAGAAAGGTGAAGGAGCCAGTATAACCAAAAATAATTTTGAGAAAGTAGTATAAACATAAGGGTACCACAGCAATGGGGAGTTATATGAGAACAATCTAGACAGTATGGAACTGTTTACCAAATATACCTATAGATTCATTCAACAGAGCAGGGAGCCAGTGAATAGACTCAGATGAGCATGGTCAAAGCAGCTTCGACAAAGAATTGTGGGCATTTCATTTGAAAATTGTTCATCATTTTAATAAGGGCTCTGTAATAATTGACCAACCATAAGTTTAAAAAGTCCTACAGTGAAACCATGCACTTTACAAAATCATTGCCTAAAAGCAGGTTACAAATCTAAGCTTTAAATAAAAAAAAACTTACAGTACACTTAAAGAATGTATAAGAGAAATTTAGTGCCTTAAAATTAGGAGAAGTCTTATAAATTACACCAAAAACATTTTTCATGCGGGAATAGAATGACAAATTGGAATTAAATCAATCTTTGGCTCTGATATGACATTGTACATAAAATAAAATCAAACTACACAACAGAAAAAATATTTGCAAATCCTAAATCCATAGAGGAATAGGGAAAAAATAAGAACCAAGATACATCATGTAAAGATACAAATTCCCAATGATGAATGTCATCACAGTTTATACTTACAATGTACTGATAAACTTAATGAATAAAAAATCTTTTGTGAAGAAATTATGGAGTCCTAAAACCTGAAAAAATTAGAAAATACCTACCATGGGGTTTCCCTGGCCTTCCAGCCAGGGCCACATTCTAAAAGTACAGTACTCATAGTTGTGGAGTCCAAGGCCCCTGACTATGTGACAAGGTTCTCACCTTTCTCAGACCCTCACCTGTGGAACTTGGGAGATTGCACATCCAGTCCATACACCTGGGGCTCACCAACCTGATACCAGGGGCAGAAATGTTCTCCTTGGCGCTTCTCTAATTGGGGGTACCCTCCTTCCTTCTTCTGGGTCCTCACTTTTGTTCTTAGCAAAACCAGAACCCCCACCCCTGTTTATCTGAGTGTGTCCTGTTGCACCGAGGCTCTACGGTGACCTCATTAAGGACAACCACATTCTCCTATGAGGTCTCCTCACCAGCTGGTGGGAGATCTCCCAACCCTTCTAAAAGATTGATGTTGAGTGAGAAGAGGGGGAGCAGCAGCAGGGGATTGATGTGAGCCAACTTTTCATAGTCCGGAGTGTGATTGTCACCTTGCAATGCTCACTTAGACTCAGGAAGCTGTTTAACCTCTCTACCAAATGAATGTGTGGACTTCATATAGATAGAAAGAGCAAATGTATAAAGGGTCCATGTAGACTACCCTTATATACAGGTACACAATTATATGTGTGCATGTTTAGCTGCATATATTATATGTACAGAATGGATGTGTACCTTATGTACATATTTCTAAAATACATTTGCATTTATAAACCTGGTTTCACGGAGTCTCCCCACCTACCTACATCACAGCCACTGGAAGAATGCAGCGCAAATCAAAAGCATCCCACTATTTAATCTCTCAGTGTCTCAACACACATTTCTAAAAGTTAAGGGCTTTTTAAAAATAAGCCTTGTAGTGTTATCATTTCTAAAAAGTGCATAAATTATCATTAAATATACAACTATTTTATATACTTTTGGAAGTAGTTTCTTTGAATGCATATGTGAATATACCCATAATTTTTGTTATGTCCTGTAAATCATAATCTGCCAATTTCCTCTTTTTCCTTTGCAATATCATGTTTAGGTTTTATTTTTTTATTTTTTTTTTTTATTGAGTTTATTGGTACATTTAGGGATACAGTACAGTTACATTCATTGTTGGGATCATGTACCTTTACATGGCAAGTCTTGATTCTCATTTTTTTCCCCTTACCTCTGCCCTCCCTTCACCCCCTCCTCCCCTCCCCATCTACAAACACTTTATTTTCATCTTTTCATTCTCTCACATTTTTTTCTTTTCCCTTTTTGTTCTTCCCCTACGTATCACACCTTCCCTACACCTTTAGCTCCTTTCCTCCCATTTCTAAATGTCAGTAATCTTATTAGAATCTTATGCATTGTTGCAGAATATTCACACCAGGGAAACTATTTGGTATTTACACATGTGGGACTTAGGTTTTATTTTTAAGAGCAAACCTTGAATTCCATCCAAACTCTGGATGTTGCTGAATGCAATACAGAAGTGTCTTTTAACATATTCTTTAGCCCTTAGTTTCTGGGGCTACATGGTGCTTCTCCAGGTTCATCTTGTGTATGGCCTTCCCTAGTCCTAAAGGTAGCCATTTCCTCAAAGAAGTCTGTTTCCTTCTATTCCACTCTATTCATTCTACATCTGGCTGCTACCAGTGTACATTCCAACTGGGGCACTGTCAGCTAGCAGGCTTCTCTACTGATTCCACAAGGAATATACATGTGTATTCAACATTGCATATGCACAGATCTATAACTGTTTATATATGGAAACTTCTGTTTCTATATCAGATTCATTCAATGTGACTTTATACTAATGTCTCCAATTGTTAACTGTTTCTAAAAAGATCATTCTGACCCCCTCTTCGGGATTATCTACAGCCTCCCAGGGCATCACTGAGAACCCTGGATCCCACCTGCCTTCCACTCCCCATTTAATTAATTGTTTTCTTTCAGTATTCAAGCATAGCAGATTCAGATTTGTCTAACCTACTCCCGTACCCTTATAGGGAACATTTTTTTCAATTAGAATGTAGTGTTTAGTTGTTGTGTCACTGACCTTGAGTCTCACAGATGCCACTCATTTCCCCCATTATTGAATCCATAATCTCATTCCATCTGTTTCCTGGACAGTTGTGAATAGCAGTGCAATACATTTAGAGTGTTTTTTTTTTCTTTTTGCTGACATTCTACATTCTGTACTGTAGTTGTCCACTTCTTAAATATTATTTAAATTTGCATGTGTCTTAGTTACTGTTCTCATTGCTGAGACAAAATACTCCCGGCACCCAAAGTTAAAGGAGGAAAGGTTTATTTTGGCTTACAGTTTGTAGAGGTTTTAGACCATAATCAGCTGGCTCCAAGGCAGGATGGCATGCCAGAGGGGGATTGTAGAGAAGTCGTCCAGGCCAACTAGGCAGGTGAGAGCAAGCAAGAAAAGAGACAAGATAAGCCTCTCTCTGTCCTTCATATCATATTCAGGCTACTGGGATTAGGGCAGTGCCAGACCAATCAGTGGACTGATTTAGTAATCACCCACCCTTAATCCTAACACCCTTGATTCTAGCATTGCGCCATGAATAATTTACACACTCCAGATCCAGCTGCCTCTGAAAAAGTCCCACCTATGACTGCAGGAGGCTTTGGGGGGACATCTAGACACAAGCCGTAACAGCATGTATCAAGACTCACTCTTTGTGCTGTAAAGTTGTATGAGTTTCGACAAATTCATAGTGCTATTGTCTGAGTTCGGTAGGGCTACTATAATAGTCAGCTTTCCCACTGCTGAATATCGTACCTGACACTCACAACTGAAGGAAGCAAAGGGTCAGTTGGCTCACTTATTCAGTCTGTAACCAAATGGTCCCAAAGCAAAAACAGCATGAAGTCAGGTCTTGGAAAAGCAAAGCTGCTCATGGTGGCTGAGAATCAGAGCAAGGGAACAGCACCAGAGAGGAAGAGACCAGAGACCAAATATGGTACTCAGGGTCATGCTGCCACAACACACCCAGACACACTCAGGTGCAGGCTTTAGTAATCTTCTAGGCATTCCTTATCTTGTGCCTATGGATCCCTTGGCAACCACTAATACATTTCCCATTGCTATAATTTTATATTTTCTAGAATGTCATATAAATAGATTCATATAATACAGTATTTAGCCTTTTCAGATTGACTTTTTTCACTTAGCAATATGCCTTTAAGACTCCTTGGTGTCTCTTTGTAGCTTGTAATGTGTGTAGTATTCCAGTGTGTGGTTCTGCCAGTTTACTGATTCACTGATGAAATACATTGTGTCACTTCTGTTTAGTGATTATGAATTAAGCCACTATATTTATATGCTAGCTTTGGCAATGTAATTTCCTACAGATTCATTGTTTAATTTTAAAAGTATGATCTCTAAATATTTCCCCCTAAATAACCACAGAACTTCGATCAGCAGTTGGCAAGGCTTAAATTCCACTCTCAATGTGGTGAATGGAAGCTGTGTTCTCGTCTCGGTAGAGGGTGCCTGGTAGCATTTTGTCATCTGTAGGTCACTGTGGCAGTGTCACGCAGGCCCTGAGGAGAGCGGGGATAGAGACATATCACCATGGAAAAAAAGCAAGAGAGGACTTCTGTGATTCTCTTTTTGCTGGAAGTATGAGGGCCAAGCCAGTGGAGCCATGACATGAGGCACTCTGGGGAAGAAAGAGGCACAGCGCGGGCAGAACAGCAGTCTTCGGATATGCTGGTAATGAAACTGATGGAAAGCAGCCTCTCAGGACTTCGCCTTTCACCAGTTTTCTTTTTAATGACACAGACAGCAGTCTTAGAATCTACATATTGTTCAAGACTATAATGAATATGAACAGTATCCTGATCTAATGTCTATTTATATGTTTCAATTTTTATTTATCTGTGGATTTTTGGACAGTGTTCTTAGGGAAAGAATTTTGTAAGCTCCAGGTTGAGTTACTGCTGACTCAAGGGTGGATGTGGACCTGCAAATGCAGGTGGGCAGAGAAAAGCTACATTTTCAAAGTTAATGCAAAAAAAATGTCCTCATAAATAACAGTTTTACCATCACTTGTGACTGCTAAAATTTTGGGGGGAGGTCAATTTTAAATTAAATGAGTCCATAAAATGTTTTCATTTGTATTCATAAAAGTTTAATTATACCTTTAAAAACCAATAGCTAGCCAGGTGTGGTGGCACACTCCTGTAATCCCTGCACTCGGGAGGCTGAGGCAGGAGGATTGCTGTGAAACCAGCCTGGGCTACATAGTGAGTTCCACGTCAGTCTCAACTATACAGTGAGACCCTGTCTCAAAAAACAAAAAACAAAAAACAAACAAACAAACAAACAAAAAAGATGAGGTAGCTGAGTATGTCAGGAATTGTTTCTGCATCTTCTAAACTATTCCACCGATCCTCAGATTTTAATCATCTTTTGTAACTCTGGGATCTAAAAACAAAGCAAAACAAACTTAAAACAACATGGGAATGCCTAACAAATGTAGCAAATTTCTAAAATTTTATTTTACCTCAATATGTATTTTGAATGTCAATTAACTTTCTCATAAGAGAAAGAGGGCTTAATCACCTCTGAAACAGCTTCCAGTTCTTCACCTCCTCATAGTTCCTCAATGTGGTCAATCCAGATATTTGCCTTACCTAAGCACTTCCTTGTAACATACAGATAGAGCCCTCATGGGCTGTGCAGGTGGCCACAGTAACCACCTCTCGGTCACAGTGTGATGCCACAGCATGCATGCTACAAGAATATTTGCCAGGAAAACTAAGTTTCATTGTGAGAGGGACACAAGGTCACATTTGGACCCTTAGACATTACCCCATCAGCCAGGATAAAAACATGACCTCTGAAAGGAACATTGGAAACATCCGTGAACAAATCTCTTGGAGCCCCATCAGAGCAGGGTTAGAGTTTATGGCTAGTCTCCAGAAAGAGATCCCGTGACTAAATTACAAAAATACAAAAATAAAGAATGGAGCAGCTAAAATTTGATGAGAGGACATTGCAATATTTTCACTTAGTCACCTACCAAACTATTCCCCAGCTCAAGTAGAAGGAGATATATGGAGGAATACAAGCTTTGGGAAGCTCCCATGTACATCAGGAAATCTAGACACATGGCCAGAGCTCTATGAGACCAGTTTTATGTAACAAAACCAGACCAACGCATCACTACACATCAATATCTTTCATGAATATAGATGCTAACCAACCGAATCCAATACCAAATAAAGGATTATACACCATGGCCAAGTGGGATTTATCCCAGGAATGAATGCAAGGTTGTTCTAACAGCTGAAAATCAAAGTAATGAGTTAGATTAATACACTAAAAAACAAAATCATCTGGGTAGACACAGAAAAGGCATTTGGTGAAATACAACACCATTTATTCATTCATTCATTCACGTATGTGTGCTACTGGGGATTGAATCCAGGGCTCCTCTGCACTAAGATACATGCCCAATGGTTCTTTCTTTCTTTCCTTCTTTCTTTCTGACAAGATCTTTCTAATTTTCTAAGTTACCTAGGCTTCATTCAAACTTGCAATCCTCCTGCCTCAGCTTCCCATGATACTGCGATTATAGACATGCACCACCATGCCTAACTACAATACTCTTTTATGATTTAAAACAATCAGCAAACTAGAAGTAGGAAAAAAAACTCTATCTAATAAAGGGCATCTGCTAAAAGTCTGCAATAACCATTATACTTAGAGCTAAAATGCATTGAATTACAATTGAATGAACAGAAAGTAAAGGCACAGGTATGTGAAATATACATCCATAAAACTGTTAATAAATTGTTCACCTTGGTTTTTATGACTGGGAGAGAGAAATAGAAAGCAACTGCAAATAGTTTATCCCTTGCGAATCTGGAGAGGATCTAATCTTGGTTAGTCCGAGCTCCCTGAGTTCTCTCTTCCCCAGGATTCAAGACTGCATCAATTTTTCCAGAATTTCAAAATGGGAGGAGTAAGCAGGCACCCACGCCCCCACCATTCTCCTTTCACTCATCCTGGTCTATCAACTGGTAAGCTCAGAGACCACATCCGCTGGACAGTGCATGGTCCCAGAAGTACAGAGGACAAGGAAGATCAGAGGGAGTCCTGTGCAAGGAGACAAGGGAGGAGCATGTCCCCGAGAAAGAAGGATTAGATGTGTTCATCATTTTTACAGTGGTCACTAGCATTTAAAATCTGGCGATATCACATTAAAATATGCATTTTATAGTTTAATCTTTTTTTTTTTAAGTTGGAAACACTGAGAACACATGGCCCCTACTCTGGCTCAATGCTTTTTCCACAGTGCGGTAGCTTCATTCATTTTATCCCCTGCCTGACTCCTGCTGGCATCTGTGGTTGAGATCCCTTTGCCTGCCCTGTGCTCACGTATTTTATGTTTGGGTCACACCGACTGGCTCTACTAGGACTTCTCAAAAGGACCATCTTCACACTCTTCTGTCTTTACGCTGAGGTTTCCTCCACATATTGCCTTTCTATCACCATGACCAATATGCCTGACATACACAACTTAAAGGAGGAAACGGTTTAGCTGGATCACAGTTTCAAAGGTTTCAGTCTATGGCTGACTGACTTTAAGGCAGTGGAAGGGCATGGTAGATCAAATCATAGCATCTGGGAAATAGACAGCAAGAGACAGTGCCAGCAAGAGATGGAGCCTCCAACAGCACACCCCTAGTGACCCACTTCCAACTGTGTCCTACCTCCTAACAGTACCCTCACCTGTGAACACTGCTGGGTTAGTCCACTGATGAGTATCAAGCTCTCAGGAGTCTTGTAATCCAGTCAAATGAACAATTAAGATTAACTGGCACACTCTACCTACAGGGACCTTCCCTACTGCTTCTTCTTGCTATCTCTGCCACGAAATATTCTCTCATTCTACCTTTGAAAAACAATCTCTCCCTTCAATCTCTTTTCTAAATATTTCGTGTGAATCTGAGTACAGAAGATGCCACACATCAGTAGATGGTATTATTCTATCTCTAGTTTTTGTCTTGCCAATTCTTGTCTTTCCTCACACAGCCCCAGGGAACCCTGCACACAGTACCATAGATGCTCAACATTTGACAAATTGGATTATACCACTGACCTAACCTAATACTGGCCAAGAGAAGCTGCTATTAAAATCGTCAAAGATTTAATATCGAAAATCAAGATAAACAAACTCAGAAATAGAAGTTGGATATGGAGAAATTTGGCAGCAGAGACACTGGGCAAATACTCCTTGCTTTAAGTGAAATAAGCTTTTTGAGAGACATTCACATTTACAATGTTGGAATTGAATACAACACCCCTCAAAGTGAAGTGACCTTGGCCTTTCCTGTAGCAGCGTCTCTCTTATAAGAGTGGTGGCAAATCTTACAGGGAGGGCTGGGAGAGGAAGGTGATTTGATCTGTGGGGCACATACACTCATATATGACAGCTGTGTTTTCTGACATATCATTGGTAAAGTGCCACTTCTGTCTCCCCTGGAATAGAATAGACCACAGGACAGGCGTGGGGAGTGGAGAAGTCAGGAGTTATTTATTTGCCTGCCTTCACTTGTGAAAATACCTAGAGAACAGGAGAAACTCAAGAACAGAGCTTTCAGTGGGGAAAAATAATAATTTTTCCTTTTCCTTCAAGCTGGTAAGTACAGCTTTTCTTGATGGCTTATGTTATTTAATGATGAAAAGAGTATTTCTTAGAACTGAAGGAAGTCGTGCCCACAAGGAACTGAAAAGCACTTTCTGCATGCTACGTACTCAGTAGTGGGGCTTTGTGAAAAGGATCCACTCAGAAAATCCTGCCTGATTCCATTTGACTTCTAAAGACACCACCCTGAATTCAGTGAGCTACAGACTCCCTGAGGCAGAGGCGCAAGAACAGGCTGCCCCTGGGATCTTGGTAACAAGCAGATCCTGGCTCCCTAGGGCTCAGTAGGGCTGAGTTACTGCTTCCCACCCCAACCCCGGTGATGTTGGATGCTGCTGGCCTGGGAGCCTTGCGGGAAGACAGATGAGAGAAGTCAGATGGGGACTTTTCTTCACCTGTGTAATTTTGCATCCTCCCAGAGGAGAGGGATGTGAAGTCCAAGAAAAAAGAGCCAGAGCAAGGCTTGGGCTTCCTCCTGGCAGACACTAGCTGTGCCCAGGTGATCATCAAGAAGGTGCAGGGTTGGATCCAGAGAGCCTGATGGGGAGTTCCTGCTACTTTTGGCCCTTCCCTTCCTAAATATTCCATTAAGAGAGTGATGCCCAGCGTGGTGGCACACGCCTGTAATTCCAGCACTTGGGAGGCTGAGGGAGGAGGATCACTGTGAGTTCGAGACCAGCCTGGGCTACATAGTGAGGTCCAGGTCAGTCTCAACTACATAGTGAGACCCTGTCGAGAGAGGGAGAGAGAGAGAGAGAGAGAGAGAGAGACAGAGAGAGAGAGAGACAGAGAGAGAGAGAGAGATCCAGTATGGAGCCTATAACTGTGAGCGGGCTAGTGCCTGTGTATAAAATGAGAGGCGAGCCTACTAAAAAGTATATGCTTTGCCCATGCACCTGGGAGAAGAATAAGAGATGCCATGGGTTAAATGTGGGCGTGGGGCTCCCCCACCTCTCCCAGATCCAACTCTTCAACTCGGCTCCGGTTGTGCTCTGCCAACAGCTGACAGTTCTTCGTCAACCCTAAGCTCCTTTGATTCTAACTGGCCAAGAGCAAAGCTACCTGGCTGCAACCTTCTGAAGTAGCAGCAAGAAAACTTCTGCCCCGCCCCGTAAGCCCTTGGTTCAAGGCGCCCCAGGCAGTGCGCTCCAGGCAGTTCGCAGGCGCCGCCTGGAAGGCTGGCTGGCGCAAGTTTCCTCCCCATCTGGGCTCTGCTCCACAAGCGCAGGTGGCTGCCCGCTGCACGCTGTTCCTCCTCCAGGTCCCCAGAGCAGCACTTCGGTGGGACCATGCAGACACTGATATCACCGGTGACTAAGGCCATCTTCGTGGCTATGTTCCTTGTCGCTATCCGGCTCATACTTTACGCGATCGTGTGGTACATCTGCTGGGACGGGGATAATGACTACATCTGACGCAGGTAGAGAACAACCACAGCCCGCTATCACCCCACCCGTGCCCCAAACCTAGGATCTGGAGCTCCTCCCGTGTAATCCAGTTCCTTCCGAAGACCCCTCGCCCTCTGTACTCAGTATTCCTGCCCTGAACCCTGCACCACTCTCCCAGCTTGGCTCTCGCACTCGGTGTATGCCTAAAACCCCAGTCTCTTCTCTGGACCCTGCACTTCCCTAGACTCCGCGACCCTCCCTGGATTCCAAGCCCAGTTTCTCACCTCATTCACTCCAGTCCCAGACACCTGTTTGCCAGCCCGGTTCCCACACTCCTTCTTTTACTCCGTGCCCTTCCCTTGCACTCCGCATCCCTCTCCTGGATCTCTGGCACCCCGGGATCCCCACTTCTTCTCTTGATCCCAAGCCTACTCCCAAGGTCTTGCACTCCTCCTGAGACAGCGACTCTGCCAAATGCACGCCCTTTCTTGGGATCTCTCTCCCCTTCCCTAGTCCCAGGACCCTCTCCTTTTCTCGCCTCACTCCCAGGAATCTCCTCGTTGTCCCTAAAGCGCATCAAGACCATGAGCACACTTCTGACTCTGTGCCCCTTCTGCAGAACCCAGCTGTGCACTCTCCACCCCAACCCTACCCTCACCCCAAGTATTTTACAGATCTGTTGCTCCTCCCCAGAAACCTGTGCTCAACCCTGTCCTGTGGCATCTCCCAGGCCCCATGTTCCCATGGTCCTGTGTCCCATAAGGCTCCCAACCTTCTCTCAAGCTCTCGCCTTTCTCCTAGGTACCATGCCCTTTTCTAGGGTCCCATACCCTACCTAACCTGGTGCCCAGTTCTTGCTCCCTCCCAAGAATCTGCAGCCTTCAGAACTCCTAGGCCAGGAGCAGCTCTTGGGAGGGACCTGCATCCACTCCCTGCGCTGCCCCATCTGGGTAGTGGAGGCATGTTTGACAGCAGTGCCTTTCCCTAAGTCATGCCCCTGTAGGGAGCCCATGGGTCCATTGCTTTGTCTTTCCTCCCTCCCAGGGACAAGGCTTCTGAGTAACTTGAGCCTGCAAGCCATCCAGCAAGAACAGTTTCCTGCCACTGTCTTCCCAGTTTTCTTGAATTAGATTCAGTATCACAAAGAGGTTCTTGGTATTATGGTGGTAGAACAGCCTCAGCTTTTAAGAGGATGCCATGGATGAACCTTCCTGGACAGGAAGAAACAGGGGCAGGGCCAGGCAAGGTGATCTGACTAATTCTACTTTCCTTTTTCCTTTTTTGTTTTTTCCATTTAAAAAGTGTTAGTACATGTTTGCAGTATATAATGATTATATTCCTCATGGGAAGTTTTTTTTTTTTTTAGGTTAGTCCATTTTCAGGCAGGTAGCTAGTCAGAACATGGCCATGAGCCTGGGATTTAGCTCAGAGGCACAGTGTGCCTAGCAAGTGCATGGTCCTGAGTTCAATCCCCAGTATCAAAAAAAAAAAAAACCCAAAAACAAACAAAAAAAAACAAAAACAGAACATTGCCAAGTGGACTGTGGCGTCATCCATAGAACCTGCACTAGAATAGCAAAGTGGGAACATGCACAGAGTCAGGGCTGCTGCGGCACCATCAAATAGACTACATTACTGTACATGTGCAGGGTAGTACAGGTGCATGATGGGGTCACAGTGAATCCTCACTACACGTGGGGGTCACATTTGAACAGTTATACATCTTCTGATAATCACTGATTTTTCAACTTATTTTTGTGGCATAATTTACACAGTCAAACTTACTTGTTTTTTTTAAAGGTACAGATCTATGAATTTTGATAAACACATAAAGCTACATAACTACAACCACTATAAAGATACCAGCACCTCCTATTGATAATGTATTGCTCAAAATGTTTTCTCTTCTATATTTTGAGTCTGAGAAAGCCAGCATCTGAAACTTGTCCTGAGTAGTCAGTACAATATTCATGATGCGTTCATTTAGTGTCTTTGTGTTGTACCAGTATAGTGCCCTACCAAGATACTTTACTGTTTTTTTTTCCTTCCTACTTTCACCAAACTAAATTCATGATAGTTTACACTTTTTAAATATTTTTTGACATACCCAAATATAAATACAGCAATCATTCCACTCTACCTGTCCCCGAGCAAGTATGCCCCACCCCCGGCTCTCTGCTCTTCTTCCCAGGTGCTTAGGGACTTCTGGGAAGGGGATGCCTGGTAATCAGATTTGTGGGAAGACTATTTTGAGCTCCTTCAGTGAGATTATGTGATGAAAGGTGCTACATGAAGTGCAAAGACTATTTTTAAGAATCACAACACTGGGCATTTGCATAGAGAAGGTCAAGGCAGGTACAAAGAATACATTTCTAGGTGTTGTACTTTTCTTCATTGCCCACTTCTTGACTGTTTACCCACTCCAGAAGTAGCAGGTTTTAAAGGAGCTGCTGTTCTATTTCTTTGGGTGCTGGATGGAGGACCAGAGTCACTGCCCAGAGCACTGCTCTTATGGGCTGGTCTTGAACTGGAGATTTCCTCCCCTTAACTACAGAAAACCTGAACCTATTGCAGTGGTTCTGGAATGGCCCCAAGCTAGAAAGTGCCCCCATCAGCAGTGTGATGGAAGGATAGGAAGAGCCCTGGGAGTGGACACTGGTTAAAAGGCAAGAAGGATGAGGACCTGACCTTAGGCGGTGGCCATGGAGGAGGAGGGGTAGACATGTTTCTCTGTTAGAACTGGTACACCTCAGTGACTGAATGCATGGTGAGGCACAGACACTGGAGAGGATAAGGAAGAGGAGCAAGGAACAAAGGTGATACTGTCTGTATAGCCTAACAGAGTAAGAGGCCATGTTGTCACTAAAATATTCTTTGGATGTAATGAGGTGCCCTAGGCCAGCATTCCAGGCCCCTTGGATATTTCCTTCCTCCCATCTGACCTTGTGCCATAGGCAGATGCCTGACTCTTAGGAAGAGCTCAAAAGATGGCTGCCTATTTATTTATGTGTCACTTCCTTTATTAGTACATGTTAGTCATCCAGAAAATGGATTTCATTTTGTGCATGCATATAACACTTTGATTATTTTATAACCCATTAACCCTATCTTCATTTTTCCCCTCCCTTAATCCTCCTCTTCTCGCCTTTCTACTTTCCTGTCACATCTCTCTCCCTCTCCCTCTCTCTCTCTCTCTCTCTCTCTCTCTCTCTGTCTAATATATTTTAGCTTCTACTCATGAGAGAAAACATTAAATATTTGTCTTTCTGAGAGTAACTTGTCTCAATTAATTCACTTGGTCTCTACTTCCATAACTTCTTCCTGCAAATGCATGATTTACTACTTCTTTTTTTCTCTCTCTGTCTCATTGAGTTTATTGGTACATTTTAGGTATACAGATTTACCTCTTCTTTATGGCTGAATACTCCATTGTGTATATATGCTGCATTCTCTTTATCTATTCACTTGTTGACGAGCACTGTGACAGTTTTCTTTTTTATTTTAATTTTATTGGTATAATCTAGATATATATAATGATCACATTCATCATAGGGAATTTGTACCTGTACATGATGTACTTTGATTCCATTTTTCCATTCCACTCCCCTGCCTTCAACCCCTCTTCCAAACTCCTTATTTACAAAAGCTGTTTCCATTTTTCCTTCTTTTCTGCAGCTGTGTACTTAGCTTAACTATTATGAATTATGCTGCCGTAAACATGGATCTGTAGGTATCAATGTGGTATGCTGACTTTAATTCCTTTGAGAATATACCAAAAAATGGCATAACTGGAGCAAATAGTATTACTATTTAATTAATTAATTTATTTATTTTTGGTACCAGGGATCGAACTCAGGTCCTTGCACTTGTGAGGCAGGCAGTGGAACCACTGAGCTAAATCCCTGGCCAGTATTGCTATTTTTAACTTTTTTGAGGAACCTCCACACTGATTTCCATAGCAGTACTACTTTACATTCCCACCAGTGGTGTAGAAATGTTACTTTTTCTGTATTCCTTCACCAGCATTTTTTTCTTTTTTTGTGTGTGTATATTAGATGAGATTCTCACTGGAGTGAGGTGGAATCTCAGTGTACTTTTTGAAATGCATTTTCCTGGTTACTAAAGATGTTAAACATTTTTCAATGTTTTCTTCTTTTAAGAAATGTCTGTCTGCTCAATTCATTTGTCTATTTGTTGATGAAGTTATTTGTTTTTTTAGTGCTCTTTATATATTCTAGATATTAATCCTCTGTCAGAAGTGGAAGGTGTAAAGATTTTTGCCCATTCTGTAGCTGTCTTTTTCTTTTCTTTTTTTTTTCTTTTTTTTGGTACCGGGGATTGAACTCGGGTCCTTGTGCTTGCAAGGTAGGCCACTGAACCGCTGAGCTAAATCCCCGGCCCTTTGTCTTTTTCTTTACTCTGTTGTTTCCCTTGCTGTGCAGAAACTTTTTAATTTGGTGCAATCCCATTTGTTCATTATTGCTATTATTTCTTATGCTGTTGGACTCCTGTTTAGGAAATATCTGCCTCAGTGAATGACCTCCACTGTTTCCCCTATGTTTTCTTTTGTCAGTTTCAAAGTTTCAGATCTTATACTTAGGTCTCTGATCCATTTTGAATTGATTTGTGTACAGGGTGAGAAATTGAGATCTTGTTTCAACCTCTGACTGGTGGATATCCAAAGTTTTCCCAACACCATTTACTAAAGAGGCTGTCTTTTCTCCAGCATAAGTTTTTGACACCTTTGTCCACTCTCACATGGCCATGGTTGTGTAGGTTTGCTACTGTGTCCTCTATTCTGTTCCATTGGTTTATGTGGCTGTTTCTGTGCCAATCCCATGCTGTTTTGTTACTGTGGCTTTGTAGTATAATTTGAAATTGAGTATCGCAATGCCTCCAGCCTTGCTCTTTTTGCTTGGAAATTCTTTAGCTATTCTGTCTTTTCTGATTCCATATGAATTTTAAGGTTGTTTTTTCTAGTTCTGTAAAATATGTCATTGATATTTTGACGGGGATTACATTGACTGCTTTCAATAATGTAAAACATTTTCCAATGTTATTTCTGCCAATCAATGAACCTGAGCAGTCTCTTTGTCTTTTAGTGTCTTCATTACGTTATTCAGTGTTCTGTAATTTTCACTGTAGAAATTCTTTACTTCTTTATTTAGATTGAATGGTAGTCATTTTATTTTTTAAAGCTATTGTTAATGGAGTTACTGATTTCTTTCTTGATGGATTCATTACTGGTGTATAGGAAGCTACTGATTTTTGTGTGTTGATTTTGTATCTTTTCACTTTGCTGAATTTATCAGATCTAAGAGTCATGTGGTGGAGTCTTTAGAACCTTCTGAGTACAAGATTGTATCATCTGCAAATAGAGAAATTTTGATTTCTTACTTTCCTATGTTTTCCTTTTATTTCTTTCTCTTGTCTAATTGAGCTGGCTAAAATTTCCAAGACTACGTTTTTAAAGAGTTCCAAGACCAATGATCACCAGCTTCCCAAGCACCAAAAAATGATGCTTCTGAAATCTCTTGATATAGATTCCACACACAAAGCAAGCAAGTTGCCCACATGTGCCACTCATGAGAGAAGCCTCAAGGACTACTTTAAATAGCAGTGGTGACAAGGCTTGGCTTGTGAGCCTCGCTGAGGAGCCTAAGCTTGGACCACAGTTGTTGCCCTGTGGGTCCCAGTCTCTGGCCCCTCAGCAGCTTGGCCATGTGGGGTGACGCAGAAGCAGCCCTCGAATTTGAGGCCACGCTGTGCCCCACCAATTCTTCAGAAGCCACAGCAAGCCTTCAGGGCAGCAAGCAACGCCTTCCAACACCACAGTAAAATTTTTAGAACACAGCATGCAGAGGGGGAGACATCTAGAAGTTGTTCTCAGAGTGAAGCGTGTGCTTCAGAAAGCCGGCCTCACTCCTCGGCACTCAGGGCACCCAGTTCTCCAGGTTCCTCCTGGATGAAGGAACAGCCCAGCTTTACCATTCAATAAGCTGGAGTAATATGTGAGAGGCTCTTAAAAGACATCCAAGGTAAAATTTGAGAGGAATATGAGGAAATCCTTAATACCAAATTAGTAGAGCAATATGGATCTTCTGTGAAATTCACACATGATCAAATTATGGGGCAATATGGGGAAAGGCCAACAAGCTATGTATCCTGAAGCTTTCTTGCCTATCTGGGTACCAGGCTTGACCTCAAGAGATGACTGCTGTACACTTATTGCAACTGGTTTGATATCACATTTCAGCCTGAGATGTGATACTTTGCACCCTGAGAACACTTAAATGTTTCTGAAGGTCCATTTTATACAACTTGAAAGACCTTAAAACTTTCTGGTTGCCACAAGCATATCTTTCTTCTCTGCTCATCCAATAAACAGCTCTGCACTACTGTGATAAATTTTCCAAACAAAAATACCAAGAGCAGCAGTTAAGCAAAATATGCCTTCAGTGGCATTTCCCTAAGCACAGTTCTATGTGTGTGTATGAGAGCTTGTGTCTATGTGTGCATGTGTATTCTAAGTTATTATTTGCATTGTGCAAATTTTTTTGATCTTGGGGATTCTGGCTGTGAATTGACGCATGACAGTTATGGTTAAAAACATATGCTTGGTCTACAGAAGATTATTAATGTTTTGTGACCATATAAATTGTAACAGTGGATTGTTTTATGTGTAGGTATTATTGTTAAATACAGGGGCTGTTTCCAGGCACAAGATATGAATTGTAAGTTAGGATGGACATTGTGTGATTATGGTGATATAGCAAAGGTCTGCGATCCTAGATCTACAAATGTGTGCAGAGAAATTAGAACAAACTGGAGATAGGCCTTGACACATGGACTCCACCTACCTGTTAGAAAAACACTTTGATTCCAAGCCTTAAAACATCCCATGGAGGGGCTGGGGATTTAGCTCAGTGGTTTTGCCAAGAACAAGGTCCTGAGTTTGTTCCCTAGTACAAAAAAAAAAAAAAATACCCCATGAGTC
>NW_022900951.1:123574507-123601571 GCF_012274545.1 Fukomys damarensis | reverse complement strand
GCACTCACCTTTCACACAATCTGAGAGCTCCCTGTATACCAAATCTCTAAGGGGAAAATTTCTCTCCTAGAGCGGGAGCATGAGGAGCACAGGACTGGGCACTGCTACTTGGGAGGAGCCACGTCATCACTAGTAAGTACTGACTAATATAGAAGATGATAGATAAACCCCTCAAAGTTTCAGGGGCCTGCTATGTCGATGAAGTATTTAGGGTTCTGGTGGTCAGGGGCATGGGAGTATAACCAGGTCCTTGAAGCTCTCCAGTCCTTGTTTTGAGACACCAAAGACTGAAGCTGACAAACCAGCAAAACAGGAAGTAGTGAGGAATAACCAAATGCGGGTTTTGTTAGAAAGAAGAAAAAAAGCAATAGCTCCCCTCTGGTAGTGGTGGGGGGTTCTGTAAGGCAGACACCATAGATATTTAGGTCCATTGGCTTTTTATACAGATTTTGATATGGGTGAATATGACAGAGCACAGAAAAAGATGTTCTAGGTGTTGGTAGGCCTTTTGATGTCTGGAAAACAAGCTGCTTCCTTTACATTTCACTTTCTCCAGGGCCTCTTCCATTTGTTTAAGGACCTATTCTTTGTCCCTTCCAGTCAATGAAGCCCTGATGATCAGTTTGCTTAAGTTAATTATTCAGGGCCTCTGATATGTCAACTTGCTTAAACCCAGACTTTCAGTTTACTTGGGTTAACTATTCAGGACCTGTGACCTATCTGCCTCTTTTGTCTATCTCCTGAATTCCTATCTTCTAGGACCCCCCCAAAGTGAGGGACATATGATGGCATCTTCCCATCAAGAAGGAAACATAAGGCCACATAAACCCCTTTGGGTCAGGAAACAGGGAATCAAGGGGTGCACTGATTTCACCTACTCTCTGTCCTAGTGATCTACTGGGAATCTGTGCTTTCTGCCCCCACAGCTTTAGGTTCTGTGAGATTAGAACTGAACTGTCCGATATAGTTGGCACAAATCATATTTGGCTGTTTAAATTTAAATGAAAGCTACAAAATCCTTTCCTCAGTTGAAGTAGCCACATTTCAAGTACTCAGTAACCACATGATAGCTACCTTATTTGGACAGTGTTAGCTAAGCATCTTGGTTCACCAGATGGGAATGGTTCCTCTGGGAGATAGTAACTGAGTCCCGAGAAGTGACTTACAAGTCATGGCACTTTGAGTTCCTCATATTATGGTACCAGCAGGCATGAATAAAAGTCATCATCCCATCAGAGGTTGTTGGCCCTGGTAATCAGGTATTGATAAGGATGAACTTATACAATAGGAACAAAGTGGGATACATTTGGTATCCAAGTGATCTACTTGAATCTATCTTTGTTACCCCCTGCCTGATTTCTAGCGTTAATCCTTAGGGTTAAAGTTATGCATTACTCTACCAGGTGAGCCACCAAGAGCACAGGTACTGGCTGGACTGAGGAGACTATAGAACAGACAGTAGTGGAGGAAGGACCTGCATAACAATTGTGACTTTGGAACCAGCTTCACCAGAACGTTTCTGGGAAAAGAACCAAGTCAAAGGAATTGTGTGAGGCACTGTTCTTCAACAAGATGAACTTCCTGTGTGAAGTGAGTTGAGTTGATTACTGAAGGGATCAATTATCGGGGATCCTTTGGTATCATCCTCTCAGCTACTAAGAGGGATGCTTGATGATGACTCACTGCTTAAGCCTTCTCCAGGGACTGACTTCAGTGAAGGGAACTGCCTCCTGATGGCAGCACACTCCCAAAGACCGGTCAAGGGCTAGAAAGGCTATTGCAAAGGCCTGGCCTCTTTGTCTAGATTTAAGATATCTCTGTATGGCTGTCTCAGATATAGAGGTTCTATAGGACTTCTCTCTCTCTCTGCCTAGTCCCTCTTTCTTACCCTCTTATGGTGTTACTTGGAACAGCATATAAATCTTCATCTTAGGAAAACTGACGTAAGGTAGTTGTGCTGTGTTGAATAGTGTCCCCTCTAAGTTCATGTACACCTAAAAGCTATGACCTTACTTGGACATGGGGCTTTTACAGATGTAACCAAGTTAAGATAAGCTCAAATTGTGTTAGTGTTAACCTTAAACCAAAAGATTTCTCCATAAGAAGAGGGAAATTCAGACACAGATACAAAGAAAAGAAGGCAATGTGAAGATGGTGGTAGAGAATAGAATGATTCAACTTCAAGCCAAGGAATGTCAAAGATTTCTGGCAAATAAAGAAAGCTAGGAAGAGACAAGAAAGAATTATTTCCCATAGCCTTCAGAGGGAGAGTGGCCCTACCAGCATGTTGGTTTCTGACTTATAACCTCCTGAACAATAAGAGAATAAAATTTTCACTTCATGTTAATTTGTTGTGGCAGTCTTAGATAATTGATATAATATTCAACAAAATTAATTTACATTTTACTTGAACTATTCCCCCATATTCTCATTAATGGGTAAAAAATTCAGAACCCCAGAAATACCTTAGAATTTTATTTCTAAGTGGTAAAACTTCATAGGGTACATCTTAGTCCATTTTGAAACTCTATTACAAATTTCCCGAGACCAGGTAATTTGTAATTATAAATAATAGAGATTTATTTCCTACACATTGGGAGATTGGAAAGTCCAAGTCTGTGGGGCTGTTATCAAGGTCCTTGGAAGAATTTTCAGTGTGAGAGAAACTAAGAGACACAGAAGGAGCTGAACTCACTTTTACAGCAAACTCATTCCTGCAATAGCAACATTAATCCATTCATCAGGACAGAGCCCTCATGGTTAAATCACCTCTTAATGGTCCCACCCCTCAACACTGTTGCACTGTGGGTTAAATTTCCAACACACAATTTTGAGGCACCCATCAAACCATAGCAGAGTACATGAAGGCAGATTTCCCTTCAGCTTTGTTTACAATAAATATTTAACAATACTCATTTATTTTTCAGTCCTGAAAAACCACTGATTTCCTAGTAAGAAGTCCAAGACAACATTAAATTGAGGTACATTTTATCAAAATGCTTTCATGAATCTACTGGGACAATCTCCACACATCTATATTTTCTTTATACTCTTTTCTACCACCACAATAGGAAACATATTGAGGCTCCAGGATTCAAATACCATCCCATTAATTAGAGATTTATAATTGACTGCAGCATGCTTGTATTCAGAAAATATTATCCTCTCACAAAGTTCAAGAATCATTTAACTTCATCCATATTACTCATCCTGAATACTATACATCTTAACAGGGGAAGACCATGCTACTTCTTCCTCTGAGTTTTCATCATAGCCTTGCTCTTCAGTCTTCAGCTATTAAAAAGACCTTAAAATAAAAATTCATTATGGAGGAGGCAATGAAGAAAAGTCAAGAGTGGCCTTTTGTACCTCTATTTCCCTATCATCTCTCTTTCATCTTTGGCTTACAGACTATGACAGGATGCCCAGGCAACTAGCCTGATATTGCCCAGATTTACTGAGCCCTTGAAAAATATCAACTTGTTCCACATGTGATGACATTCCTTGCTTGATACCAGTGTGAGAGAGCACCTGTATTACGACTGTCTACTTAATGATGCTCAGTCCTATTTTAGGAGACTAGCCATAGGGTCACCTGATCCAGATACCAAGCACTTGATATCACATAGACATAACCCACCAAACCTCTGTCTCAGAAGTTGCTCAGACACAAGGTTAAAATCCCCACAGAGATCAGAAAAGTGATGCAGTAGAAGCTGGCAGCAAATTACAGCTTGTCTAGGTCCTGGAATTGAAACACTTGGAAAACACTTATCAGGGAGAAAGAGAAGAGCTCTGAGAGTCAATAAAAAGCTGACAGGAATGCTAAACATCATGAAGAAACAGAAAACAATGCAGAGACAATAATGAAGCAGTCTGGAATGCTAACTCCAGCTCCCTGGATGGGGAGGAGAACTTGACACTGTAAGCATAAGGTAAGCCCAGAGAGGGTGGCCCCCCCATGATAAACAATGGGAGGGCAGGGCTAGCCACATGTAAAGCTCGCCATTATTATAAACTGCAAAGACAGTGTGAGGTTCTACTCTGAAAGTGACTCCTTCTGCATAACAAGCTAAGTTGGAGAAGAAAAACATTGCAGTGCCTACCATATTTAGGGCGATATAACTAGGAGCTATTTTGAGAATGGCTTTAGTGTTTAAGGTTGAGCTACTCTGGGAAGCAGAAGTCAAAGAACAATCATACTTCAGGGTCTCTGGGGTTACTGTTTGGCAGTGACTGGGCGGAAGACAGCCACAGGAGATGTGGAGAGGGAAAAGGCTAGTCATAGACACCTTGAAAAGTTTAAACAGCAATGATCTCAGGCTGGGGAGGACACAGTGGTCTGCCTTCTGTGGTGAGAACCAAGGTTGGTTACCTTGGTTTTCTGAGAGGGCTGAAAAGTCCTTCTGAGAGGATATGAAAGTCCTTGGATTGAGTCCAGTGGACTGGTAGGCCTCTTTTGTTGCCTACTTCCACCACAGAACTCAGTGCTGTGTTTGCTTTCCCCAACCACCAAATGAGTAGATATTCCTCTGGTTGGACTTTTGTCACGTTCTGGGGGATATGCACAGAGGGTGCTCTAGAGCAAGTTGAGTATCTCAAGGAACCATAGGCTGCAAAGCTATTTAAAGATAACAGTAGTTTGGGTAGTGCAGAGGTCACAAACACAAAGAGCCTCTGGAGTGAATACAATCTGGAGGCAAACAAAATACCATTGATGACCCCACCTAGAAGGAAAGACGAGGCAGAGCTCAATATTCACACAGCAAAAAAAAAAAAAATGGGTATGGAAACACAACAGGCCGAAGTTAAGACTCATCTGGGGCATTCCAATACTAGAGATCCTGGAAAGAGTCTACCCACCCAAACACATCAATTTGAAGGGATATTTTGGACTCATTTTACTTTGTCTTCGTTTTGGGAAGTTTTTCGGCTTGCTTTGTTCTTTATTTTCTTTTTTCATCTGTCATTCTTGTCTTTTAATTTTCTTGTTTGTTTTTGTTACTTTAATTTTATTTAATTTTTTATTTTCAATTAAAAAAATCTTACTTTTCTCTCCTCATTTTTTATTTTTTTTCTCTTTTAAATTTGACTTCTTTTCATTTTCCTTTTGCCTACCTCCATTTCATTATCACTTTAACCTTCATTAAAACAATGATTTCCTTCATATTTTATTGATTTTTTTAGCTTTTTAGTTTACTATATATTTTTATTGCTGATTTCTATTGTTAGTGATGATATAGTTGTTTCTAGTGAGTTTACTGCATATCAATATCTCATTTGCCTTTGTGTCTGAAATATTATTGCTCATTTCTTTTTATTGTAAAGGGTGTTGTAGTTGTTACTTTTGTTTTTTACTGTATGTAAATATCTGGTTTGTCTTTGAGTTTATATTATTAATGCTGATTTCTTTTCAATTGTAATGGTGGCATAGTAGTTTTTCATTTTATTTTTTACTATATGTAAATGTCTTGTTTGTCTTTGTGTCATGGACATTGCTATTGTTCATTTTCTCCTCTCTGGTTGGTTCTGGGGATCAAGCCCTCAAAAGAAGGCTGGACACTAAAAAGATCCGTAAGTAAAAGTGGAAGAGATATCCATTGCAACAGATGGAAAAACTTCAATGTAGAAACATGACTCATCCAAATTTTCACAATTTGTCAGTAACTAAACACAAAGATATTAAAGTGGAAGAAATGCCAAAGAATTCAAAAGCCTAATTTATAAAAGAACTGCAAAGAGGATACAAATAAGTAGCCAAATGAATTAAGGATGAATTACAGGATTTGAAGGCACAATTTGATAAAGAAAAAGAAACTCTGAAGAACAAACTGTGTAGATGAAAAGCACATAAATCAAAAAGTGGAAAATTTCACCAAAACATAGAACCATGCAGAAGACATATTTTTAGGTTTAAAGATAAGGTTGAGGAATTTGTACACACAGACATTATTAAAGAAAATGTAAGAAAATATGAACAAAACATCCAAGAACTTTGAGATGTGGTTAAAGGACCAAACAGGGAATTTTGGTGTAGTAGAGGGCACCAAGGTACAGAACAATGGTAGAGAAACTCTATTTAAAGAAAGAAGAACAGAAAATGTCTCACATCTTGGGGAAAGTACAGACATCTAGATATAGGAAACATTTAGAATCCCCAAAAGGCACCACCAGAAAAGTCTCTTCCCATATTATATCATAGTTAAAATGGCAATAGTACAGAACTGTCAAAGGCCATTCTACACAAAGTTGGGGTGGATCATTTCATAATTAAAGTACAACTATAGCTGTCTTGCCTGTGAGCAATATCATCTCGCCTGCGAGCCAGCTATGGCATGCAGAAATAGAACTCCATTTTGCCTCTGGTCACAAGTTGAGGCCTCAATTGTCCTGTAATACTGTGACACTCAAGGGCGCATGTACATCAACTGAAGACATCCTACGTCTTTGAAAACTGAGTAGTAATTAAAAAAAGAGAAAGGTTTTACCTGGGGAAAGGACAAGTTGTTTATTAGCTTGTTCTCTTGGCCCACCTACTATTTTAAGAATGCTGTCCTTACCACCCTCATCAACATAAGATCCTCAGTGACCTGAGATCCTCACCAGCATAAGATCCTCAAAGACAGGGACCATGGTCGCTTAAGTCATCTGATATTCCCTCCTATTATTTTGTGTACCCAATAAATAAAGGCTAGCTCAGAGTGTCTTTGTCTTTGCTCACTCTGAGGCACTGACCTCCTGGCCCCCTATGTACTTGGAAATTATGCAAGTCTCTTTCTTTAGCCCTCACTGTCCCCCTTTCTAGGTAGTTGGAGGACTGTTCACCCTCCAATACAGAACAAATAAAGAATATTGAAGGCTGTAAAGATAAATACCAAGTTGCTTACAGAGACAAACCAATCAAGACAACTTCAGACTTCTCAGTAGAATGCTGAAGAGCAAGAAGACATAGAATGGTGCATTTCAAGCTCTGAAAGAAATTAACTGAAACCCAGATTACTGTATTCAGCAAAACTAACCTTCAAAATTGAAGGAAAAATAAAGACCTTCCAAGATAAGCATAATCTAAAAAGATAAGTACCACTCAGCTAGCATTGCAGAAGATACTTTTTAAAATCCTACATACAGAAGAGGAGGAATAGATAAGCCATCGAGAATTAGAAAAGAATCAAATATTGTAAGAACAACAACAACAAAAAAAAAAAAACCCAGTGGGGATTTAGTTCAGTGGCACAATGCCTGCCTGGCAGGTGTGAGGTCCTGAGTTTGATTCCCTTAAACCACCCCCAACAAAAGAACAAAAATAACAAGAATTAATACATACTTTGTATAATAGCTCCAGAGGTAAAAATGGCAGATTGGAATAAAAACAAGGCCCAAGTCATTGCTGCTTAGAAGAAACATGCCTTACTAGCAGACATACACCGACTGAGAGTAAAAAGAATGGAAAACAATATTCAGTGCAAATAGAACACAGAAGCAAGCAAGAGTAGCTGTACTCATATTTTTTGTTTGTTTTTTTTTTAACCAGGGATCGAACTCAGGTCCTTGCACTTTTGAGGCAGGTTGCAGAACCACTGAGCTAAATCCCCAGCCCTGTACTCATATTTGACAAAAGAGACTTCCAGAGAAAATTATTCAGACAAGTTGATAAAGGGCGATACATAATGATAAAGTAGACAATCTACCAAGAGGATATAATAATCATAAATATATATGCACCAAACTTTGGTACACCAAATTTCATAAAACAAATGCTACTCAATATAAAGGGACATATAAGTCCCAATACAATAATAGGAGGTGACTTCAATACTCTACTCTCACTAATAGATAGGTCATCCAGACAAAATTCAACAGGTAAACATCAGAGTTGAACTGTACCATAGATTAAATGAATTTAACACATAACCACAAAACAACCTGTTCAAAAATTTACAGGATGTACATTCTTAATAGCTCTTGGAACATTCTCAAAACTACATCATATATTAGGCCATAAAGCAAGCCTTGACAAATAAAAAATTCAATAATCTCTTGTATCTTATATAATGGAATGAAATTTGAAATCTATAGCAAGAATAAACCACAAAAACATAGAGATTGAACAATTCTCTTTGGAACAATCAGTGGGTCATTGAAAAATCAGGGGAGAAATTTAAAAATTCCTAGAGTTAAATGAAAATGGAAATTAAACATATAAGAATCTCTAGGCTATAGCAAAGGCAGTTATAAGAGGGAATTGTATAGCCATGAGTGTCTACATCACAAAAGTAGAGATCCCTCCAATAAATAGCCTATCCATGCATCTTGAGGTCTTCAAAATCAAGAACAAACCAAAAGTAAAACCAACAAAAGGAAAGAAATAATTAGGAGCAGAGCTATATATTTTTTTCTTTTTTCTTTTGGTTTTAGGGATTGAACTCGGGTCCTTGTGCTTGCGAGGCAGGTGGTGGAACCACTGAGCTAAATCCCTGGCCCTTAGAACTATAACTAAAGGGATAGAAACTAAAAGAACAATACATAGCATCAATAAAATAAATAATAGTTTCTTTGAAAAGATAAGTAAGATTCATAAACGCTTAGCCAAACTAACCAAAAGAAAAAGGGAAATACATAAAGCAATGCAATTAGAGATAAAAAGGGGGATGTTACAACAGACAGTGAAATTCAGAAGATTATTAGGGACTATTTGAAAATCTATACCCTAATATATTGGAGGATCTAGACAAAATGGATACATTTCAGATATGTATGACATACCGAAACTGAACCACCAACATATAAAAAATTAAACAGATCGATAACAAGTGATTAATCAGGTGTGGTGCAACACACCTGTAATCCCAGCATTCAAGAGGCTAAGGCAGGAAGATCACCATGAGTTTGAGGCCTACCTGGGCTATGTAGTGAGTTCAAGGCCAGACTGAACTACACAGCAAGACTTTGTCGAAAAAAAGAAGGAATTACAATGCTATGGAAATAAAATCTCTCTGGTCAAAGTCTAGGACCAGATGGACTGACAGGTGAATTTTAGTAAAACTTTGAAAAGAACTAACTTCAATGCTCTTCAAACTATTCCATTAAGTAGAAAGGAAAGGGACACTTCCAAATTTATTTTATGAGGCAATATAATGCTGATACCAAAACCAGACAAGAACAGAACAAAAAAAAAGAAAATTGTACATCAATATTCTTGATGAAGATAGATGCAGAACTCTAATAAAATAATGAAAACCAAATTCAACATCATATTTAAAAGATCAGGGCTGGGGATTTAGCTCAGTGGCACTGAGCCTGCCTCAGAAGCACAAGGTCCTGAGTTCAATCGTAGTACCAAAAAAAAAAAATCATATACCATGATCAAGTCAGTTTTATCTCTAGGATATAAGGATGGTTCAGCATATGCAAATCAGTAAGTATAATGAACCACATAGTAGCATCCAATATAAAAATCACATGATCCTCTCAATTGACACAGAAAAAGTCTTTGACAAAACTTAATACTGCTTCATGATAAAAGCCCTAAAGAAAATAGGTACTGAAGGGTCATTACTCAATACAGTAAAGGCTACATATGACATACCCACAGCCAACATCAATCTGAATCAGAAAAAAAAAAAACCTGAAAGAATATCCTCTCAAATTAGGAACAAGGCAAGGATGTCCACTCTCAACCTACTTACTCAAAGTAGTTCTTGAAATTTTAGCTAGAGCAATTAGGCAACAGGAAAAAAATATAGGGGATACAAATAGGAAGGAAGAACTCAAGTTATCCTTGTTTTCAGATGAAATGATTCTACACTTAGAAGACCCTAAAAAGATTTTTAAACCTACAGTCTCTTGCCAATTCTGCCTGAACCACAACTTCCTCATCAGGAGATTCTTACATCACCCTTCAGGCTCCTGAGGCATACCCATCAATTCTATGATGACTGTTGTGATGTCCTCCCCAGTGTGAATGGCAAGTGGAGGCCAAAATCATCCAAATCCCTGTGGCAACTGGAAGTTTCCTCCACTTGTGGCTATACCCACATTGTTCAGCCCTCTCTTACATCTGGCCTCTCTGCCTTTCCAGTTTGGAGCATTGTGCTTCCTATCTCCTTACTACTACCAGCTCAGCTCAAGGAAAAAAAATGACATACAAAGATCTCTACCTGAAGATACCTGGTAAGAACCTCTACTGAGGAAGCTGTGGTTCCAGCAGAATTGGCAGGAGACTATGTAGACTTTTGGTGAGTCTACTAATGGTTGGTGAATAATAATGATTATTTAGATGAGTAACAAATCACTCAGACTATGTGCTATTATTCAGTGCTCCCCAGGTAACGCCCAGCCTTTGATGAGCCCATCACTTTACCTGTGTGACTATGGCATACTACTTTCTGAGGCAAATCCACAGAGGTGGGGCTGAAATGTCCTGTCAGCCACCCACAGAACCAGCCAGGACCATGGTGTGTCCAGACAGGATGTTTGAACAAACTGAAGATTGTAGCAGGTGGCAGGGCAGCAGACTCTAGGATACTCCCTGATCTCTACAACACTCCCTGCTATGGTTTGTGTCTAGATGTATACCCTGAAGCCTCATGCAGTCATAGGTAGGAATTTTTCAGAGGTGGCTAGATCTAGAGTGTGTAATTGATTCATGGTGCAATGCTATAATCAAGGGTGGTAGGATTAAGGGTGGGTGATTACTAAATTAGTCCACTGATTGATTTGGCACCACCCTAATTCAAGTAGCCTCAATAGAATATAAAATGGGCAGGAAAAAAAAGCCACTATATCCCCTTGTTTGCTTGTTTTGCTACCTTCTGCTTGCCACAAACTGTTTCTCCTCTGCAATGCCTTCTGCCATGCCACCCTGCTTTGGAGCCAACTGATTATTGACTGAAGCCTTTACAAACCTTGAGCTAAAGAAACTCCTTTAACTTTTGGAGTTGGGTATTTTGTCTCAGCAACAAGTAAAGTAACTAAGACACCCCCAGGACCAATTTAGGATTTGGAAAGGAGCAGGTGGGGAGAGGGCTTTAAGATGCTCAGATAACTCAGGAGGATCACTAGCCCCTGGCAGATACCTATGAACTCCCCTGCACTGGCAAGGGAAGAGATGGTGAGAGAATATGGGATTGGAAGTGTACGGGAAACCTGGAGTGACATTCCAGGATGAAAGCAAGGATACTGATGCAAACAGGGACATTGCATGACAGTACTTAGGAGGTGCTAGGTATGAAGAGTGCTCACCTGGGGAAGCTAATGATAGCAGAGCTATAGCATACAGGATGTGCTCACCACAACTTTTCCTGGGGATACTTGCAGCATCCAGTTTCCTCCACAGCAGCATCCAACTTCTTTCATAGGAGGCTTTACATAAATCATGCAAGGACCAAGGCCATGTGACTTTGGCAGGGCAAAGTAGATGGGAGAGTCCCTGATGGCCACCTGTGGGAAGATACTAAAGTCTTCTGCATGTCCTGAACCTGACTCTTGAGAAAATGGTGTGAGGCCTTTCAGCTGTGGTCCTCTTTCCCTAAGAAGGTCACCCTCAACTTATTGACCAGGGATAAATCCCTATTCTGTACTCCAGCTTCCTTGGCAAGGTGTTGACCTCATTCCTGGCTCTTACCAGCCTCCTTTTGTGGCTGTGATCCTTAGCAAAGATCCTAAAGCCCCTCATGAGCAAGCATAAGGTTCAATGTGTCCTTTTGTATTTGGTCCTTAAGGATAGGCCTAGATAGGCCTGGTGGCTATATGAAGGGTGTGAAGCCAAGGGATGTCTGTAGAACAAGATCAGAGGCTAAATCAAGGTTGACCAGAACCCAGATTAAGGGTATGGCCAAATAGGCCCACAGACACTGATATTCGTGTAGATGTAATGAATGTTCACATGCCCCATGGGCAATATATTCTAGCCTTTTGTCTCCATCAAATGCCTGATGGCCAGTCTGCCCAATGGAATTGACATGTGGAAAATAGTTGCACCATCCAGCTGGCTAGGAGAGAAGGGGTTAAGGCCAGGCAGGTATATGGTAGTCCATAGCCCATCCATGGACATTGAATGCAGATTCCAAAGGGCTAGACCATCAGTATTCATGTTTTGATGTGAGCAGCTGTGACTTCCTCAGGACACGTACACTTTGGCCCTGAGCTGCAAGGGAATCCTAGCAGTCAAAGCTGTTCTTTCTGGAGGCTGGATTTCCATCCTATTATTGACATACTAAAGCTACTGCAGGATCCACCCTCTACCCTTTTCATTTGATTTTTCCCTGGGCTTCCTTAACCTTATTGCTCTGTGATGTATTTTTATCTTGCAGAGGTGTATATTTCTTTGTAGCCTATTAAAAATCTCTTTTCTGGATGAAGGTAGAATAAGACAGTAGGAAAGTGATGAGTGTGCACTCATTCCCACTCAATTCTTTAATGTTCTTAATTCAACCTGCAAGGCCCTCTGGATCCCCAAGTTCTATCAGTGGGGCTACAACTTAGTGTGGGGTTTCTGAACCACAGTCCATCTACAGCTCCCAATGTTTTCACATGCCAGTACTAAGCCTCACCTTACCTCATTTCCATTCCAGAAGAGCTTGTGACCAGATGAGGCTGAACATTTTTTCATACTCTTATTTGCCATCTACATCTCTTCTTTGCTGAGGTATGTATCCAGATCTTTTGCCCATTTAAAAATATTTTCTTATTGTTGATATTTAAGAAGTTTTATTTTTGTGTATTTTGGATGCTAGTCCTTCATCAGATATGTGTTTTGTTAAGATTCCTTCTCCCCAGTCTGTTGCTTGTCTTTCACCAACCATGAGTTTTTATTTTTCATTAGAATAAAATCCAGTTTTCAATTTTTTTTTGTGGATCATGTTTTAGGTGTTATATCTAAAAGTCACCACCAAAACCAAAGTCATCTGGATTTTTTATTTCCTCTTTTTAAAGAATTTTATAACTTTGCTTTGTACATTTAAATCTGTAATCCTTCTTGAATTATTTCTTGTGAAGGGTGATCAATTTTGTATAATTAGTTTATTTTGCATCAGTTTTTATGTAAAGTAATTAAATTTGTTAATATACTGTAAAGTCTATTTTTCCTTTTGTTTTGTTTTTGTGCATAGATGTCTAGTTGTTCCAGCAGAATTAGTTAAAAAGACCCTTTGCTCCATTGAATTGCCTTTGTATTTGGCCCTTTGCCAAAGATCAGTTAATCATATTTGTGTGGGTCCATTTCTGAGTTCTCTAGTTCTACTGCTCTGTTTGCCTATTCTTTACCAGTACTACACAGTCTTGAGAATTGCAACTTTACAGTGTCTTTTATAAATTTTTATTAGTATATGTGTGTGATACATAATAAATACATTATTTTTCTTTTGAGAAGTACCTTTATTTCAATGGCCCATTTCTGATTGAGTCTTATTTTGGAGGGTATATTTTTTTGAGTTCTGTATTATATTCTAGAGAGTAATCCTCCATCTAAGGATGGCAAAATTTTTTTCCTATTCTGTATTTGTTTTTATTCTGTTGGTTTCCTTGCTGTGCCGAACCTTTTCACTTTGATGTAATCCCATTTGTTGATCATTGGGGTTACTTCTTGTATTACTGGGGTTCTGTTCAGAAAGTCTTTGCCTTTTCCTATGTCTTCAAGAACTTTACCTATTTTATTCCCCAGCAGATTCAGTTTTTGTTTTTATCTCTCTCCCTCTTTTTTTTTTTTTTTTTTTTTTGTACCAGGGATCGAACTTGGGACCTTGTGCTTGCAAGGCAGGCGGCAGCACCACTGAGCTAAATCCCCAGCCCCTGCCTATATCTAAGTCTTGAGCTCAAGTAATGGCTATCCTCTGGCTTGGTTCTTCTTCAATATAATGTTGGCTATTCTGGGACTTTTTGACACAGCATGGTGGATCTAATAGATTCCAGGCTCTTGCATGTGATGAACAATGGACTGTAAACATACATCCAAGAATAAAAGAAAGGCATTTGTTGAAGATCACTGAAAGATGTGCTCAGGGCAGGTCTGTGCTGACAAAAAATATGGCACACACAGAAAAGTAATACCAGGACAACAGGAAAGAAAAAGCAAAGCGTGAGTGCATGTGTGTGCACGCACGCACACACGCACACACACACACACACACACACACACACACACACAGATGAATCAGGCTTTGGGAATTTAAAAGATGTGCACCCAAGCCCAGGTACTTTCCACTGGGTTTTTAGATAAGATTGACAAGAATTATTGACAGCATACTTCTAGTAAACAAGACTTTCCCAGAGTTCATTCTGATTAAATCACACATATAAGATGTAATCCATATTTATGAACCTTAACAAGTTTCAAGTGGGGCAAATGTTACTGAAGCTCAGCCTATTAGCTCTAAGACACAAGTGCTCTAGGCTGGAGTTATACAGATTTCCTGGGGTCTTTGTTATTTTATTTTCTGCTTCTCTCAGAACAATGGGAGGAGGCCTGGCCCAGAAGTATTTCTCAAACTCAAGTGGGTGGAGGGAATTGCGCTACCTATACTGTTTTGATTTTGAATATAAACTTTATAATTGTCAATACCCATATAGTAAATTGCTTGTATTCTGATTAGCATTTTGTTTAATCTGTAGACTAAGTTGGAAAGACCTTACTTCTTGACAATATTGAATAGTCTTCCTATGTATGTACATTTGTTTTAAATCTCTCCATTTATTTGCTACAATATTTCTGAGTCCATATATGTCTTGTAATCAACTTGTGCATTGATTGGTGTATTTTTCCTTTTTCCCTTGAAAATCTGTTATCATGCACAGTTCATCTCATGTCTTGAAGCTGTGCAGACATGGTATCCTCAGATGGGGCAGGGCTTAGTACAGTGACCTATGGGAGTTGTTCCTGAATGCTTCCAAAATATGCTGAAGGCTCTCCTCCTTACATCCAGGCCCCTCCTCCCAGTTCTGTGAGGGAGCATCCTTTCCTGTAAACATGCTGAATGCCAAGGAAACATCTCACACCATCCCTGCTACCAGCCACAACTGGGAATTGCAGGGCACTCTTCCATGTGAATGCTTAAAAACCATTCTTGTTCATATAACTGGCAAAGTTTGAAAGGCTTAGAATTACTGAACTGCTGAATGTAAACCTCACTTGTGTCTATAATTCCAACTTCCCTTTTTGCATTTCCTTCCAGAAAGCATCCAGAATAGAAGTTGTGCATATATAATGAGCTAGAACCTGCCTCATACTGGTTTGGGTAGCACTCCAAAAGGTTAGTTTACCTGGATGCTCCTTTTCCATGCTTAATCTCTAGTAATCTGTTGGTTTCCTCATCTACAAAATAGTGGCTCTAACAGTACAGCATCAGAGCCTTGGGGTGACAGCGTATTAATTTCCTGGGTCTGCTGTAATGAAGTACCATAAAAGGTGGCTTAAAGCAACAGAAATTTATTCTCTCATGGTTCTTAGGGTTCATAATACAAAATCAAGGTGCAGGACTTTGTTCTGTTTGAAGTCACTAAAGGAGGATTCTTCTTTGCCTCTTTGAGCTCTGGTAGTCCCAAATGTTCCTCGGCTTATGGTGTTCAGATAAGAGACAGGCGTGGCTTAGGCTTGCTAGGAAAAAGAGGCAAGGCAGGATCCCAGGATCGACACAGCTCTGCCTCTCAGGATCCCATGTGTAGAACTTCTTGTGGGTTCTCATAAAATGTGGACAGCATAAGAGCAACAGGATGCCACAAGGAGCCTGCTACCAGGACACTTCACAGTAGCCCACCCAGGGTCTCATAGACCCAGGTTGTACTTTACCTTTGCTCTTTTTCTCTTTTGTTCAGCCCAGGTTTGCTTTGCAGAGCCAGTTTCTCCCTTACCTTTTCACCCCTTGCTTTTCAAATGAACTTTTGACACTGTTTTTGGCTTGTCTCTTTAAATTATTTGTTCAAGGCCAAAACAAAAAACAAAAAACCCTGACATGGAATACATTTAATTGGCAAATCGTTTCCAAAAGAACTACCTGATAACATTTTTGCTAAGCCAGCCAGCAGAACAAAGTTCAGGTACCCAAGAGATCAAGGTAAGGCCCATGTGGGCACACATTTTGCTTCTAAAATGTTGCAAAGGCTTTTCTTTTTCTCCCCATCTCTCTTTCCCCTAGGCCAGGAATGCAGCTGTACTCTTGTCAAGACACACAGGGAACTGTTTGCCATATATCTGGCTGTAGCGGATGAGAAGAGGCTTTTGTTTTTCTGTCTAGCCACTTGAATCCACTCATCGGATATGCCTTGTCGTCTGTCCATTTGTTTGTTATGTATTTTGCTACCATTTTTGGAATTAGCTTGGTTGCCACTTACTCTACTTTGTAAATGGCTTCTTGTCAGTTTGTGTTTTGGTCCAGAGTGCCACATTACCTCGCCACATAGCCACCATCTTGTCTTGTTGCGTGATTATACGTGGCTATTGTGTGAGTTTGCATCACCAGCAGCTGCCATCTACTCTCTCTTTCTCCTTCTTCTCCCCCCTCTCTCTCTTTCTTTCTTTCTTTCTTTTTTTGGTACCAGGGATCGAACTCAGGACCTTGCACTTTCAAGGCAGGCGTGGTGCCACTAAGCTAAATCTCTGACTTTCTCTCTTTTTTAAAATAACTAACCTTCTGAGTTAAGCTTCTGATTTTAAAGAGTATGTGGGCCTGTGGAGAACAAGAGGAAAGAAACTTTTTTTCCCTCCTGCTTGGGAAAAAAATGTGCGCTGTCCTTTTAAGAATTCATGCCACTTTTGATGGTGAGAAAACTTTGGAGGGCAGAGCTAAAACTGGAGGATGCGACTCTGGTCCCAAGCAAATGCAAGTGCACAGGGCAGTGTCCAACAGTGCCGGTGCATCAGTCCTACTCCCCAGGGCAGATGTGGGCCTGTGGACAACACCAGAGGCCAGCTTCAATCCCTGTAGAGTGTGACCATCTAACCACGGTGGCCATAGCTGCAGGTGGGGAAAGAGGGCCTGTGAACCAGCACATGGG
Organism: Fukomys damarensis; assembly: GCF_012274545.1. Classification (NCBI taxonomy): domain Eukaryota; kingdom Metazoa; phylum Chordata; class Mammalia; order Rodentia; family Bathyergidae; genus Fukomys; species Fukomys damarensis. Next base: position 123,584,585 of record NW_022900951.1, on the reverse strand, counting down.
AAGGCCTCAACTGCCCTGCCCAGGTGTGCAGGAGCGAGCAACCTTCTCGAGCCCCTCCCACCCTCCATAGCCCAGATAAGTGGGGTCCATGTGCCAACCTAGTGCCAAGCCAAATTCAGCATGCTGGCACCAGTGCTGCCAACTCAAGCAGGCCTTCTTCAGCAGCAGGATGGGGCCCCAAGGTGCACAGAGCTGCTGGACCAAGGAGAGTATTGGGCCTAAATCACCCTGTATGGTGGCATGCTTTTTTTATTTTTATTTTTTTTCTTTTGGTATCAGGGATCGAACTTGGAACCTTACGCTTTGGCAGAACCACTGAGCTAAATCCCTGGCCCCAATGGCAGCATGCTTTGTGGCCAACTGGCCTTTGAATCCCTCTGCATGCCCTTTTTGGGCCCCCTAGAGGCACTAGAATCAACTATGACTCAGCAACTACCATATGTACAGCTCATCAGCACTGCACTATCCTGGTCCAAGAGACTGCCTGAGGCCATTGCCTTCATCTTTAGTGGTTCCCTGATTAAATGCCGATAAGTTAAAGTCCTACACCTGATGTCTGAGCAGAACAGCATTTAACAATATTTAGAAGTTAATGAAAGTAACTGTGAATATATAAAAGCAGGACCATCCCTGTCCTTAGTCCTTTTTCCATCAGAATAAATACAAGTCATGTTTTTCCCATAAGGTTTCACTCTGGTTAAGTGCAGTCATCAAGGAATTTGAAATACAAGTTGGGACATCAAGGGATTCAACTAGGTGGTTAAAAGAACTTTTCTTGGGAAAGTTCTGTTACCTCATGGGAGCTAAAGGACTAGGCAAGGCCAACAATAGCCAACAAATGGCTCAGACCCCTTGTCCCTAAGAAGTTAATAGGTCCTAATATGGAGACAAAGGCTTTCTTCTATGGTTGATGATCTGGCCTCACTTGGAAGAGCTATCTATCTGTTCAGGCTGTGCAAAATCCTACAAGGGGCACCTTGTGGACTCCGGGTCTTCTCCTTCTGTATGGGATGCAACTTTGAGGAGTTTAGCCCTAGTAGTCTCCTTCTTTTTATAGGCCCCAGGCTGAGCCAACAGGAAAACTCTTGGACCACACCACCATGCAGATTCAACTGACTTTGCTACTAGGCTGTATCCTTGATGAATGGGACAGGTTTGATCCTGACAATTTAAAACAAAAACAGCTTATCTACTATTGCAGTACAGTCGGGGTTCAATACGCACTGGGAGATGGCAAGAGATGAATAGGCGATGGTACTTTAAACTATGACACTATTCTCCAGTTACAGTGTTTCTGCTTGGAACATAAAAGGTGGAATGAAATGCCTTATGTTCAAACTTTTATGACTCTTTATCAAAGGGAATGCTCAAGAACGATGGTACTTAGTGTGGGCCCAGAGAAAGAAAAAGATATTCTAGATGATCTTGTTCTAAGACCGCCAATTTGTCTTGAGGGGAATGTAGGTCTCTGACCTGCATGATGATCCTGGGAGGTTTCTTCCACCTCCTTGCAATGCCCAGGCCAGTAAATCAGGTCCCTCCCCTCCACTACCTGCTATTATCATGGGGACAAAAAGGTACATTAAAAAGTTTGATAATTATGACAAAGTGAGTGGGGTCATACAAGGTACAGAGGAAAATCCAGCTGTCTTTTATAACTTATTGACAGAAACCTTTCACAAGTGTACTAAACAGACCTATTCTTTAGGGAGGGAAAAACACTAGTGGGACGTTTTTTCATCTGTCAGTCAGCACCAGTATTTGGCATAGACTACAAAAACTTCAGATGGGCCCAAAGACACCTATGGCCCAATTGATGGACATGGCCTTTTCTATGTTCAATAATTGGGACCCAGAGGAAGCTAAGATTACGGCTGTCACAACTGGTAATGCTTTTAACCCACCCAGGTCACCTAAGGAAAAATCCAGGAACAACCCAGGAAAAGATTCCTGTTTCAAGTGCAAGAGAACTGGATCCGGGGCACGAGATTGCCCCAAGTCTTCACCTGGGCCCTGTACCGTATAGAACACAGCTAATGTGCCTGAATTGTGGCACTCAAGGTTTGACTATCCCTGTTCCCAGAGAGGGACAAAGCCAGCCAGAACCCTCATTTACTGAAAAGGCCCAGGGGAACCTGCAATTCCCCTGTCTACAGATAATACCATCTACTCTGAGGAACCCTAGGTAGCCCTGGGCATCATGGGTGAGCCAATTAAATTATTTCATTCTGCTTGGATTTCCTTCTCTAGAAACCCATCTCTAACTCTATAGCCATGGCTGGGGTCAGGGCACTCCTAATCAGAGATTTTTTTTTATTTCTCCTCTGCCCTAAAGTTAGGCATCTTGTAAGCAAGTCATGTCCCAGACCTATGCCAGCAGATAGGACATCAGTGACCTGCCCCTCCAAGACCTTGAGGAGGTTCACTGACAAAAGTAGCATTGTCCAAGAAATATAGCAAAAGGCTGGTTATTGTCAGCTCACAACAGGTCACTGAAGCTAAACTTCTTCTTCCAGAAACCTCTGCTCAAAAGACAGAGCTGATAGCTCTTACTTGAGCATTAATATTAGAAAAAGGCAAAAGGTTAAACTATACAGATTCCAGATATACCTTTCTTGTGCTACACTCCCATATAACAATCTGGAAAAAAAAAGGCTTACTGAATAACAAGCAATCATCCATAAAGCACAGGCAAGAACTCCTAGAGGCAGCCCATCTTCCCAAGTAGGTCTCACTCATGCACTGTAAAGGGCACCAAAGAGACATGTCTGAAGTCTCCTTGGGAAATCAAAAGGCTGACAGGGAAACCAAAAAAGCAGTCCTAAAACCCCTTAAGACTCTAGTCTGATTCCCAGTTCCTGAGGAACCACTGAAACCAGCCTATATTCCCAGGAAGATAAATGGGCCTTAGGACAAGGAGGAATTTTTAAAAAGGATTACAGTGATATTTAAGAAACAAACTGGTCCTTCCTCAAAGGGCTCAGTGGGAGGCTATAAAAACACTTCATGATTCCTTCCTTATGAGAAGAGATACTACAATGGAAATGTTCACTTGAGTTTTCACATGACTAGGACTGGTGATGACCACCTGACAGGTCTGCAAAAAGCTTGCCTTTTCTGTGCCTACAACAACCTGGGCAAACTTAAACTGCCTCCTTTACTAGAACCTGTACAAAGGAGAGGGACATACTCTGGAGAGGACTGGTAATTAAAATTTACCCATATGCAACCAAGTGGAGGATTTAAACAGATGCTATACCTCACTGACACCTTTACAGGCTGGATTGAAGCCTTTCCTACTCATTCAGAAAAGGCTACTGAGGTAGTCAAGGTGCTTCTTAAAGAAATCATCCCCAGACTTGGACTACCCCAGGGTCTCCAGAGTGACAATGGACCTTCTTTTACCTACCAAATAACTTAGGAAGTGGCAAAGGCTTTAGGAATAAAGTACTACTTCCATTCCAATTGACATCCTCAATCTTCTGGAAAGGTAGAGAGAACCAACCAGATCTTAAAGTGAGCTCTGGCAAAACCTTACCAAAAGACATCTGAGTCTTGGCTCTAAGTGCTACTAATACCCATGAGGGTTCAAAACATGCCCAAAACTGGGCTAAGTTTTAGCCCATTTGAGATGTCACATGGGAGGCCATTTCTATCTTTTGATATTATAATAAACCCAGAGACCACGAGACTCTTTCAATATCTCATCAATCTTGGCCACGTACAACAGGCTTCCAAATGTATGGGAACTGAGTCCTGCCAGCTCCTGGCCCAGCGAGACCACCTACTGTCCATCCTGGAGACCAAGTTCTCATAAAAACTTGGAGAGAAGGGACACCCAAAGACCAGTCAAAGCCAAAATGAAAGGGCCCCTTTTCAGTGATCCTTGCCACACCCACTGTAGTAAAGGTGGCAGAGATAGATAATTGGATTCATCTTCTAGATTAAAGCTAGTCCCACCTGAATTGTCTGAAGAACAAGATCACCCAAAAGGAGAAATCTATTCCTGTGAGCCTCTGGGAGAGTTGAGATTTCTCTTCAAAAAACAAGATTCTATTGCTGCTACAGATAAGTAAACAGGATCTTGCTAAAACCATGGCTCTACATATCTCTCTAATATACATTCTTCTCTACAGGAACTATGGAAATCTGACATGCTCCTCACATTTGGGCTAATAGTAAAGTTTCTTTCTCACATTTAACGGGCACCTCGATAGTCATTAACTCTTTTCTTGTTGCTTTCTGACAGATCTTTTTCTTTCTTCAACCCAACCAGCAAGCCACAGCAGCCCAAGATAGCTGGAGAACACATAATCCCTAATAGGTAGCATCTACAGACCCTGGCAGTTGGAAGAAGCTGTAGAAGACAGAGAACACCACTCCTTCAGCCTGTAAAGAATTATGGGATTTATGTCTCTCTGGGGGAAATGAGATAGGAGATAGGCATGGCTTAGCCTGTCTGGGACAGAGAGACATGGCAGGATCCCAGGATCTACATAGCTCAGCCTCTTAAAACCCTGTGTACAGAAATTCTCTCGTGTTCCCACAAGATATGGATTGCATAAAAGAGACTAGACGCCACAAGGAGTGTGATGTCATGACTCTCAGAATCATGGTATACTTTTATTTGTGTTCTTTTTCTCTTTTCCTCTTTTGTTTGGCTCAAGTTTGCTCTGTAGAGCAAGTTTCTCCCATATCCCTTCACTTCATTTTTCACGTAAATTTTTGTCACCATTTTTGGTCTGTCTCATTAAATTCTGTTTGAGGCAAAAAGGACCTAGAACATGTTTAACTGGTGAGCTGTTTCTAAAGGAACTATGGTACCTAATAACAGTACCATCACTCCGTTCTCTGCCTTCATTTTCATGTGGCTGTTTTTTTGTTGTTTTTGTTTTTTTTTTAAATCTGTGTCTGAATTTCTCTTTTCTCATATGAACATGGTCATATTGGATTAAGGGCCCATTCGAATAATCATATTTTAATATGATTACACCTACAAGGCCCTTATTACCAAATAATGTGACTTTCACAGGTATTAAGGATAAGGACTTTAACATTATGGATCTTTTTGGAAGTCACAATTTAACCTATAACAAAGACTACCCAAGTTTGCCCAAAGTAGATGGTCAATACAAATGAGTTAATATTACTGAATATCTAAGATGTACCTTCCTTCCTACATTTTAATATTTCTGAATCGATATATGTCTTGTAATTCACATGAACGCTAACTGATGCAATGTTCTTTTACTCTTGAAACTTTGTTATCAAGTGGATGGCTCATTTCACATCTTAGAACTGTGCAAACACTATATAAGCTGTTCTACAGTAAGACCAAAAGAGCCTCAGTGTGTCAGTGGTCTGAGAGAATCTGGCAGGAGAAACGGAGTGTGGGTGTCCCCAGATAATATCTACAAGCCACCAGAAACTTAGGAAGAAAAGGTCATTGTTCCAGCATGCCTGGGAATACCTATTCATTTCACAGCACTCCTTGTGCACCTATTGTATACCAAATTACTGAAGACAGAAGGGAGTATCAGTTCCCTGAGCTGAATCTTCAGGGCCCAGAGACATAGCAGAGTGCACCCATGGCTGCATGTGAGCCAGGGTGAGGCAGAGCAAGCTTCTCAAGGGGGTGGAGAAAAAAATCAGTTTGGGAGATTACAGGATCCCAGTATAGATACAATGGAAATTGTGGACAATGTACTTGTATTAAAATGCCTGTGTGCTTGTTTGCACACAGAATCTAGCATGGCTTTGCTTAAGTCCTGTATTATTATAAGGTTAAGTTCAGAGAAAACAATTTAATGACGAGCTAACATGGCCTAGACTGAAAGACCTGTCTGAAATGAAGATGATTCAGAGACCCCAGAGATAATTTCCATTTGCTGTTTGGGAGCTCTTCAGCCCTGTGGCCAGAATCTGGGGCTCAGTCAAATTGCCATTAAGCAAGTACAGCTCAGTCTGGATGAAAATCTGTGACTCAGGGAAGGTGAGGATACTTGGAGACACTTGTCTCCCAAAAGGTCTACCTGCCTCCACTTGCTGCCTTGTCTCTTTACAATTGTTGCTCCCTCTGCCCGGGATTTCCTTTCCTTTCTTCTCAGCCTGAAATCTTATTTGTTCTTTCACACTCAGACCCATGTCCTGGCAGCTTAGCGTGCACAATGCTCTGTTTTTATTATTCATTTCTGTGTGTTCTGAGGGCCCCCGACAGTACCTGGCACAAAGCAGATGCTTCTGAAAGCAAGTGTTGGGTGAAGACAACTGAAGGATGAAAGGTTACAGGCTGCCTCCACTGAAAGTGTGCTTTAGGGGAAGTCAAGGGAAGGAAAGGAAATGAGAGTTAGGGCAGAGGGCCCCAAAGGTATGTGACAGAAAGCCACTGTTGAAGCAAAAAAGGAGAAAAGACCACAAAGGGGTGACTCAGAAATGAGGGCAGAATGTGGATGAGAACAACAGAGTTGCATAGGCAGCTGGTTGGTGACCTCTGCTACAGATTCCTTCCTGTCTGTCCCATGTACTTGGCTACATGCACTTCACTTGGGCTTTGCAGGTACAGATCACTGGAAGAGGGGGTCCCATGAGCCACCCTGTTCACCTAGGAGACCTTCCAGCAAGCCCTGACAGCAGAAGAGGTACACAGGGGAAGCACAGGGACATTGTGGTAGCTCTGTAGGTCCAGGCACAGCCCTTCCACTCTGCCTTCTGAGAGAAAGTGGCCCCTGCTCCCTTCAGTGGGAAGTTTGCTCCGTGAGGAGTGATGATTTACCTTCTCCCAGGGAACATGACTGGTGATAGGAGGGCCACTGGGGCCTTGTAACGGTCCTCTTTTCTCACAGCAAATTCAGTTTGCAAGTCCCAAGAGAAGCTTCCTTGAGGAGATATCTCCTTATGGGATCTGGAAGAAGACAAGGTGGAAGTTGCAGATACAACCAGAACCACAGGTACTGCCTCCTCCCTTACTTTCAGTGGCCTCCCAAATCCTGCCCAAGATCTCCAAATCCTCAAATCCAGCTCTGTAATCTATCAAATGCTTGTTCAGACTCTAGACCCCATCACTTCTCAGCATTTTGGCTAAGATCAAGTACAGACTCTAGACCCAACCACCTCCCAGAGAGATCTCAGGATCAGAAAGCCCATATTTAGCCAAGTCTGGCTAAATTTGCCAGGAATAAAGGGCTCTCTTGGGAAAAGGCAGGCTGCATTTTGTAAGTTCATAGAGTCCTGGGGACTACACAAATCTTCTAACTGGTAGTAATCAGAGTGTACACTGAGGGAACTTAGAATGAGGAATTTCAGGCTGAGAGTTAGTCTTGATAGCTGCTATCTATACTTCCTTGGCCCTGAGAGTTTAGTAGGCCCACTGGCATTCTCAGGATGTTCCTCCTGTCACTGGGCCATCAGTAAACCTGGTGTTCAGTACAAGTCTGCTAATTCTACTTTTTCTTCACTGTACTGCTGCATCTCAGGGAGGAACCCTGGTGGTATGGATCATGGTCACTTCCTTCCTTAACCCAGGTCATCTAATAAAAAGGTCAGAATATACCAGTACTCTCTCTTTCAGGGCCCTGCTCTTCAGAAGTCTGTTCTCTAAAACATCACATCAGAGCCAATGTGAATAATGTACTGGGTAAGCCACCAATTTATCAGAAAAGTGGCACAAATTTAAGGCAATATTCACTGATGCTTCTGAGATACTTTAACATGTGTCCACTCTAAAGCTACATATATACACTTTCTGGCTTTATTTAGGGGCTATGCTTTTTTCGATCAAGTTTTGAAACATTTTTTTTTTTTTGTCCTTGGGTGGGGAACATTGGAAACCTCTTATAAGATGACCCTAGAATATGGTGGCAAGTCAAGGGGAATCAAAAATCAACAACAACAACAACAACAAAAAAAAACCAACAACAAACTTTGCTAAAGGAAAAAGGGGGACTATTATCTTGGGTATGGCTCAGGGTCTTTTCTCAGGATTAAAGTCACTCAGGGTTCTGCTACACATACTAGTGAAGCTTTATGCCTTCGTCCAGGGTGGAACACCACAAAAGGTGGGAAGCAGATTAGGAGAAAGATCTCCTGTGCTTTCTAGAAGGAGAGCACCAGAAATTTCTAGCATTTGGTTCCATGACAGCACTGGTAGAATACAGGGCAAAGCCTCCTCTAGTGTAGTTAAGACAGTGGAGGCACCCACCTCTTGAAGTCTGGTGATCTGAGGCCTTGGGATAGTCCACTTATTCCTGTAGATCTTCATGGACAGGCTCATATGCTTTTCTTGGCAACTTGACTTGTCAGAGCAAAAGAATACATTGACAACTTGTGTGTATGTTAGTGTTTTATTATCCAGGCTAGACAGTTCCCATAGCCTAGTTATGTCTGGAGGGAATGCTCAAATTGAATGTGTGGCCACACAGAGCAGTAGTTCAGCTCCAAAGACTTTCTGAGACCTCACCAAAAGTAGCATCTGGACTCTGCATAGCCTGCCCTGGCCACTGTTTATGAAACTCTTGAGAGAATGATAATGCCTGGTATTTCAAGTGTTTTAACTGACAAGATACCCCCCCTCTTGATGTGTGCTTGGGGTGAGACCATCAGTAATTAAGATACTGCTAGCCATCCTGACCACTGACAGGTTCTCCTTTCTAGCACTGTGGCCTTCAGGTTTGGCCAGACATTGAGTTACATCTTTGCTCCCCCACCTTCACTAGCTAGGCAGCCCTGGGAACTTGCATGAGCTTCTCTGTGCTCAGCTCCTCTTCTGTATTTCAGTGTTCATTGGGAACCTTCTTGGGTTACACATTGGACATCACCTGAAGGATAGACATGAGAGCAGGACCAAAATTTCTGGGACAAGTTGCTGATGTTTTCAGTTTGATTCAGTTTACTCATCCTTACAACCAGCTCACATAATAACGTCCACTCCCCAGTGACTGTTGGGAACCCTAATTACCACTTGTGAAATGTTTTCAAGTCTTCAGAAGAAAGGTGACACATCGCAGCAAAGTATGACTCTCACAATTGTGATCTTCTCAAGCTTCCCCTGGGGTTAACCAGTATAAAATTGCCATTCAGGAAACTCTGCTGTTGTAACAAAGTATGGCTATTATCCCTAATGAAATCGTGTTTAATGTACTGCTGTCCTCATGAAAAACTTAAATCCACTGGAAGTGAAGACAGAAGACTAGGTCATTTGCTGTGACACTGTCCTGCACTTGGACTCCAAAAGCAAAGAGAGTCCTTGAGGAGGCTGGCAGTTGAAGGAGTACCAGCTAGCAAATCCTGGAATGCATAATGTGTATCAGGAAACATGCTAAGCATGCTTTCATTAGGTCTTTCTGACAACTTAGGAAGTAATTTTATCGTCTCTAATTTGCAGAAGAGAAAAACTGAGGCTCAAAGATGTTGACTTGTCCAAGTAAAATGAACCTGGAACTTCTAAGCAGGATGGCCAGGAGTGGAGGAAGAGGCCAAGTCTGAGATGATTGCAAAGTCTAGACAGGAGTTAAGGAGTCTGAATTAGGTTAGAAAAGTGAAAATGGGTTCTCCAGTTTGGGGATCTCCCTAAATAGGCCTCCTGCCAACCAAAGAGGGAACCCAGGAAGGGAAGGTGACCGGGTGGGAGACGATTTTGGTGCCTGGTAAGTTCAGTTTGGGATGGCTAGCTTATCCTGACACGCTGGCCTGGGCCTTGGAAGGGAAGATGATATGCAAACTGTGAAATCGCTGGCAGATCTGACAGGCGACGCCTGGGATGAGATCGCCCCAGTGTGACGTCTCATTCTCTGCCAGTACACCCTACCCCTCAGCTTTCCCTCAGGGAAATCTCCACTAGGTAGTCGGAGCCAAGGTGACAGGTGTTTCCGAAGAACTCACCTCTGGACTTCTAAGTGGTGCACTCCTTTCTTGCAGGCCTTCACGCAGTGAGCGTCTCTGCGCGGCTCTCCACCACCTTCCTCGCGACAACTTCTCCCCGTCCAGGTCTCCCCGCTGTCCCTCCTGCCGGTAGTGTGGGGGACAAGGGGCCAGAAGCTTCCCTGGGGCGGCGAGCTCAGGGCGGGGCTCGGGCGCATGCGCG
>NW_022900951.1:123487846-123574303 GCF_012274545.1 Fukomys damarensis | reverse complement strand
GGTGGCCGTGAGGCTGCAGCCACAGGACCTGGGCGCTCGCCCTGCCTCCCGGAGGGGTGCGAGTGGCTTTTCGGGAAAGCATTCGGCCTCACCGCTGGTTTGCCCTCTTCCTCCTCCCGCACCAACTTAGCACCACCTGGCCACGGCCCAGGGCGCCCGTCCCCGAGCCCTGCTCTGCCCGAGGGAGCCCCCAGTCCTCTCCGCTTCACCTACCTCGGTGCTGTCTCCAACTTCCCTCTTGGTTTCGTCGCCCCCCACCCCACTGCCTGCAGTGCATTCTCCGTGCCGGGCCACCTCGCCTGACCCAACACCCCTACACCCCCCCCCAGCTGTTTCCTCCAGTTCCTGTCAACCCATGAGGTTTTCCTTGGATTTGTGCCCGTCCATCGTTTGTTTTCTTTTTTGTTGAACTGGTATCTGAAACAGTATTGAGTCCTTGGAGTCAGCGTCAGGGTGTGAGAGTACCTTACATAATGCCTTTGAGGGATGAACCTCATTTTCCTCACGCATTTGCTTGCCGGTCTTCACTATAAGTTTATTTGAAGGAAGTAGGTATGCCGTCCTTATTTTCCTTATTTCCCAGATGGAGGAACACCCAGTGGACAGGGTGGTGAAAACACTAGCCAAGGAATAAAGCTTCTGTCCTTGCACTTGCCCAACTGTTCCGGAATGATTGGTTCCCTCCCTCCCCCGGGCTGAGCTTCCTGAGGCAGGGAGCATGTCCTGCTCTCCTCCCTTCCCCATGGCCTCCCAGTCACCTTATTGGGCACATAGTAGGCCCTTGTAAAAAGTCAGTGGTACTAACTGAGCCACAATGTAAGCCGGCGATTCTCTGTCTTCCTTTGACCCATCTGTAAAATTAAAAGTTAGTCTAACAGATAATTCTTAAGTCTACTACTTTGTGAAAGGAATTTCTGTTTCCTTCATTTTCAAGTGGGAAAGCATGCACTCAATACATCTTTTGCGTGTTAGGTCCTGTGCTAAGTAATTCGGATGCTGGGCAGCCCCAGTTTGGGGATGAAGAAAAGAGTGTAAATAGGTGACTTGCTGTGTGGTGCAGAACTAGACTGTGGGGGTCCAGTGGAGACCACTGCCTTGTCTGCTTGTTCGGGGTAAATGGAAGTGAGAGAACATGGGCTGTGTGTGTGTGTGTGTGTGTGTGTTGGGAGTGTTGGGTAGAGCAGTCTCCTTAGAGATGGTGACATTTTAAGTTGTGAGCCTTTGTAGCTTCCTAGGTGCTCTTATTACTCTTAGAGTTCATAATGTCCTATCACAGTGCAGTCATTATCACTGTTGGTCTTGAAAACACTCTGCATAGAGGAGCTTATTCAGAGCAAGTCGCAGAGAACTCCGTGCATTGCCTTCCTCTGCTGCTCCTAGGAGTTAGGATCGGTCTGCAGGGCATCAGGACTGGTGCTGGAGCTGGACAAGCCTTGTGTGTCTTCATTGTTTGAAGAGGGTGATAAGAGTGATAAATAAAAGCTGAATTGTTTCGTGTCCTTGGGCAACCCACTTATCTGTCTGTTTAATCTGTAGAATAAGTTATAATCGCTCAATAGGATAGCGAGGCTGAATTAATGATTGATTGCCAAGTGCTTTACAAATAGAAAGTTCCGTGACTTGTTTGCAATGTGACAGATAATACAGAATCCACAAGCAGTTTTCTCAAGTGATCTAACAGTCTCTCAGTGTTGCCAAAGCAAGACTGTGCTGCTCTTAGCCATTTTTCCTTAGCTTTGTTTTTTTTTAACTGAAATACCAATATATGAAAATTACAATGAAATACTCTGTATCTAAACAGATATAGAGTAACTATCAACATAGGCATCAGTACCTTAATTCTACCTGGATTAAAATGCATCTTACCTGAAAAAAATGTCAAGATCTTTTTTACTGTGCCATTTTCCGGATTTGGTATCATTAGCAAGAGAGAAGAGGGTTATCTTACAGATGTTTCAAAAGATATTGGGCAAGTAATATTGGCAAGTCATACTTTTTTTAGCTGGTGGTATTTCATGTCTTCTGGGCACATCTAGTTTTTGACGTTCTGTTTTAGTCTTGTTCCACGCTGAGAGAGCCTTCCAGACATTTCAAGAGCTTAGGGGTGCAAACAGAGCAATGCCTTGTGTTGGGGCCTCAGATCTTTGTGCTGCTGTCTTGCTTCCTGTCTCTCATTCTGAGCCAAGTGATCATTTGTCTCTTACCCTAAGACCTCAACACAAACTGTTCTCTTTACCAGGCATATTTCCTGCTCCTCCTGACCTAGTTAACTCCTATTGATCCTTGATATCTCCACTCTCTTGAAACTTGCTGAGGGAAGTTCCCAACCAGATCTCCTGCTTCATGATTGTACAATCTCTGTAGTGTGTCATACTTTTCCACCATAGCACTTATTTTTATTCTTGCATTTCTTTGTATGTTTGGATTAATACCTGTTTCCACTACTAAATTTTAAGCTCTCTTGGGGCAAGTCTGAGATCTCATTTCCTACCTTGCAGATCTCAGTGAGTTTGAACCCACTCTAGGGTTGCTAAGCCTGTGGAAACTGCAGTGGTACAGAATGATTGCGAAGTGTCAACACTCTGTTGTGCAGGGCTGCCTTCTGACCCTCTATCTGATAATTTCCACCTGGCACAGAACTGGTTGGTTATGAACTTCTTTTCATAATTACTTTTTAGTCACATAGGTTACAACTTGCTGAAACAGACACCTAGAAGTCTTTCCTTGAATGCTTAAGGCTTCCTAACAGCTACCAGTAGAATATATATTCTAGGTAGGGAGGGCCATTCATAGAATAGACAAACTATTAGAACTGTGCAGAATTGGCAAATTCTGATTCCAGGACATTGCTGGGAAGTGGGGATCTGGGAGTAGCTGGCATTAAACAGGCACTCTGTGCACACTACAGAGCCTGGAGATTTTCTGCTACCTTGGCAGAGTTGCTGGCTCAGAAAAGATCCTTCACCCTGGTATCTAGGGAGTGCTGGCAGGCTATGAGAATTTGGCTAGGCCTTCTCAGTTGTCTACAGTGAACTCCTTATGAGAGTACCATGCATCCCTCAGATGTCCTGGACTAGGAAAAGGCTGAGAAATGTCTCTTTGGGGGTCCTGTTATGTGGGCATGGAATACAGATGAAGTCAGTAGTGTTTGGAAACTTTTATGTGCTGTGTCTTCTAGAGCTAGTCTGGGCCCTATGTAAGTCATTTTTCTCTTATTTGAAGTCAGGCAAAATGAATGCTTGCTGGTAATAGTGCACTAAAGGGAGCTATCTGGCCTTTAACTGTTGCTTCAAAAGTGTATTTAAAGCATTCATTCATGGAATATCTCCCAGGTTTCTACCATGTGCCAAAAGATGTGCTAAGTGTTATAAGTACAAGAAATGGGATAGTGTTTCTCAGTGCTTAAGTCTAGTGGAAGAAGCAGACATGGAAAGCAAAATGAAAATGTATGAAGCATTACAGAGAGAGGAGCCATATGCCATGAGAGCATGAAGGGCAGAGCCACTCTCTAGAACAAGCAGGAAAGGTTCCATGTGAAAGTGACTTTTAAGCTAGATTTTGAAAGATAATTGTAGGGTTTCTTCAGACCAGAGGGCAGGAATGGTGTGTTAGAAGAGACAACAATATGCAAAGACGTGAGGTTTTGAGAGGGCCTGGTACATTTAGACAGTGGCAGAAAGGTCAGTGTAGTAGGAGTGCTGCAGGTGAACAAGTGTCCTGTGTTTTAAAAATACATAGTGTTAGTCACTGCAAATACTGTACTCTTCACAGACTGTATTTTAAAAAGCAAGCTGTGAATCTGTCAATACGAGTGTATTATCAGTATTGTCAGTGAACTAACTCCTGATCACCTGAATGACTATCTGTTGTTCTGTCATATTAAGCCACCTACAGTCAGAAAATTACCTGAGTTTACTGAGGTTATTAGTGATAATTGTGACTTACTGAGTTTTAGAGCAGTTTGAGTATCTTAGAGAGTTTGTGACTTCCCAAAAGTCACACAGGCATTAAGGATTCATATCCGGATCTTATCCAGATCAGTCTCCTTCTGAAGCCTGTGCTCTTTTCTGCATGCCATGCCACCTCTGTGGTTTAGTGACATTCCCTCCCCTTAATGATAGAGTAGGCATCATGTACAAGGAACCTTCTGTTTATAAGTTGTAGGTGATTAAGCAAAGTAAGCCTTATATTGGCAAGCTTATGTGTTCAAATGTATCATTCAAGGAAGATACTTGGGAAAAATAAAATAAATATGTTTCTTTCATGGCACATACTCCTTTCACTCATGTGGGATTTCCTTTAGAGTCAGTTTTACAAATCATGTAAGAAAAGCTGTCTCATTGCATTATGATCGTATATCATTTTTGAACCAAAACAGTGCCACCTAGTTTGATCACACATCTTTTTCACTAAACTTGACTTTGACTAGCTTTTAGCAGTTTTCAAAAATCAAATCCACTCTTCAGTGAAGATTCGTCCTCATTAGGATCTTCAAAACAGACTGCAGGTTCTCAAGGCCTTCCAAGAAGAAAGCTCCATAGATGGTTTGAGCAGTGACATATTGGAATTAATACATTGCCTCCCAAAGGAAATGGTTAAAGAAGACAAGCCTCATTTGAATGTATCATTTTGGGTTTTGCAAATTACATTCCTATTACTTGATAACTACACACATATTTTTCTTGGCTGTGGGTTTTTGAGGGCCACAATTTTGAGACCCTGAATAAAGGTGCTGAATGAATGGATGTTGAGTACAAATTGAAATGTGCCCTTTTTTTTTTGTACCAGGGATCGAACTTAGGCCCTTGCACTTGTGAGGTGGGTGGCAGAACCACTGAGCTAAATCCCCAGCCCCAAAATGTGCCACTTGAAGATCTTTGTTGTAGGGATTTGAGGAGACATTGGTTTGGAGGAGTGTTAATTTCCTAGGAATACAGAAGTTAAGCTTCCTAATTATGGAATTGGGGGTTTCTGATTGCCTTGTCTGATGATGGGTCATACCTTCACAAGGTGACTAGAATTTCAAATGAAGGCTTTGCATTAAACTCTGGAGATAGGTACTTTATAACTGATGATTCAGCCTTTGTTACCTCTGACCTAATAGTAAGAAAAATAATTACTAAGTGATACTGTTACAATGTGGCAGAACTTTTCTCTTTCATAATACTACTAGGGCTGTCCCATATCCTAATCTTATGAATCAATATATGAGAAATCACATGAGGAGATGGACTTAGGAGAGAATAACTCAGCCAAGACCACGGTGCTGATAAATGACAAGTAATTTGTTTGAATGCAGATCTTCCCACTAGCCTGGGCTCTCGCCAATCCTCCTTAAGTGAGATTTGTTTTTATTTGGATTTTGCTCTTTCTTATATCTAATGCTTCAATGCTATTATTTTGCATCTTAGTAAAACCAATTAAAATCTCCAGTAAAAGGTTTTTAATTTGGTTAATAAGATTCTGCTCAATGTAAAAGGTGCAGTCGCTTTTAACAGATTGTGGAAATATCAGTTAGCAGTTTGTCACTTGGAGCTGTTCTGTCAAGCAGTAGACCAGGATGTGTCACCCAGAGTGAGTGAGAGTGTGTATACGTGCACACCGGCATGTAGTCATGCATGTGTACGTGCTCCAGTTAAGACAGCAGCTTCCACTGGAGAAAGCCGATGGATATAGAAAGAGACTAACTACATTCTTTTGATTTGCAGAAAGCAGATACTAGGACTTTTACACTCAGTCATCTATCTCCATTGTATACAAATATATCTTCTCACACTTTCTTCTTATCTTTCTTTCTCCATCTACAAAGTAGGCAGAAGAAATTTGAGCCTGAGCAGAAATTTGTGGTTTGACCCTTGTGATGCTCACTACTTAGTGATTATGAACTAGCATTGCAAATTTGGATGGGTCGAATTAAGTCATTTTTAAATATGTTGCTATGCTTTGAATGTGTCCTCCAGAAAAGCATGTTTTGAAAATCTAATCCCCAACTTCATAGATTAATAGTATTTGGAGGTGGGAGGTGGGACCTTTGGAGTTAGAAGAGATCAAGAGGGTCGAGCCTCCATGATCGCATTAAAGATTTTATAAGAGGAGGAAGAAAGACTGGAAATAGCATACTTGCTCTGTCTTGCTGTGTTATACATTCCATACTATAATGCAGCAAGGCTTTCGCCAGTCACTGCAGGCTTGGACTTCCCAGTCGGTAGAACTGTGAGAAATAATTTTTATAAATTACCTAGTGTCAGTTATTAAGTTATAGCAATAGGAAGTGTACTAAGACAATTGGTGCCGGGAATGGGGCTTTTATACCAGTACTGAAAATGTACAAGTGGCTTTGAATTGGGTAATGGCTATAGGCTGGAACAGTTTTGAAGTGAATGCTAGAAAATTCTGTATTGCCATGAGTGGGGTAGGGACTAGGGATAGTTTTGCACTTAGAGATTACTAGGTGGCCATGACCAGATGTTTTTACAAATGTGAACAGTAAAGATCGCTTTGATAAGGTCTAAAACGAAACTGAAGAACAGGTATTGGAAACTATAGTAAAGACCATCTTTGTTATAAAGTTACAAAGAACTCAGCTTCATTGTGCCCATGCCCCACGACTTTGTAGAGTGCAGAATTTAAGAGTAAGGACCTAGGAGAGTGGTGGCGAACCTATGGCATGTGTGCTGCAGCAGGCACACAGAGCTCTCTCTGTCAGGATGTGAGCCAAGTTGCCCTAGCAGCCAAGCATTCAAGTTTAATTGCAGTGTTGGCACTTTGCCATAAATAAGTGGGTTTTGGATTGCAGTTTGGGTACTTGATCTCTAAAAGATTCGGCCTACACTGATTTAGGACATCTAGAGGAAGAAATTTGTAAGCAACAAAATATTCAGGCTGTTGCATGGCCCTTTTTAACTGCTTACAGTGAAATGAGGGAGCAAAGAGGCATCTTAAAGACAGAATTTATAATTAAAAGTGAAAAAGGGCCGCAGATGTTGCTCAGTGGTAAAGCACTTGCCTAGCACTTGTGAGGCTCTGGTTCAGTCCCTAGCACCACACAAAGAAAAAAGAGAAAAGGAAAGAGAAACAGAGTGGCCAGATTTGGAAAATTCTTAGTCTGGTCATGTGGTTGCACATGAAAGAACATTTCCAGGAGATGAAACCAAGGGCACTGCTGAGCAACTGTTTACTTAGGAGATTAGGAGGAATCATAAAGACAGTGGTAGAAGAGACTGAAATGGCATTTCAGAGATCTTTAAGGCTGTCTCTGCCTGTGTCTCACAGGCACAGAGTTCTAGGCAGGCAGAATGGTTCAGACTTGTTGTCTGGGACCACCTTGAGTCTCTGCACCCCAATTTCCAGCCATTGCAGCCACGCCTCAGGGAACCCCTTGTGTGGCTCCATTTGCCACTCCAGAGTGCAAGTTGTAAACTTGGTACTTGTGTGATGTAAATTCTGTAGCCTCTCAGAATGCAAGAGCAGTGAGGGCATGGCTTCCTCCACCTAGATTTCAAAAGATGTATCTCATTGCCTGTGCACTCAGGCAGAAACCACCACCACAAGCCTACTTAGAGCAGTGCTAGGCAGAAATGTGGGATCCCAGATAGATCTGCTGCTTCATAGAGTTCCCTCTAGGGCCATGCCTAGTGGGGCTATAGAAGCAGGATTATTTCCAGAACCCTAGAACTGTAAGAGCAGCAACATGTAACACCACCCTGAGGGAAGCGAAGACATGGGACTCCAATCTTGAAAACTGTTGAGTGGACTGAGTGCAGCAAAGCTGTGGGATGGGTCTGCCTGATTTGAGGGCCCATTCTCAACACCAGTGTGTCCAGGAGGTGGCATGTGGAATGAAGGATTATTCTGGAGTCTTGAGATTTATTGTTTGTCTTATTGGATTTTGGACTTACTTGGGGCCTGTTGACTTCTTCTTGCCCAGCTTTTTCTTTTGAGAATGGGAATTTCTGTCCTATGCCTGTGTTACCATTGTTCTTTGGAAGTTGGTAACTTGTTTTGATTTTGCAAGCTCATGGCTTAAAGGAATTTGCCTCTAGGTGCATCATGCCTTGGGCCTTGCTCATCTTTATTTAGATGAGAACCTGGAATTTGGGCTTTTGAGTTGATGCTAGAATGTTAAACTTTTGTGGCTATTAGGATAGAATAAATGTATTTTGCTTTGTGAGAAGTAATGAATTTGGGGGTCAAAGGCAGACTGCTATGATTTGAATGTGTCTTGTAGAAGTTCATTTGTTGGAAACCTAATCCCCAGTTCCATGCGTTAATGATCAATTTGGAGGTGCTGCCTTTGAGAGGTAATTAGAATTAGATGAGATCATGAGAGTGGGCCTTCCATGATAGCATTAGTGTTCTTAGAAGAAGATGAAGACAGAATCAAACTAGCAGTTTGCTCTGTCTCTCCATGTGATGCCACCACTGTGTTTTAAGAAGCAGCAAGCAGTCACTTTCCAGATGCCAAGCAGGTGCTGATGCCATGCTCTTGGAATTAGCAGGCAGTCTCCAGAAGTGTTATCCAAATGAACTTCTATTCTTTATAAATTACCCAGTCTGTGGTGCTCAGTTATAGCAATAGAAAACAGACTGAGATAGGTATAATTGGAAAAAACTTTAGGAAGTAATGGTTAATGCTAGACTGTACTGGAACTTCCATTTGGTAGTTTATGGATAATTAAGCAAGGTCTGGTCTGGTCTGAATATTTCTTAAAGTAACTCAAAGTAATTAGGCTTTAACTGTGACAGTTTTCTAAAAACATACATTTTCTTCTCACTATTACTGTAGCATCCTTCCCTTGCCAGTCAGCCTTGCTACTTTTGTATTTGATATGCAGTCACTTGGGTGCTGAGCTCCAAAATGTGGTGGTATAATTGAGATACTCGTACTCCTCGCCCCAATTAAAATAATGTGTATAAATCTCATGGTTTTAAATTTTTTTATGGTAATTTGTGTATCTAACCAGTTCTCTAGTTTAACTTTTTTTCGAAGAGCCAGCAGATGATATTACTTATCAGTTGTTTTTGTATGTATATTTAGATTTTTAGGTTTTAAAATTTCCACATTTTCCCTGTTTTTTTTTCCCCCCTAAACTTTTTCGCTAGAAACTCACTTCATTAGTTTTCCCTTTGCCACTTTTTACTTTGCTTTTATTTAAGCTTTTGGAGTGCTTTTTCTCTGAGTTTTGCTTTGGCAGCAGTGAGACATTTTAATGTTTTACTTGTATTTTAGTAGTATTTTAAATATTCTGTAGTGGTATTGTCTTATCCTTAGTCATTATTTAAGGATGGAAACTAAGATTTATTGTCTATTACTCACATGGTCCCAAACTTTGTAGTATGCACTTTCTACCTTGGCACTGTCTAGCAGTAGTATCATTTGCTTATTGTTCATGAGGAATATACAACTCAAACAAATTTTACATACATAATCTTGCCCATTCTACTACACTGACTCATCAGTATATTAAAAAATATCCATGTGGTCAGGTAATTTTCAGTCCATTTTTGTTGATTTCTGATGAATTGTGTAGAATTTCTGCCACCAGTCTACTGAGTGCAATCTACCCTGCACATTTGTGTACAACTTCTGTCACTCATTTGCTAGGAAATCTTCGGTGGTTCCCTTTTGCCTGTTAATACATTCTAAGGACTTTACCTTGATATTTAAATTCTCCTAGATCTTACTCCAGCCAACCTTTCACTTGTTCCCTCTATTGCCTTTTCTCCTGTGTCACCAGTTTCCCACCAACCAGGTTTTATGGAATGGACTCTGTATTTCAGTCTCCTGAGATATCAAATCTTGTATCAGACTTTAAAAAATCATATGTCCTTTGTCTGGAATTCCCTATCCTCAGCTTACTGCCCAGACCTTACCTCCCATCCCTGCTCTCCCCCGTGGGAATGGATCTCCCAAGTCTCCCAGTTTGCCATGGTATATGGTTACTTCTTGATACATCATCCCCTTCGGTTGCTGTTAGGTTTTAAGCATCATGAGGGAAGAGACTATTTCTCTTTATAAATCCCACACACTTCGCATAGTGAAATGCATATAAGCACCATTTTAAATTTTAAGTTAGATGTGCATTTATTGTTTATTGCTTCCTATAATCATTTTTCCCCCTGAAAAAAATCTACATGTATGTAATGAAAGTGTATTTTTGTCCTCCTAGTTAATTCTTAATATAGTCATGCTATTTTATCTCCTTTAGTGTTCATTTCCATAGTTCCTAGGGAACTGTGTACTTTGCCATGATTTAATAGCAGCATGTAGAAATCCACAATGAAAATATTTCTTTATTTTTTTTCCTTAACATGTAATTTTTTTTGTTAGTACATGCTTGCAGTACATAACGATTGCATTTATCATGGGGAGTTGGTACACGTATGCAACACATCTTTTTTCGTCCCCTATACCCCATCCCTCCCTGCCCCTGTATATTCTTAAACATTGTCAGATTCCATATTCTGTGACTATGTGTGTAGATTTTCATTATTTAAACCTTTCTTATTAGTCCCCTTAGCACATTCGTACTTTTTGCCTTGAAATCTAATTTATCAAATTATAAATTGCTGTGATAGTAAACTGCTTCTCTTGGCCTCACCCAAGCATAATAAACTTTGTCATCTCAGATCTTTCCTGTAGTTGGTTTAACCTTTAATATGGGTTCCAAGTGTGACTACTGAATGCACCAAATTTGGAATTTGTTTTTTAATCCAGTAAGTGACCTTTCTCTATGGTAGGCAGAATAATGATGCCCCCAAAATATACCCACATCCTAATCCATGGAACCTGAGACTATGATGGCAAAAAGTGTAGTAAGTACAACCAAGTTCACTAATTGGCTGACATTAAAACAGGGAGATTGTTCTGGATTCTCTGGCTGGGCCCCATATAATCACAAGGTCCTTACATGTAGAAGAGGGAGACAGACGAGGAGGTCAGAGTGATTCAAAGCGAGGAGGTGAACTCTGCATTGCTGACTTTGAAGATGGAGGAAGGAACCATGTGCTCAGGAATGTGACAGCCTCTAGAAGCTGGAAAAGGAAAGGAAATATTTCCTTCTAGAGCCTCCAGAAGGAATGCAGTCTTGCTGACACCTTGAGATTAGCTGAGAGAGACCCATATGGGACTTTCAGAAGTATAAGATAATAATAAGTTTGTGTTTTTTAAGGCACTGGGTTTGTGATAATATTGTATGGCAGTAGAGGAAGTTAACGTAGCATTCAACCTCTTTGTATTTTTTCTAACTCCATTAAAAAATAGTCACTTGTCTAGCATTTAAAACATTTCCATACTTCTATTTTCATTAATTCCATTGCTTTTATTAGATAATAAAACTCTTTTACAGAAGGATAATGAATCTAGCTTATAGTGTTTACCCTCCATCTCTTTTTTATAGTCTGAAACTCCTTTAGAAAAAAGTTTACCCCTACATATCATCTAAATTACCTATGAATCGTATGTCTGTCATCATACTTGTATTTGTTAATGTTCCATTTCACTGATTTCCTGTGAATATTCTGTTTTCAAGGCCACTGCTTTGGTAATATTTGGAGCCACAGGCTTGGGTTGACAAACTGATTTTCTAGATTTTGGGACACCTCTGCTTTAAGAGAGAAAAAGTTGTGTGTGCTCTTTACATTGCTGAATTTATGACAGCTCCATTTCTATTAGCTTCTGAGTCTTCCACCACCATCACAAGCCCTTTTGTTCTCCAAATAGTAAAGGGCAAAGTCACTCTTATCTTGGCATTTTCAGTGTTAGCTCTCTTATTCTTTGTAGCATCTTGTAAAAGTCTGTCTTTATCCATGATTATTAATAACTAATTTGTATTTAGTGAAACAGTTAGCAGGCTTTTCCATAGAACCTTGGGAGACCCTGAGACCCTTCCCAGATGTCATCATGACCAAAATTATTTTCATAATAATCCTGAAGTATTCTTTGGCTTTTCCTCTGGGTTGACAGTTGGCACTGGTCATGTGAAAGTGGTGGTAGGTCCAATGAGCTACCTGGGCTTAAGTCAGGGTAGTGCTGTTATCTGTGCTAGACACCATGGGATTCTTCACTGCCACACACTTGCAGTTAAAAATGCCAGCTTCAGAAATGGAAAATATACTAATTTCATTTAATCTTTACCCTTGAGTGTACATCTAGTTTAGCAATCTGTGTAATGAAACAGGGCGAATACATGAAGGCCTTCTATTGTTCACTGACATGCAACAGTTGACTCAAGGAAAAACTGTGTCTGAGTTACAAGCGGCTGTTTACATGGAAGACCTTTTTATTAGGAAGGACAACTAACAGACAAGACAGAGCGTTTGGCAGACATTTTCTTGATAATGCCAGAAGTGAACCTGCTACTTTAAGGAAAACAATTCATGATACTTTTTGCAAATGGTAAAATTTAAGATTTCTTGGGAGAAGCAGATCTTTCAAAAACTTGTATACAACGCCATGTACTTGACAACAACCTCCCAGTACTTAAAACACTTCTGGTGAAGTAGGTGGGGATAATAACTAATGTGATTTTGGTTTTGCTATTGTACAGTGTAATGTATCACCATTGAAAGATCTTTACATCTCAGTGAACCAATATTTTCTAGTCCACCTACATGATATTACACAACTATACAGAGATAAAAGATTCATTCACAGTACAAAGAAGACAAGTAGATTTTAATGTAACAGTACAAAAAAGTTCATTGATAGGATTTCAGACTTCACATTGGAGTTTGCCTTTAAGAAACTACCACTTGTTGAGTACTCTGTTGAATAATATCTGCTATTAACTGTAAGAACCATTAAAATACCCAGTTCTGTTCTATCTATGTATCTTTGAAAGGTCAGATTTTCTCCATATACTTCAGCAAAAGCAACATACTGCAACGGACATATAAAACTTAGCAAAACTATAGAAATTATGCTGTTCCCACTAAATTGACATAATTTGGGGATAGTTTTTCAAGTAATTATGTTTTATGTTAATATATAGTTCATTTACTCTTATTTTAAATAGTTTAACCATTTTAATATCTGATAAATCCACATAGGGATCATCCATATCAACAAGTTCTTTAGAGTCCCCAGGAATTCTTAAGCATTGTAAAGGTTAGAATTTTTTGAGCTACTGATTTACTGCTTTACAGAAAACACTTTTCATGGTCTCTTATTTTCACAACCATCTCATGAAGTACAAATCTTTACCCAATTTTTTTGGGGGGTACTGGGGATCAAACTCAGGACCTTGCGCTTGCGAGGCAGGTAGCAGCACCACTGAGCTAAATCCCTGGCCCCAATTTTTTTTGCGGGGGGCAGTCTTGCTATGTAGTTCAAGCTGGCCTTGAACTCACTACATAGCCCAGGCTGTCCTTGAACTTGAGGCGATCCTCCTGCCTCAGCCTCCCAAGTGTGTTACCCTAATTTTACAGATGAGAATAACACCGAAATGCTCTATGTGTTCTAGTGAGCAGTCCCTCCAAATATGAAGATCCTCCCACTATAGTTGCTCTCTGGAAGGTTTGTTTCTGAGTTTCATTTTGTAGATCTCATCTCTTTACACCCTTTTTTCCAATTGAAATGTCTTATGACTTTTTTTTTATAGTACAAAGGCAGCACGTGCACCTTGTAGATAACTCACATATCCCAAGCAAAAGTGTGTCAAAGTTGCCCTTAATTCTCCCCGGTAGCAGAAATGGAACTGCTCAGTGTGCATTCATATAGACGCTCTTCTGAACATCAGGGTGACATCAGTATTGTCTAGTGCTCAGTTAAAACACTTTGTAGTCAAATAGGTCTTAGTTTGAACCTCATCTCTTAAGAACTCTTGGACAAGTTTTAAACAACTTATTCCTCAGCTGTAAAATGGGAATATTCGAAGTGCCTACTTCAGAAGGTTGTGAGGCGTGAGTGAGATAAGGCACAAAGAACACCCATGTACCTGTCTTCCCGGAAACAGTCAGGTAATGTTAGCTAGTGATGATGGTGCCGGCGCATGTAGATGTCACATTCACTGGGCTATGTTATACATGCAGTAAAATTTCCTTGTTTTAGTGAACAGTCCTCTGAGTTTTGGTAGATCCATATACTTGTGTACTGCCGCCTGAACATACAGGTATAAAACAGCCGTGTAACTGAAGAAAATTCCCTCATGCTCCCTATAGTCAGCTTTTCCCTCCCAAGAAAAAACTACTGGTAACTGCAGTGATCTGTGTTCTGTGGCTAATAGTTTTGCCTTTGCTAGAGCGTCAAATAAATGGAATTGTGCAGTGTATTGTGTACAGTGTATCGTGTTATCAGTCTCACTCATTTTAGCATAATGCATTTGGGTTTCATCTATGTTATATGCATCCATGGTTTGTTCCTTTTTATTGCTGATTAGTATTCCACTAAATATGTGGACCACAGTTGGTTAGCTACTCACCAGTTTATGGACATTTTGGTAGTTTCCAGTGGCTGTTAGAAATAAAGCTTCTATAAATATTTGAATATGAGCCTTGGTGTATGTAGTATTTTTGTTTTTTTGTTTGTTTGTTTTTTGTTTTTTGGTACCAGGGATTGAACTTGGGACCTTGCGCTTGCAAGGCAGGTGGTAGGACCACTGAGCTAAATCCCCGGCCTGACTCTCTGTGGTTTTTTTTTCCCGTGGGTAAATACATAGGCATGGGATTGTTGGGTTACAAGTATGTACTAAACTTTATAAGGAACTGCTGAAATGTTTTCTGTGTGTCTGTACTGTTTTGTGGTTTTACCAGCATATATGAGCATTCCAGTTCCTCCACAACTGTGCCAACACCTGTCAGTCATTTTAACTTTAGCTATTTTAGGATGGATTTTATCTCATTGTGGTTATAGTTTGCACTTTTAATGGCTGAAAATAATGGTCATTTTTTCATGTGATGATTTGCCTTTTGTGTATTTACATGTTGGTATGTCTCTTCATATTTGGGGGGCATTTTCAATCTGGTTGTTTTCTTATTTTTTAGTTGTAATGGATACAGGTACTTTTTCAAATATATGTTTTAAGAAAATATTCTCCAAGTTTGTGACTTAACTTTTCATTTTCTTTTTTTTTCCTCATTAAGTTTATTGGTACATTTAAAGCAAACAATACAGTTACATTTATCATTGGGATCCTGTACCTTTACATGATGTGTCTTGGTTCTTATTTTTCCCCATTCCCCTGCACCCCCTTCACCCCCGTCACTCTTCCCTATTTACAAAGACTTTGTTGCCATTTTTTTCCTTTTTTCATATTTTTTCTTTTCCTTTATTTCATTTCCCCTCCCTTTCACACTTCCCCTTTAGTCATTTCCTTCCTATTTCACACTATCAATTATACTATTTGAACCTTATATACACTTTTAGTTTTTCACACTAGAGAAACGTGTGTCCTATTTATTTCACTTAAGAGTATAGTTTCAATGTGCATCCATTTAGCTATAAATGTCTCTAGTTTCTCATTCTCTTTGGCTGAGTAATACTCCATTTTTTAGAAAATCCACATCTTCTTTATCCAGTCTCCAGCTGATGGGCATTTGGGTTGTTTCCAAGTCTCCTCTATTACAAACTGTGTCGCTATAAACATGGGTGCACATATCAGTGTGATATGATTCTTTTAATTCTTTTGGAAAGATGCCCAGCAAAGGGATAGCTGGGTCAAATGGGATCTCTAGTCCTAGTTCTTTGAGGTATCTCCGTATTGATTTCCACAGTGGTAGCTTTTCATTTTCTTAATTTTATCTTTTAGAGAGTAAGAGCTTTTAATTTTGAGAAAATCCAATTTTGTATGTCACCCAGAAATCTTTACCTAACCTTAGATTGCAAATCGTTTTTCCTGTGTGTTTTAGATGTTTTATAGTTTGGGGTATTACATTTAGGTCTCTGACATGTAAGTTGTTGTGGGTGCTGTGAGGTTAAGATTCAAAGTGCATTTTTCCATTTGTCCATTTGTTCCAGTACCTTTCACTGAAATGCAGTCCTTTCTCCACTGAATCACCTTGGCAGTGTCTTCCTTTAAAAATGTTCCTGGCATAAAATGGTTCATAATATCCTCCAATTCTTATCCGTTTGATGTGTGTAGCACTTGTAGTGATATCCCTAATTCCATTCTTGATATTTGTAGCTTGGGTATACTTTTTTTCTGATCAATTTGACTATAGATTTACTAATTTCTTTAGCTTTTCAAAGACCCAGCTTTTAGTGTTGCTGATTTTTCTCTACTGTCTTTAATTGATTTCTGTGCTTACATTTATTTCCTTCCATCTATTTACTTTTTAAACTTTTTCTTCTGTTCCTAGTATCTTTGATCATTGATTTGAGAGCTTCTTTTCTTTATTTTTTAAAAAATTAATTCAATCCATTTTTTATTTAAATCAAGTCTATTTATAGATGATGCATTAAAACAAAAACTGCACAGTAAAAGTAGTATTGTAGCCGGGTGTGGTGGCTCATGCCTGTAATCCCAGCCCTCGGGAGGCTGAGGCAGGAGGATCGCTGTGAGTTCGAGACCAGCCTGGGCTACATAGTGAGACCCTGTCTCAAAATAAACAAAAAAAAGTAGTATTATGTGTGTTTCAATACATGTATACATTATGTAATGCTTAATTTGGGTTAAACTTATCTGCCTTCTCATTTATCATTTCTTTATGGTGAAAGCTTCCAAAATCCTTTCTTCCAGCTTTTTGGAATATACCGTACAGTGTCATTGTCTACACTCACCCTACTCTGCAGTAGCACACCAGGGCTTCTTGTTCCTATCTGTGACACAGAACCCACAGATCAGCCTTTCTCCATCCCTCCCTTCAGCCTCAGTAGCCTCCATTCTACTGTCAAATTTTATGAGGTCAATGTTTTAGATTCCACATATGAGTGAGGTCAGGCAGCAGTTGTTTTTCTATGTCTGGTTTATTATACATAACAAAATGGTGTGCACTTCCACCCATGTTACCACAAATGTCATGATTTCATTTTTTTGGCCGAATAGTATTCCATTATGTATATGTACCACATTTGTATATCTGCTCATCCTTTAGTGGACAGTTAGATTGACTGCATGTCTTGGATATTGTTAATAGTGCTGCAGTAGTAAACTTGGCAGTGCAGGTATGTCTTCAACCTGCTGGTTTCATTTCCTTTGGATATGTACCGCATAGTAGAATTGCTGAATAATATGGTAGCTCTATTTTAGTCTTTTGAGGAGCTCCCACACTGATTTCCATAGTGGCTATACTAATTGCCAAAGTAAGTATTTGAGGTTAGACTTTCTCTTTAGTACTATGTTGGCAACATCTCACAATTTCTGGTATGTTTTCACTTTCATTTAGTCCAGAATATTTTTGAATTTTCTTTACGGCTTTTTCTTTTGCCTATGGGTTGTTTAGAAGTATGTTTAGTATCTTTAGTTATTTTCTATGTGTTTTATCAGTTGTTGATATAATTGGAGGTCTCACTATGTAGTTTAGGCTGGCCTTGAACTCACTATGTAGCCCATGCTGGTCTCAAACTCAAGGAGATCCTCCTGCCTCAGCCTCCTGAGTGCTGGGATTACTGGTATGCGCAATCACACCTGGCTTTTTACTTTTTATTTTAAGACAAGGTCTTGCTAAGTTGCCAAGGGTGGTCTGGAATTTGTGATCCTCCTGTCTTAGCCTCCCAATTACAGGGGTGTGCTACTGTACGTGTTTTTGCCCAGTTCCTTTTATAAGGTGGGAAGTTGAATCCTAGTCTGGTTATTTCAGCAAGGCTGGAAGCAAAAGTTCTCAGCAGTATACATTCTGAATAATATTTCTAGGACAACTTCTATAGCACTTCCTTTTTATGTGAGATATGAGTGTGTGTGCATGTACATACTTATTCAGCCACAGAAAATGTAGTACATGCACTAAAATGTGCATGGCATATGAATATGGAAGGTGGCTACAGCTTCATAAATAGAATCGTATGATCAGTTAGTGGCATAACATGACCCTATCCCAAACGTGTCAACCTTTTCTGATCTCCTTGTCCTGGTATAACTAGCTCCTTCCACCTTGAATGTTTCCTCATGTCATTTCCTGTCTGGAAGCTTTCCAAGTAGCCTCTGGAACCAGCTCCATGGTCACTTCGTCTCTACTTCCCAGCGCCTCTGATAGAACCCGAATCTCCTCCTGGCTCCCATCACCCCTGCCCAAAGCAGGATTTCAGCCAAGGTCATGCTGGATTGTAATTGTCTGATTCTCTGTAGACTCCCTTCTACCAGGAAGCACTTGAAAACGGGGGACTTCTTTTATTTCTTTTTATGTTTCTCCTGTTCCCAGCACAGTATATCTACTATGTAGAACTTTTCAATAAGCAGGTGTTGAATTAGTGGCTCTTTATGTGCTGAAAAAATATTGCTGTTATTCCTCCCCATTTCAGAATCATCTGTTGGTAAAAATGAGCCTTTCTTAATCATTTTACTTTTCTCCTAGTAAATTCCTCATCTACGCCTGTCTGCTGCTCTTCTCTGTGCTGCTGGCCCTTCGTCTGGATGGCATCATTCAGTGGAGTTACTGGGCTGTCTTTGCTCCCATATGGCTGTGGAAGTTAATGGTCATTGTCGGAGCCTCCGTTGGAACTGGAGTCTGGGCACGAAATCCTCAATATCGGTAATACTGCTTTATAAAACCTGCTCTGTCCTGAGAGCAGTACCTTGGTTTTTGTCACTCATAATAAAATAAGGACCATTTCTTTTTGAAATGAAGTTACATAAGAACTGCTTGGGATTTTATAGAACTGTAGTATAAATAAACTGAGGTGTCATCAATGTTTTTAAAAGGAAGATGTTTGATATTGTTTTCCTACAAAAGCAGTGTGATTTCAGTGGTTCAGTACCTAGCCAGCCCACAAATCCCTGTATAATCTCAAACATACCCAAAAAACAGAAATATTACGCCATACTAGACTAAGAGGCATGAAGCTACATGTGCTTGGGAGGGATTCATAGTTCTAGCTGATTGTCACGTATCTGCCTTTCTCCAGTTTGCTTTGGAAGGAAGCGCCACTTGTCCCAGTCTCCTAGTCCTGGGCTTTAGGACTGTTGTAATGTCAGGGAAGTAACTTGGCCAGAACACCAGATGGGTTTGGCAGTAAAGAAAGTTGAGAGCCAGATGCTTAGGGGGAGGGGTGCATGCAGCTTGGCGTTGCTGACCTCTGTGAGCGTTTTTCCCTTCTCTCACGGAAACTATGTTATGGCTGTGTCTAGCCTCATGCACTCATAGGTGGGGCTTTTGGAGCAGGCTGGATCTAAGGTGTGTGATGCTGGGATTAAGTGTGTGTGGTATCAAATTAGTCTCTGATTGGAATTAGCATAGCTCTGGGTGTGGCTGAATTGATTTACTAAGACAAGCCCCACCCTGGATGTGAGTGGCACAGCTCAGAAGGCCTGTAGCCTCCTTGGGATAAAAGGGAAAGGCAGGCTCACAGCTTACTGCCTTCTGCCTGCCTTGAACTGTTTCTCCTCTGTGATAACCCTCTGCCACACCTCCCTGCTTTAGAGCCAGCCAGCTACGGACTGAAACCTCTACAGACTGTGAACCAAATAAACCTTTCCTCCTTTAACTTTGGGTGTCGGGTATTTTGTCTCAGCCTAGTGAAAAGTAACCAAGCCAGACTGGGGCTGCATCAAGGATGGGGGTTGGGGAGAGCTGGAGAACGGGAGCTTTTCTAAACCTTCACCAGGAAGATGGGGCGTGCAGCACTTTAGGCAGGTAGGGAGAATAAAGGGAGCTGCTACTGCTCCTTGTGTAGGAAGAGTGTAGAAGTTGGGGCACTGCAGTTCTTTAAAAAAAATTCTTGGTTATTAACTTTTAAAAGAAATCAAGGTTTAGATCATTTGAAAAATGTATCACATGTGTATCCAGGAATTTTTAAATAGCTACAGGAAGAGCCTTGGCAGATGAGGACCATTCATGTGTAGCTATTTTAAAGTTTGTAGATATTTTTGAAAGATTGATTACCATTGTAGCTATCTATACATCTTTTCTTTTATATTTTTAGGTATCCAGTGCGTGTTCCTCAAAGAATGAAAAGTTAACTAACATTTTAGTTTCCACTATTTGATATTTAGAAGTTATTTCAATGTTTTCTCTGTTGGCTTAAGATTTTTCAAGCAAAGAAAAAAGTGTGTGTGTTTTTAAATGTACCAAATGTACAAATGTGCTCCTTCTAATGTCAACATTAGTGGTGGAGGTCAGGGAATAACCTCTGACTGCATTTGCTCTGTCCCATCCTCAGGACCAACAAGACATATATATCAGAAATGTCATCTGGACAGTATTTTGAATGAACATTGTAGGACTTTCAAATTATAAAATATTATAAATTATAAAATTTGTGACCTTTTAATTTTTCAATAGTTAAATCTATAAAGTGCATGCATGATACTTAAATAGCTAATTGAAATGATTCTGAGAATAGTGTTAATTCATTCTTTTGCCCTTTGTCTTTCATCTGCAGATTTTAATGCATCTTAATGGACTAGAAAGGAAACTAAAAAGATAGTCCTAATTTGATTTGCATTACAAAATATAACCTAACAAATAGCTACCATATCTTCTTGAACATAACTCATACTTGTTCGCAAAGCTAGTTATTTTTATTCTGTTGTATGAAATGCATTTTACATTTTGATACTAGAGATTGAAGCAAGAGCTTTAATACTGAACTACATCCCCATCCCTTTTATTTTTGCGATAGGGTCTTGCTAAATTGACCTGGTTTGAGTAGAACTTCTAATCTTCCAGAGTGTTGGGATTATAGGTGTGCACCACCATGATGGGCTGAAATAAGTAAGAGATGAGGCTCATGGGACATAAGAGGTATTTGTCATCTTAAGAGGTATTTGTCAGTTTTTATCAATAGAAGCAGTGTGAATAATCTGGGAGGTACCTCTTATTTGAGTTAAAGTTATGAGCAAAAGTGTTTAGGTATACATTCTGGGAAATAATGCTTGTGGCTTCTTCTGAGAGTACCCTTAAAAAGGTAAAACATTAAATCTGATGTGGTTATAATGTTTATCTCTTGTCATGTAGTTAGTTCTTTGATGCTTGAAAGATTCTCTATTAGAGATTAGGTTTCCTTTTCTTTTTGTCAAATTTGAAAGTCAAATTCAAAAACTCATCTTAAGTTGGTACTATATTTGCAATGAACTATTTGCTTTTAATGGAGATTCTGAACTGCGGGTATTTTTCTTCTTTTTCTGTCCCTCTTTAGAGCAGAAGGAGAAACATGTGTGGAGTTCAAAGCCATGTTAATTGCTGTGGGCATCCACTTGCTCTTGTTGATGTTTGAAGTTCTGGTCTGTGATAGGATCGAAAGGGGAAGCCATTTCTGGCTTCTGGTCTTCATGCCACTATTCTTTGTTTCCCCGGTATCTGTTGCAGCTTGTGTCTGGGGCTTTCGACATGACAGATCACTAGAGGTAAGATTTTATATACTTAAGGATGTTTTCAAAACAGTTCTTCTAATGTCAGTACCTTGCCCTTTGTTAAGAAGAGATTGTTAATTCAAGATCACGGGGTGTAAGGAAAGAAAGATGATGGAAATTTTTCTTTCTCTTTCTTGACCCAGAACAGTGGCTTTCTCCCAGGTCATCAGCCTTCTGGGGTGTCCTGTCTTTCCCACCTACTTGCAATAGTCAGACACCTCCAGTAGGATAGGCAGAAACACAGATATAATTGCCAGGCTGGGAAGTCTGAAATGTGTAGGGCAGGCAGACAGGCTGGAGACTAAGCAGACTGATACTGCAGTCCTGAGGCACAGTTTCTTCCTCATCAGGAAACATCAGTTTTGACAATTAAAACCTTTAATGGATTGCACGAGGCCCACCCACTTTACCAAGGGTAGGCTTTATTTGAAGTCAGTAAGCAACATATACCTTAGTGTTTGGTTAAATAGCCAGGTACTTTAACCCAGTCAAGTTAATACACAAAACTACCCATCTAAATACCTTAGACCTCACATTCTAGCACCTCAGCTGTTCTCTGGCTGGCTTTTCCTGATATGCCCGTGTCTATTCATTCAGTTAAACATTTGTCAGGTACTTACTGTATGCCAGGCCCTTTTTGCCTAAGAATAGGGGATACACAAATGAATAAAATGGCAGGACTAGTTATAGTAGTAACGAAAATAATTGCAGGTAATATTTATGGTACATGTACTTGTGTACCAGGCATTGGCATGGGCACTTGTGAAGTAGGTGTCATTTCCCAGAGAGGGGAGTGTGTTCGGGGCCACTCAGGAAGGGGCAGAGCCGAGATTCCATCTCAGTCAGGCTGACTGCAGGGCCCATGCAAGCTGTGGCCCAGTGCTGTGTGCCGACGGGTTGAGGAGAGAAGTGGAGGCTCTGTAGTCATCCCCCCTTATTCCGTATTTGCATTCCACAATTTCAGTTACCTGTGGTCAACTGTGGCCTGAAGATGGGATTTAGTACAGTAAGATGTTTTGGGAGAAAAACCACATTTCACATTGCTTTTATTATAGTAACTATTAGAATCCTTCTATTTTATTAGTTATTATTGTTAATCTCTTAGTATGCATTTTATAATTTAAACTTTACCATAGGTGTATATGTATTGGACACAAAGCAGGATGAATATGCAGTGTGGTACTAAGTGCAGTCTCGGGCATCTGTTAGGAGTCTTGAAACATGCCTGCCGATAAGGGGGACCACTGTAGATGCCTTGGGCAAGAAGAGTTTAGGAAGGAGCTAGTTGTGGTGGCTTATGTCTGCAATCTCAGCTACTAGGGAGGCTGAGACAGTAGAATTGTGATCTTGAAGCTGGCCTCAGTAACTCAAGACCCCATTTCAAAAAAAATTAATAAAAAATGGATGGGAATGTAGCTCAATAGCAGAGTGCTTGTCTACCATGTGCAAGGCCCTGGGTTCAGTGTCCAGCACAAAAAGAAAAGGATAGAATAGAATGGTGGAAGGAACCTCCTGTTGGAAGGGAACATAGGAGCCAGAAGGTGAGCCTGGACCCCAGGTATAGGTTTTGGTGATGGAACAAGGCCCTCTAGGACCCAGAGGGAGCAGGACTTGGGGCACTAGGAAGGGCTTGGCCTGGTGGTCACCTCTCTGGCCCAGGTAGCAAGCCATGCCATTGGGTTGGAGTACTTCCTTTCCCTGCCTACTTTCACTTTCCCTGCCTAAACAGCCTGGCAATTTCTCTTCCACTCTGCTCCCTTCTGGCTGCTTGCTGGGAACGGCTGAAGAAAGTCACGTGGACTCAGCCACCAAGGTTTATGAGTCTTCAGCTTCAGCCAGACTGCAGTAATGGGCCCCCACAGAGTGAACACTGTTTTAGAGGTTAGAGTGGGGAAAACCTTATTCGTTTGAGGAATAAAGCACAGATATGCATATAGTCTATTACCTACAAAATATCCGTGGTATTAAAATGTCACCAGGGGTACAATTAGAAGCAAATATCTCTCAAGGCTTTTGGGGGAGCAGTGATGGAAGCAAGGTTGAGCAGCACTGTGCTGGCCTTCCTTGTGCCTGTGCATCCTACTCATCTATCCGCAGGGCCCATGGTGCCCCAGACCATTTATAGTCTCTCAGAGACCTGCCTGCTGTCCACCCTTGCTCTTTGCATGTTGTCCCCTAGGCATTTGCTCTAGAACTTACCACACTTGGCCTAGCAACTTTTCTGTCCCTCCTCTGAAAGAGAAAAGCAAACAGCTGCAGCCACAAGCCTCTCTCAATCCTTTTCTCTGTTGTCGTGATTTCTCCTTTCTCCTCCCATTCACAGAACAGCTCCTCAAAAACGGGCTATTTCACCCCCACCACCTTATCTCATACTGCTGGGTCTCTGCCCAGCCCCCTGCTCCTGGGGTTCCAACATGAGAGCCCCAGGCCAAGTCCAGTAGGCCCTTTGCAGTCTACATCCTTTTGGACCATTGAATACCCGGGAGCCCCAGACACTGTCGAGCATCTCTTGATGTGACTGGCATAGTCCTCATTTCTGGTCTTTTGACCCTCTGGCCTCTTCCATCTTCAGCTTGTTGACCGAGTTTCTCCTCCTCTGCTCTGTACAATTTGCTGTAAGCTCATAGCATTCTAATTTGGGGACATCTCTCTTCACTGTTCTTACCTGCTTGGAGTGATCTCGCTGACACTCCTGCTTCCACTTCCCCTCACATACTGTTGCCTCCTAAATTCCTACTCCAGCCTCACATTTCTTTACTACCTCCAGACCCCTTATCCAGCTTCACCCCAGTCTGCTCATCCTCTTGGTTATATCCACCATTCTACTTAGTCATCTGCACTTTTCTACTCTGTGCTTCTGTTGCCTAGTATGTTATTCCTATTACCTGAGCAAATGGAGTAAAACTGAGCTTTAAAAAATCACAACAGGGCTGGGAATGTAGCTCAGAGGTGCAGGGCCTGACAAGCACAATGCCCTGAGTTTAATTTGCAGTATAAAAAGAAAAAAAAATCATGACAAAAGCTTACATTAAAAACAATCATGAAAAATCAAAACATTTCTAATGGGTCCCACTTGCTCCAGTGTTTCTCAGTGGAGGAGGGAGGTGTGTTGTTGGTATTCCAGATGGGAACCGTTTGGTTGAGCCAGTGTCCTATGCTTTGCACGACGTGTATCGCTGACCCTTGTGCCTTAAGTACTCATGGTGGTGCTGTCCTGCAGGTCTCTCTGATATCTGAAAGTGCTCCCCCATGTTTCTTAGCCAGTCTTGTCCCTAGGAGCAGCATTGGTGGGTTGAGGAGTATCCATAGAGTTACCTGAAAGCTCTTAGACAGGGGTGAAGAAGGAAGTTTTAAAAACCTATGAGACTCTGGTGTGAAAAACTATAATAGTACACAAGATCCTAATGGGATAATTAAGAGTGTGATATAGGAAGAAAAGGGCTAAAGGTGTAGGGAAAGTGGGAAGGGTAGGGGCAAGGAAATAAGGGAAAAGAAAAAAAATATGAGAAAATGAAAAAATGGAAATAAAGAGTTTGTTAATGGGGAGGGGAGGAGGGGGTGAAAGGAGGGCAGAGACAAGGGGAAAAAATGAGACTCAAGACCTGTCATGTGAAGGTACGGGATCCCAGTAATGAATGTAAATGTATTGTAGACCTAGATTGTACCAATAAACTCAATAAAAAGGAAAAAAAAAACCTATGAGAATATGGAACTTGGTTTCTTGGAAAGCAGGAGCCTACACCAGCGCTCAGACTGCATCAGGCAGGAGTTGCAGAAAGTTAGTCTTTCGCACATTCACGCCCCTGGCCTTCCCACCCACAGGAAGAAACAACATGATGGAGCTGAGCTCCTGTAGATTTGTGCTACCAAAGGAAGAGAGTGTACAGCAGCAAGGGGGTGGCTGGGTGCAGGCTCGCACAGAGCTGTAAACCACCAGGGTCTGCTGGTGGAGCCTGCATTGGGACAAAAAGAGGTAGGGGACTTCAGGTGCGCCAAGGCATAGAGGCAGGAAAGACCCGTCAGCCACATGGACTCCAGGGAAGCTCAGATCTTCCTGCAGTGGAGGTAGGGGGCCATGTGGATACTGGGAGAAGGGAGCCTCCACACAGGAGTGGGGCTGAACAGAATCACCTCAGTGGCCTCTTAGGGCACAGTGATAGTGGACGCTTGGAGGAAAACACTGGTATGTGACATCCGTTGGGGCATCATTCCAACTACTAGCTCAGGATAGTTTCCTGTGCATTAGTAGGTTACACCATGTCCCCCTTCAATGACACCGTATCTTTAAGAAGCTGAGTTCTCAGCAGTTGCTGTGATTAAAGATAGTACTGTGGAGAAACGCAGGTGCAAAACAGCGAATGAGAATGGAAGTACCTTATCTAATTCCAGGTTTGAGACATTGGGTGCAATCTGGCACACATACCTCATTAAGAATTTGTTATGGTTTTGAAAGAATGATACTTTTTTTTTCTCACAGTATTGGGGGTTGAACCCAAGGCCTTCACACTGAGCTATATCCCTATTCCTTTTTATTTCTTTTTTATTGTTATTAATTCTTATTTTGACACAGGGTTTAGCTAAATCCCCTAGATTGGGCTTGAACTTGTAATCTTCCTGCCTCAGCCTCCCAGGGGCCTGGGATTATAGGCATGCACTACCACACCGTGCGAAAATAATATTTATCTTGTGACTTAGTGATTCATATTTCCAATTGGCTCAGTGTGGAAAGACTAAGTTTAGACCTAATTACTTAAATCAATAGAAATATTAGGTATTTGTTTCAGCCCAGAAGTCTGTGGAAGATTTATTTGCTCACCAAATGGCTGCTGGACTGCGAACTTGGAGAAGCTGTAGGACAGGTCACAGATTTTCATTCGGTAGACAAGGACAAGGACTGTCACAGAAGGAAGAGCAGCCTGGGAGCTTTGGAAGGAGAGAGCCGTCCAGGCTAGCGGCAGGGACTCTAGTGGCAGGGACGCTAGTCGGGAGTCTGTGGAAGTAGCCGGCAGAGGCTGAAAATAGGGAAGGCCTACCTGGGCCGCTGTGATGGGCACAGAGAGTGGGTGGGGATTCACGAGAAGTTGGGATGGGGGAGTGCACTCATGTGGTGACTGAACATGAGATTGCGGGGCAGTGAACGGAGGGTGCTTCCTGGTTTCATGCCCTAGGAAATCAGGCTGCTGCGGTGCCTTCGAGTGAAAGGAAGGAGAGGAGCAGGGAATAACAAGCTCACTTGGGGACAGACTTCACTCAGGGTGCCTCTGGGAAAGCCAAGTGGTGCCTGCACCCCCGAGTGAGGTGTGCAGCAGGAAGCCTGGCTTGGAGACAGATTCGAAAACCGACCACTGGACAACATGGGAAGCTATGACAGGGCCAGGGAGTGAGGGGATGAGTGGAGCAGAGTGTTTTTTTCCATGTACATTTTTCTAGTAGGGAGAGAAGACAGATTTGGGGGGGCCGTGGGAAGTATCACTATTTAAGGAGAGGTAAAGGAGCCTCAGAAGGAGTCATCAGATCATTCGAAGGACACCGAGATGCTGTGGTGACATCCTTGAAGCGCATGCTACAGGGATGCCCAGGAGGATACAAGTGTTCTGCTGCCTGCTGGCTTGGGTGACCTTGATGAAAGCAGTGTCCTAGTGGGGTGGAAGGGTAGATAAGGCAGTAGGGGCTCACATAGCTGCTTGTGTCTCACACAGGTGACAGTAGAGAAAGAGCTAAGATTATGAGAGGTACAGGCCATGGGATGGGTGGGCTTATTTGGATTTGAGGGTTTTTTGTTTTGTTTTGTTTTTTGGGTTTCTTTGGTACCAGGGATCAAACTCGGGTCCTTGTGAGGCAGGTGGCAGAACCACTGAGCTAAATCCCCAGCCCCAAGGTTTTTTGTTTTTAATGAGTAATAGTTCACTTGTTTGCTTTAGAAGGATCAGTGGTGCAGGTGGAGTTCAAAATGCAGTGAAGAATCTCAAATTGAGAGCCTTCAAGGAGCCAAAAAGGAAGAAGTGGGGTGTGGGGCCGAGTCCTAGTTATGAGACAAAGGAAGTAAAGTGTACAGTGGTGACAAATAAGTGATTGTTGGTAGGGGCAGGAAGGAGGCTGGGAGGACATCCACTGCCAATTGCCTCTTCTCAGTACACCTGGAAACAGGGCCATCTGCCATCGGCATCAGCTCTCAGGCATCCAGCTCCAAAAAGGATGGGGCAGCCACTAAGCAGAGGGATGAGACGGGAGAGCAGGGCATGTTTCTTCTTAGCAAAGCGCTGCTGTGCTCTTCCAGAGCTGAAAATCAGTAATTTCCACTGTACTGTAATTCAAGTTTGTGTTACGATTCTCATTGCCATTGAATGCATTAACCAGATAACTGCAGTATTGAGTGCCTCTGACTTTAAAAACTGATTCTTCTCTTCATTTTCAGTTAGAAATCCTGTGTTCTGTCAACATTCTCCAGTTTATCTTCATTGCCTTAAGACTGGACAAGATCATCCACTGGCCCTGGCTTGTATGTAACTCAAAATTTCTTTTATTACAAAAGTAATTAATGTACATTCTAAGAAACTTGGAAAACATGGAAAAGCATATGTAGTAGACTGATAATCACCCATATTCCCATTCTTGGAGATAATATGGTTACTGTGTTTTATTATATAAATAGTTGGGATTATACTACATATAAATTTTTGTATCCTGCTTTTTAAATCTTAACCTATAAGTATTTATGTCAGTATAATATTTCTGTAAACATGTCTTTTAAAATGTAATCAATGCAAAGTATTCTTTATTTGAAATTATCAAACCATCCCCTTATTTCTGAATATTTCAGTTGCTGCCACTATTTGCAATTTAAAACATGCTGCAAAATTTAAGATTTTATATTTTTTAATTGACAGAGTAATTTTAAATATGGGTGTGTGTGTGTGTGTGTGTGTGTGTGTGTGTGTGTGTGTGTGTGTATAATGGGTATGGTGTGACGTTCCAATACATGTTTACAATGTGTAAGGATCATGTCAGGGTAACTGATATATCTGTTACCTCAGACATTTATTGTTTTGTGTTGAGAAGAAACTTTCAAAATCCTCTCTGATAGCTATTTTGAAATATTCAATTATTTATTGTCAATCATATGCTATAAACATTAGTGTTTCCTCTCATTCAACTTGCAATGTATATTTTTATTCATAAATGTCATTGTGTGATTTTTTATTGTTCTCTTAGGAAAGACTCTAGAAATTATATTATTGGGCTAAAGGGTAGGAATTTGTTGAGATTTTTAAATATGTATACTGTGTGGTAATTTGCTTTTCAAAAAATCTGTACCAGTCTACACTCTTGCTAGATGTGGAGTCATAAATTATGTCTTTTAACTGTGGCTTCAGCTAGTAAGTATTTGGTTAAAATTGACTATGGATGGAGGGGGTAAGGAGCAAAGGGTGTATAGAAAAACGGTAAGCTACAAATTAGAGAATACAATATTGTTTCAGTGAGTGAATGCATAGGAAGAAGGTTGGGAATAAAAGAAGAGCTATACTGCCTGTGGGACCATGCCAGTATTTTTGTTTCGGTTTTTCTTACTGCTTGATGTGTACTTTTACATGCAGACATTCTTTGTATTAAGTAGATTTTACTTCTTTGAAAAAAATGAAAATATTCATTTGAGAGAAAGGAAGAAAATAAGGGAGCACAGATTTCAAAATTTAAAGTCGCAATTAGATTTATCACTTATGTCCAGAATGCTTAATAAAATATTCTTAATCAAAAATATTGTTCAGACACACATCCTGTGTCTTCAAAATACTGTATGTGAAAATGGTAATTGGGTTCAAAACTCCTTCTGTTGAAACATGGAAGAAACAGATCTGGACAAGACTACTTTTTATCATAAGTACGATCAGGAAAAAAAGATTAGGAACTTTGAATGTTTTCTATGGTTAGGAGAGTGATTTTTTTTTCTTCTGAATCCTGTGTGAAGCCCAGTGAATGAGGTGGTCTAATTGCTTCCTATAATGAATAAGACAGAGCAAATGAGGATGTTAAGATAACTATCATCCCACCCATGAAAGGGACTCCAATAAATGAATCCCATCACAGATGTACTTTAAAAGGAGGCGGGCACACAACACATAGACTTTTTAGCACAACATACAGTTGAGAATTCCAAGCTAGTCAGGAGAATTAAAAATCATGTACGTATATCAACTCAAATCAAACATCAAAAGCTAAAACGTAAAACTGTAGAACTGTTAGAAGAAAGCACAGGACAAAATTTAAGGGGCCCACAGTTAAAAATGGCATTAATAATATGGCCTTTAAAAGAAAGAAATCATAAATTCAGATGTCATAAAATTAAACCAAAGTGAAAGAAAAGAAACAAACTAGAGAAAATTATTTATCAAGTACTTAGCAAAACTTGTACTTACACTGAAAATATACAAATAATTGAATGTTTTGTTTTTGTTTTTGTGGAACTGGGGATTGAACCCAGGAGTCATCATATTGACCTACATCCCCAGCCCTTTTTATATTAATTCATTAATTAATTTAATTTTGAAACAGAGTCTCCCTAAGTTGCCAAGGCTGGACTTGAACTTGCTTCTCCTACTGCCTTGGCCTCTGAGCGTGCTGGTGTTACACACATATGCCATCATGCCCAGCCCAAAAAATTCTTAACACAAAATAAGAAAATAAAACAATTTAAAAATTGGTAAAAGACTTTAAAAGACAGTTCACAAAGAGGATTTACAAATGCACAGGAAAAGATGCTCAACATTATTACCCATCAGGGAAAGGCCAAATAAAACTATGGTGTGGTCCTGCCCTGCCATTTTCAGGATGGCAAAACAAAACACTGGCAACTCCAAGAGTGGGACTGTCACAGAGAAACTGGGACACTCCTTCATTAGTGCCAAAAGGGCAGGACAGGTTAGGCACTCAGGTACAAAGTTCGGTGATTTCTTATAATTAAACATGCACATACCATGTGGTATAGCAGTCGTGCTCCTGGGTACCTAACTTAGAAATGAAAACACGAAGCCTCACAAAAAGCCAGATACAAAT
Source organism: Fukomys damarensis (assembly GCF_012274545.1). Taxonomy (NCBI): domain Eukaryota; kingdom Metazoa; phylum Chordata; class Mammalia; order Rodentia; family Bathyergidae; genus Fukomys; species Fukomys damarensis. The sequence continues at coordinate 123,543,809 of NW_022900951.1, read as the reverse complement.
TTTAGTCACCTCAACTGCGATACCTGAGAGCTGGAAGCCGACCTCAGTGAGGGTGAGGTGAACGCATGGCTCATCTGTACGGTGGAATGCCACAGCACTACAAGGGAACAACCTGGGGCTGCATGGAACAGTCGGGGGAACCGCAGGGACATTACAGAGGGAAGCTAGTCCCAGGTTACTGTCTGTGTAACCCCACTGGGGCAACCTCCTAAGGACAAAAGGACAGAGACAGAACAGATCCATGGTTGTCAGGTATTATGGGGGCATGCTGATGGTCTGACAACGACAGGACAGCACGAAGGACTTTTACAAGGTGACAGAACTCCGTGTGCTTTTGTAGCCATGCCAGTGTACACATGTTAGAACTCACAGAACTGTACACCCAAAGCAGTCTATTGTACTGCGTGATCATTCATAAAAGAGAAAGGGACCAGAGAGAAAGAGTGCCAGGGGACAGGGCAGCAGGGAGAAATGAAGGAAGGGAGGCTGGCTAGGTGGTGGCCCCCAGGCTTACCCTGTGGTCTTGTGAGTGAGTGAGACGAAGTCCTTCTGTTGCCACAGCCACGCACTCAGGATGCGCCTTGGTGTGTCAGCCTTGGAGTAGCATGACATAGCCAGGTTCACTAAGCTGAAGTTTCTGGGGAATAGAGTCCCAAATACCTGAGTCAAGTAGCTCCAGCAGATTGCAGAGCAGGCCTGTGAAGACAGTGTGTGAGGGAAAGAGGATGTGTGTGGGCACAGGGTGCTGGTACCATGCTGAAGCCTCTGGCACCAGTGCGAGTGGCAGCCGTGGGGAGAGCCTGCTCGAGTGGGAGTGAGTATGTGAGGAAGTGACTAAGCAAGAGGACCTCAGGAACGCAGAGCTGTGGCTGAGATGCCAGCTGTCTCTGAAGGAGGAAGACTGATGACTGCCCTCAAGGCAGCCCTGTGCATGGTGGGACTGCCAGGCTTTCCTGGAAAGCCCAGCCAGCCAGTGACTGGGCTGACATCTCTAAGACATTTCCACCCTGCTCTGCCCCGCAGGTGGTGTGCGTCCCTCTGTGGATCCTCATGTCCTTCCTGTGCCTGGTGGTCCTCTATTACATCGTGTGGTCCGTCTTGTTCCTGCGCTCTATGGACGTGATTGCAGAACAGCGAAGGACTCACATCACCATGGCACTGAGCTGGATGACCATTGTGGTGCCACTGCTGACTTTTGAGGTACGGTTCTCTGCAAGAAACCTGTTCAGCCCCCAGCCCAGCCTTCCCTGCAGCAGCATCGTGTATCCCTCCTCAGGCAGTGGAGGCACTGGGCATCACAATGTACTCTGTGGGAGAGGAGAACTGGGACAGAGGTGCTGCACAGGGTGTTGGCTGGGAACAGTGTGCTCTTCAGCCATGCTGGCTACACGGGCTGATTATTGGCTCCCCAAGAGGGGCCTTCCGTGTCCGTGATCTCGTAGTGAAGTACAGTAGAGAATTCCACAGTGGGCACTGGACACCTTAGAATGAGCACGAGGAGGAGTGCCACATACATCTCACCTGGTTCTCTCCCCGCAGAAGGACAGAGCCCTATCCTGTCCTGACATGACTTGCTCTCCTGAGACCTAACACACAGGGCCACCGACAGGTGCCGCATCCATGGGAACCTTACTCTGTCTTTTTCCCCAGATTCTACTGGTTCACAAACTGGATGGCCACAATGCTTTCTCTTGCATTCCCATCTTTGTTCCGCTGTGGCTCTCATTGATCACGCTGATGGCAACTACATTCGGACAGAAGGGTGGAAACCACTGTATGTATTCAGCATCTCAGAAGTCCTGGGCATGTGTGTGTGTGTGTGTGTGTGTGTGTGCTTGCACGCACGTGTATTGCATATGTGTATGCATGCGTGTGTATCTGCACACGTGTGTGTCCATACTCTGAAAAGATGAGTCCCAGAGCGCAAGAGGAAGGAGCGAGACCTGCCAAGGGCCTCCATTTTCCTTGGCTGGCCCCTCATGCATCTCTCGTCTGATGCAAACAGGCAGAATACCACCTCTCTGGGCTCCTGTTTCCAACACTGCAAAATAGGGCTCAAATAACCTTCTCACAGGGCTAAGTAAGGTAGATGGAAAATCCACATCTTCCACCAGAACCCAGGAGGTAGACCCCTTTTTGTTCCCCTTTGCCCCACCCACGCCCCCATGTCAGTCTTCCCTATACCGGGTCTTACCAGTTGTACCTGGCTGAGGCCCTCTACATCTCCACTTGCGTGCCATGGCACACAGTATAGAAATCATCTCTGCGGAGGGTCCCTGCCTCATGGGGCTGGGAGCTTGGCTGCGCGGAAGCCAGAAGGGCCTAGGTTTCCTTCTGAAAGCCTGGGGGTTGTGTCCAGACCTCAGCCCAGGCTGATTTTGCTTCTTTTGTCCTGAAAGAGCCAGTACAAAGCTGAGTCCCCTATCTCTGTCTCTGTCTCTCTGTCTCTGTCTCTCTGTCTCTGTCTCTCTGTCTCTGTCTCTCTCTCTGTCTCTCTTTCTCTGTCTCTCTCTCACACACACACACACGGACACACCACACACACATGCACACACAGAGACAAAGAGGGAGAAGAAACCTTGGGAGGTGGCTTTGAGGAAGGCCCATGAGCTCAGGCTGCATTTTTCCCTGGGCCTACTGGTGCCTACCCCTGCCCAGATTCCACAGGGTGACAGAAATCCTTTGGTGGAAATGCTCTCTGTCATCCATGGCTGGCTTCATCCTGGGCCTGGGAGATTAAGGAAAGGAAGCTTGGCCGGGGCACCCCAGATTTTGAGGATCACTGGAGAAGAGGATCTCACATTGGGGTACCCATGAAAGTCCCTGGAGGGCCAGGTAGCATGGTACTCTGCTCCCAAGAGTGTGCCACTGTTTCTGGTTTGAGTGGCCTGGACTGTGCCTGACCTTCTCATCCCCCACAGGACCCTACGCATGCTGTCACTGACATTCTGGGACCCCACTATCACCACCCCAGACCTGGGGGTCTTCATTCATTCTTCCCCTTCATGTGCATGCAGCCCTGCTCCATCCTCATTTCTGGGGAAGCCAGCTAATGTGTTAACTCCTGCCAGTAGGAGTTCTTGTTCCTGAAAGACAGACAACAGGAAAGGTGGAGACCATCACATTTTTTTAATTAATTGTATTGGTACATTTAATGTATACAATATAATGACATTCATTGTTGAAAATGTGTACCTTTACATAATCAACCTTGGTTCTTATTTTTTCCCCATAACCCTTCCCTCCCTTCAACCGCTCTGTCCCTCCCTATCTGCAAATACTTTGTTTCCATTATTATTTTTAATTTTCTCTTGTTAATTCCATTCCCTTCTTTCCTTTCCCCTTCCCCTCCCATTTCCTCTTCCTCTTTGTTCTTTTCTTCCTATTTCACATTATCTATTATACCTTTTAGTCCTTATTTACATTTTTAATTTCTCACACTAGAGAAACTATTCTGTATTTATACAAGTGTGTCCTGTTTATATCACTTAAGAGTAATGCCTCAATGTACATTCATTTAGCTATAAATGTCTCTAATTTCTCATTTTTTGTGGCAGAGTAGTACTCCATTTTATTTTTTTAAAAACACATTTTCTTTAATCTCCCATTGATGGGCAATTGGGCTGCTTCCAAGTTTTAGCTGTTACAAATTGTGCTTCTATAAACATGGATGCACATATATCGCTGTGGTATAATTCTTTAGGGAATTCAGCAGGGGAATAGCTAAGTCAAGTGGGACTTCCAATCCTAGTTCTTTGAGGCATCTCCATATTTATTTCCACAGTGGTTGTACCAGTCTGTACTCCCACCAGTAGTGGAGCAGCGTTCTTCTTCCCGCAGCCCAGCCAGCATTTGTTGTTTTTTGATTTCTTGATAGCAGCCATTCTTTGTGGGGTGAGGTGGAATCTCAGTGTTGTTTTCATCTGCATCTCTGCGTTGAACATTTTTTCGTATGTTTATTTGCTTTTCCTCTTTGTCTGAGAACATTTTTGGATTGTGTCTTTAAATTGAGAGGTCTGATTTTTTTTAAGTTCTTTATATAGTCTAGATAGTAGCCCTTTGTCTGAGGAACAGCTGGTGAAAAATTTTTCCCACATCGTGGGTTGTCTTTTCACACTGTTACTGGTTTCTCTTGCTGTGCAGAAGCTTTTTAATAAGAAGAGATCTCACTTGTTGATTCTTTGTGCTAGCTCACGGGCAACTGGGGTTTTGTTCATAAAATCTTTTCCTACACCAGTGTCTTCAAGGGTTTGACCTAACCTCTCTTCCAGACAGTTTAGTGTTTCTGTTTTAATATTTAGAACTTTAATCCACTTGGATATTAGTTTAGTGCATGGTGAAAGATAGGGGTCTAGTTTTAATCTTTGGCAAGTTGAAACCCAGGAATGTTCTTGTTTTTCAGGGTGGTTTGGTATTCGCAAAGACTTCTGCCAGTTTCTGCTTGAGATCTTCCCATTTTTGAGAGAATATGGAAACATCTCATACGATCTCCACCATGAAGATACTGAAGAAACAGAAGAGACGCCTGTTCCGGAACCTCCTAAAATTGCTCCCATGTTTCGCAAGAAGGCCAGGGTGGTTGTCACCCAGAGCCCTGGAAAGTATGTCCTCCCGCCTCCAAAACTAAATATCGAAATGCCAGACTAAAGGGCCCTGGTGGAGCTGAGCACAGGTGCCTGGGACGAACATCCTCCCTGCTTCCTCTGCACCTCCTTTACCGCAGACTGGAATGGAGCTGGCCCTCCAGGGACATCCCTCTCCTATGCTGATTGCATTCAGTTCTGATCAGCTGCCCACCACAGGACACAGGTGGCTGGTGATTGGTGATTGGTGGCGTGTGCAGAGAGAGATGCCAGGGGGTGGGGTATGTGAAAGAGGGAGGAATCTGATTGCTCCAGGGTGAGTACCTGTAGTGTGGTACCCAATCAGCGATGGCTGCTCCAGAGGCTTGCAGAAGAAGAGTCTGTCAATGGGGCAGCTTTCCCAAGTGCTAAAATCCCTATCAGAAGAGTTACTGGAAGACATGCTCTTCAGAGGGCTGCACCCTAGTCCAGCTCTGAGCTGTCCTGCTGCCTGCAGCCTGCCGGGACTGATACTAGATCTGAGCACACCTGGTGTGCAGACCCAGCACAGCCATGCATTTCCTGTCCCTCCTCTGCAGGGGTTTCCCTCTGAGCATGATGGGCACAGGTTTTCATGGCCTCGTCCCTGAGCCCTTTCCCATGGAGTGAATGACTCCATGCCTGTATAGTATTTATACAAATATTTTAGCATTGTAATATACGATCTCAATCCTAGTTCTGTACAGTATACTCTTAAAGTATTTTTTTACAAGCTTGCCCTGGAGACGGAAGTGTTCTGTTATGGAAATAGAAGTGAGTGGCATTCCTACCTGGCCACAGAGAGTGAAGACCCTCTTGAAACATGGCCATTTGTGCCCAGACTTTAGTGGCTGCTCCTACCAGCACAGCCATGACATGCAAAAATGTATGTGCTCCCCTATCGCACAGGGAGCATTGGCCAGCAGAAACCTAGCAAGTGCTGCCTAAGGCTGGGACACTGGAGAAGGTGGCCAAGTGCAGAAAGCCTGGAGGAGCAGTGAGACTGCCCTCAAGGAGAGCGAGGGGCACCTGGCCGTGCTGGCCCTGTGACCATGGTACATCAGGCTCTGCCACTACAGCTCATCCTGGTCCTACAAGTCAATAGCCTCTACCCTGGAATTGAGTTGGTCATTTTCCAGAGGATCAAAAGGAACACTGACCTTCTGATCCCAGTGGCCAAGGCAGGCTTTTGAGTGACCAGCTGCTCATTGGCCTCAGTTGGAAAGAAATAACATCCACCTCCTTCCTGCCCCTGCCCCTGCCCCTGGCAGTGGCCTCCAACAATGCCAGTCTCTTTCAGGGGAAGGGGGACAGAACGTTGCAGCACTTCTGCTCAATGTGTAAAAACTGTAGCTAAGTCCACTATTTTTGCTGCCTGTAGTTGTCCAATAAACTGATTCCTCATTTTACATGTGCACAGTGTGTGCCTTGTTTTAGATGTGCCCAGGTAACCTGACTTGCTCTCAGCCAGCCTTCAGGACAACGAATCCCTCACCGAGGGAAAACACCGCGAGCTCACAGATGGTAAGCGCTTGTCTTTCACATCCTACAAGTGGCTAGGTGACACCACTCTGCCCTTGTCTTAGTGAGGGAGGCTTTCTGCATTGATCCTTGGGCGCCAGAACCAGCTCACAACTGAAATTGCCACTGTAGAGGTCCTGAGATTCTTTCGGGTACCGTGAGCAGCTGAGGACCACTTAGCCCCCAAACGCTCCGTGCTTCTCTGGCTCATCCCAGCTGTCCTACGGCCCAGTGGGAACTTCACTCAGAGGCCCCTCTGCTTGTGGATGGCAGCCACTGACAGCCCACAGGCTGCTGTTGTTGAAGATTCCCTGTAGGTGGCCACAGGCCACAGATGGGTCTTGTTTGAGCTCAGTGTATTTCAGACTTGCTGATACAGGAGATGCCTTGTTAGGTACCCACAGTGGCTATGACATTGCCACCAGGGGCCTCTCTCCCCCTGTATGTCCCCTCCCCTTCACTCTACAGCCCTGTGGAACAGGTGCCTATGATCTTCTCCCTATCGGGAAGTGGAGGCCCAGAGAAGGAAAGGAAGGAGCCCTAAGTTACAATCTAGGGTCTCGCTATCTGCTTGTAGCTCCCCAGCTCTTACGCTCTGTGCCCAAGGCCCTCAAGCCCCGGGGTGAAGGTGTCACAAGGGTGGAGGGCTCGTAGGTTCACAGAAATCTCTGGATGGTCTTGGAGCTCTGTGTCCAGAAGGGAGTGGCAGGAGGCCATGGAGGAGTGGCCGTGCATGTGTGTTTGATGGGATGGCCAGGGTGCTTTATGTGCATCTCCTGATCGACACCCCTCCCCAGCAGCACATGGCAAAGGGATGATTGCAGGGAGCAAGCGCAGGGGACAGAGCAACACTCACTTCTGTGCACACGCTTCCTGGTCTTGGAAAATGACATGTGTGAGAATTTAATGCCAGATGACCTGGCATAACCCAGAAGACCCAGTGGGTGGAAGGCAGCCTCTGATCGGTGAGCCACAGGCACAGGCTGAAGTGAGGCAGGATGCCCAATGCTTTCCTTCTCTTCCTTGGTGAGCTGTGCTGCCCATATTTAACTGATCCGCGTGCCTGTGTGGCAGTCTGCCTTTTGCCTGCTTTTGTCAGAGAGCATGGCCATGATAGTGAGGTCTCTTAAGTGTGAGAGTGTCACAGGGATGGTTAGCTGTAGTGTCAACCTCAGGTTCTATCCTAGAATAGACTGTGGGTTATAAACATCAACCTTGGAAAATGGTTCTGACAAGAAGCCCCTGTCTTTCTTGTTCAATGCTTTGCTGACTGCAGGCCCCAGGATCTTGAAAACAAGGAAGCATTTCATGGTGTGTACCTGAGCATGGGCAGGCTACATTTAATGCTAATAGGTTCTCATGTCCTCTTTCCTGTGGAGATGACTGTATGTGTGTCAGAACAGTGACAAGCTGACCAGTAACTTGTCTGATTGGGCCCTTCTTGATATTCCGATTGTGACGAGTTGTGAAGTCACCCCCAAGCAAGCTAAGCCCCTCTTTGCTGTCCTGGGGCACCATGATCAAGGGGTGCTGTTGGCCACATGCACTCATGGTTATGTGAACCCAGGACGCCACACTGAGAGTGGTTAGATGGGAGGCCTGGAGCCTGAGAGGCCAGAACCCCAGCTTCCTAAAGCTATCTTTTCCTCCAGAATCTAGAGCACACAGGACAGACACACAGGACTACCTGCTCCAGTGGAGAAGGACCCTTCTCCAGCAGGTGTTTGCTGTGCCCAGATGTGCAGGTGACAGGAACACACCTGGCCTTTATGCTGCTGCTTGAAGAAATTACCCTGGAGCCTGTCAAGCCAGAGCCTTTTTCGGAAGGGTGTGTCATGACTGTGAGGCTCTGATGCATGGTGAAGGCACCCTCCTCTCTGCCCCTTCTAAGGAAGCTGTAGAGAATCAGCAGTGAGTTGCATCTACTTGGTGGGATGATGGCACATCCCATATAGTGGTTAGTGAGAAACTTGATTCATTCCGGATATTCTAGGAAGGAGCAGCTCCCACAGGCTTAGATGTGGCTCAGATAGAGAGTTTCTCCCTCCAGCTAACTACCAAGGCTTGAGCAAAGTGTGTGGGACACGTCCCTCTTTCTCACAACATTCTTCATCCTAGAAAGGGCGGTCTGTGTTGTGGCCAGGTAACGGAGGGCAAGCCTCTTGGTGGCTTCATTGCTGGGCTCTTGGATCAACTCAAGAGGGAAGTCCCAGGGCTTCCTCATGGTATCAGGGTGACCTCTGGTGGGGTTCAGAGCCTTTCTGATACCTGTTTCCCTTGGGTTGGTGGTGATGGTAACTGTGAGTTATGAGCAGAAAAGTGTTAAGACCCTTGCTACCTGTCTGGAGTGCATATGATCACAGGTATTAGGTCGCTGTGTGGACAGGTCTGGTAGTCAGCAATGCGTGTCACCTGCTAGGTCATGTGTCCCCATGACTCCACTACACTTTACACTGTGATGTTGGCACTTGTGTGAATCCTGTCGTGCAGTCCTACTGGATGTGTGCTACACTGAAAGCACTGGAGGTGACTCACGTGCGCATGCATACTTGACTTGGTTCTGCCCCAGGTGAGGAAGAGCCACTGGAGTCTGACTTGCCCCTGGACTCCGTTCTGTGGCCAGCATGCAGGACACAACGTGAAGGCTCCAAATCTACACTCTCAGTCTCACCAACAATTCCCTTGTCCCTGGCCTTCTACATGCATCTCCCAGTCTGCTATTTGTAGCCATTCTTTGTCCTCCCTGGATGAGTCCTGAGAATTTGAAAGCAAACAAGCCTCTCCTTTTGGGTACTGTGACCTTTGCCACAAAGGCTCCCAGCACCACTAGATTCTGCTGCATGGGATATAGGTGGTCAGTTGTTGTAGTCAACTCTTGGGACGTAGGGGTTCCTCTTCCTTCTAAAGTGTGAGTCTTAGCGTTCTACTGTGATTTTTACCTTAAAGGAGACCCCACTCACCTCCTTGAGTGGATGAGAAGAATGGGTGGTAAAGCCTCTCAGACAGGTGGAGAGTGAATGGCAAGAACACGCAACAGCTTCCAGGGGTCCCTTGTGTACCCAGGCTTGTGGGACACCTAATGTAAGTGCAGCATGTGCATTGGACAGATGCTGCTCTGTAAAAGTGGTCCAAAAGAAAAAGTGCAGCACACCCACCTTCCCGCCCAGGGTATCTCTTGCTTGTGTGGTAGGGACTTCAGCACCACATCATTCTTGGCATAATGCAGGGCCCAAGCAAATACTCCAGCAGCTCATCAGTTGAGTGAAATCCCCTAGGTGTCCTCTCTCCCTTTTTATGAATACCTTTTTCGTAAAAGTCGACAAGAGTAGAGAGGCTGAAATCAAAGCAAATTCAAGAGTAATTTGAGAAGAATTGAGCTATTGTACCATAAGGGCGTATTCCAGAGGGGTGAGTTACGGGACCTTACAAAAGGCAGCAACCATGAGGATTTCACAAGACATTTTGCAACAATAATGTTAGCCAAGGTGACTAATAACAAGGGTGACTTTGGGGTGGGATTGAGCAGATAATCGCTGGGTAGATGTTCTTGCAAAACAATGCGGTGTAGTATCAAAATGTGGCACATCTTTCAGTTTAAAAGAATTATTACACTGAGACACAATGCCATTAATCTTCCTCCAAAAAATCTCCCTCACTTCTAACATACTTATCCCATCCTTGTCCCTCTGAAGCAGTCCTGGATTTCCTCTTTCACTAGTGTCTTCAGTTGTGCTCTCCTGGCCACCTTGATACTCTGAGTCCATTGAAAAGGTTTACTTTTCATGGTGATTTTGACTTCTGGGAAGAGACCGAAGTCCCATGGTGTCAAGATTGGCAAAGAAGGTGGCTCAGAACAAAGCCTAAAATTTCTCAGGACCTGCCTTTCCCTTGGATGGCACTGGGTGGCAGCATCCACCTGCCCCCATCTCTGCACAGAAACACACAGACAAGAGGCCATGTGAAAACACAGCAGCCGGGCCAGAGACCCCTTCTAATCCCAGATAGGTGGCAAATCAGGAGGCTCACAAAATCCAAGACAGCCTAGATAATTTACAGAGATCTTATCTCAACTTTTAAAAAATTTTTAAATTTTTAAATTAATTTATTTTTTTGGTACCAGGGAACGAACTTGGGTCCTTGTGCTTGCAAGGCAGGTGGCGGAACCCCTAAGCTGTATCCCGTCCCATATCTCAACATTTAAACAAGAACTGGGCATATAGCTCAGTCATAGAGTGCCTGCCTAGTGTGCAGTACTGAGATCTATTGTACTACAGGGAAGAAAAAGGTGACCCTCAGCAAATGAGAAATAGAGGCCTCATCAGAAACCAGTATTTTTCTGACACTTTCATTTGGCTGTACTAATGCCTATAACGGTGAGTAGATATATTTTTCTTTTTTAAGTTACCAGTCTCTTGTACTTAGTCATGGGAGTACTAGCAGGTAAATTCATACCACTTTTAATAATGAGTAGAAAAATTAGAGGATCACTATGGGAGTGGAAGAGTAGAACATGATGAGATAACTACATCTAACACACATCCAAGAGCCCTGAGCTCAACAAGAGCAGAATCGATATACTCAGTGCACAAAGAACTTCCTCCATGACAGATCATATGGTACAGCTCAAAGCACTTCTAAGAAACTTAACAGGACTCAAAGGGTTTGAACACATACAAAGTATGTTGCCTTACCAACATACCATGAAATTAGAAGTCAATCACATGGATATTGAGGAAGTTTGCAAAACAAAGAAGTGAACCATTGCTGTATACCCATGCAATTTCTACGGTGCCATAATAACACTAACTGGCTGAATGGCTTAAAGCACAGACATTTATTCTGTCACAGTCCTGGAGCCTGGAAGACCAGTATGGAAATGCTCACAAGGCTGCTTTTTGGTACCAGGTATCAAACTCAGGTCCTTGTGCTTGCAACACAGGCACCAGAACCACTGAGCTAAATTCCCAGCTCCTAGTCTGCCTTTTCTTATGACCCTCTATATACTATGCTGGTTCCTGAAACAAGAATTTTGGCAACAAAGACAGGATTTATTGGCAAGATGGCCAAGCATGGAGATGAAGACCAAGTCTGATATCCACCACCCTGAGGATACATATCACAAGAGGAGTAGAAAGTACTTTGGAATGAACAACAACAAAAATACATGCATCATTTTGACTTGCAGTGTAACTTGGTGGACAGAACTTTGCCTAGCATACATGAAGCCCTAGGTTTGAGCCCCACCACTGAAAAAGAAAAAAAAAGACAGAAAAAACATCACAAAATTTTTGGAGTGAAAAGAAAGCACTCAGAAATTTAGAGCTGTAAAGATTATAGTAAAAAGAAAATAATGTCAAACAATAACATAATCTTTAACATTTAGGGACCAGTACAATAGGAAACCAACCCCAAATAAGGATGAGGAAGGGAAGAACAATAAAATTTAGGGTAGAAAGAATGAAATAGAAATAGAAATGAGTAGTGAAAGTTGACTCAAGGAAAAGTGTTTTTGAAAAACCAGTGAATTTGATACATCTTTTGCTAGACTAAGCATGATAAAAGAGAAGCTCAGTATTATCAAAATCGCTCTGAAAAACTACAGAGAGTATGATTGCAGGCTAGTCGTTCTGGAGAAGGTCCACTGCCAGTGATTTATGGAAGGGAAAGTGAGAAAAGGTAGGTGAAGGCAGAGAAATACTGTAGGGCAGTGAATCTATTCTGTACAATACTGTAATTGTGGATTATTGACCTCATACATGTGTCAAAACCTGCTGATCTTGAAGTAAGTATGGGCTGTTTCAAACCTCGAATATGATGGTATAAGTTTCAAGAATGGTGTTAAAATCACTGTGTAGGGCCACCCCACAGTTCCAAGTGGCAGCAAGGAGAATGTGGAATTTTGCCCCTGCATTCCCACCAGACAGGAACCTGGGAAACTGAGGGAGGGGTTGGTGCAAGTCCTTCCCTTGGCATTTGGTGTGTTCTCCCTAAGGACTCTCTTACATAGCTTGAAGGAAGGATTAGGTGCAGGGAGGTGAGCCTGGAGCATATTTTACAGTTCCCTCCATGGCCAACATCCACAGCTAAATGTATAGACCTCTGTCCTATTTGAACATCCCCACTCCAGGGCTAGACAAGTTACACCAGGTCTGCACAGCTCCAAGACAGGACATGAGCCAGGCATGATAACAGTTTCAGGGGATAAAGGGAAACCACACAAATCAGTGCACACTTGAATCCTAAGACATATACACATTCAGGAATACTAAGACCATGAGGGAAGGTATGTGTTGGACATATACTAACAAACCACTTCTGATTAACTCACTCATATGCAATAGGAATTTTACACATAGTTGATATTGGATATAAACCCACACCAATTCTTCACCTTTCAAATCTTTACCTTGAGTCTTACAGGAGACTTGGACTGTGACTTTTGAAAAATGCTGGAATTGTTGAGACTCTGTGGAAGGGATCATTGCAATTCTCATTACATAGGGGATAGGAATTTGTTGTATTATTGATAAATATGGTTTAAGAAGATGTGTTCGAGTGTGAAGGTGACAGGGTGAATTTTGACTGTTAATCCTGATAAGTCAAGTGCATTATATGGGGAATACCTAGCAGGTTAGTAAAGCATGTTCCTGAGTATGTTTTTATGGGTCATGGAGGTGGGACTCTGAGTAGTGTACAGGTTCCCTGGTCCCTTGCTCTGCTGTGCTTCCTGGCTACCATGAACTGAGCAGCTTTGTTCCTCCAATTCCTTCTCCCATGATGCTTCTACTATGGAAAGAACCAATTATAGACTGAAGACATGATCCAATTAACTCTTTGCTCCTTTAAATTGTGGGTGTCTGATATTGTGTCCAGCAAAAGATAAGGTTAATATTAGAGCAGAGCTACTGAACTCGGAGAATAACACTATGCATTTTTCAAATTTCATACATTACAGTAGAGTGAGTCTTACTGTATGCAAATTTAAATAATATTTAAGAGGTAGGCAACCCCAGCATAGACGATACAATGCCACCAAAAAATAAGCTGTAAGTATATTACAAGTATCTTCACAATGTCAGCGAAACACATGCGGGCAAATTACTCAACAATGCTGGAAATTAGTGGCACAGGTGAGAGTAATAGTCAGTGGAACTGCACATAAACACTGCGTTTTAAGTGGTAAAGGTGCTCCCCATGGGATTGCAGGAGTGGGTTCAACAAACGTGAATCTGCTGTTCCTGTATACTGGAACTGAACTATTAATTTCATGGGCAGAATCCAGGGCTTTCACTGATGGGCTTCGAGGCCATAGATAATCCAGAGGAGGCAGCAAGAATCATCTTTGTTGGAAATAGCTTCCAGTTGGAAACAGTATAAAGCCATGCTAACTTAAATATAGAAACAGAGATTTACATATACTAGTGGTTATAGACATATGTATATATAAATACTGTATATACATGGTTATTCATTGTGCAGTCAGCAGAGAAGGCCGATCTCTGACAATTTCCCAGTAGCGATGAGCACCCATAATACCCAAATATAGATTTCTAGAACCATTTCCAATAGCAGGAGCCAGTCTTCCTTGGAGAAATGACTGAGTTTAGGACTAAGAAAACTCATACACAACATAAAGTTGGAGCACCACATATTCTTAGAAACTAAGGAGTGAAAAAATAAGTTAAACGATGCTAAAGTGTTGCATTAGCAATAATCCAGAGCATGGGCAACTGGAAAAAAAATGGCTTGTTCTTTTCAACTAAAAACAATTGCCAAAAAAAAGATAAAGAAAAAAATCTGTAGAATAAGAAAGATTTATGAGGCAAAAGAAAAATTATGATAAGGACCATATCAGAATGTGCATTCAACGAAGCCACTTCAAAAAGTATAAGTATATAAAAAATTATTGAACATAGTTGGATATTTAATGATCAGTTATGCACTTTTTAGAGCTAACTGTTGTTTATTTTTTAAATGTCCTTATCTGTGAGAAATGTACATTCAAATGTTGAAAGGAAATAGTAGGGTGTTTTTGATTTGTTCTGCATTCTTCCAGTGGGTGTTGTGCAGGTAGGTTGGCGGGGCTCGCTGGAACTACATTTGCTGCATATCAAAGGTTGCTAATGCTGAGTGTCAAGCGTAGTGAGTTCACGATAATATCCTGTATACTATATGTTTCAGGTTCTCTGTAAAAAGCTTCCATGATAGATATTGTCTAGGGCTGGGGATTTAGCTCAGTGGTTCTGCCGCTTGCAACACAAATGGAAGGTCCCAAGTTCAATCCCTGGTACCAAAAAAAAAAAAAGGATAGATATTGTCTATTACAGATAAAATCCTAAAGGACACTGATCACTTTATAGCAATGAAATTAATAAATGGTCAAACTGGTCTAAATAGACAGAGAAACCTTAATTCTACTGCGAGAAGTGAAACTGTACTCAAAACTCAAGCCATGCTCAGAGGTTCCAGGATAAGGTTGTTTTGGAGACCAGTTCCACCAGTGCTTTGGGAAACTTACCACCATCAGGTGTCTGACCAGCCACAGTCTGCAGAAATGGTGCTTGTTGAAATCATGCTTCCAGGCCAGCTCTCCTGGATTCATAAGCCACATGAGCATGCTCCAGTGTAAATACACTCGAGGCAAACTTCCTCTTGTAGCAGCCAGTGTCCGACATAAATAAGTGGCATATCTAACATAGAAGGAAGATAAATAAAGAGGGTTTCGACTAATAAAAATATGATTTGACAGTAGGAAGGAAACCTTTCCATTTTAACTCCTTACATAGAAAAGAGATCAAATATTTCATCATGTCAGTGCATATAGAAAAAGATTTTGAAAGAAATTCAACATCAGTTCATGGTAAAACATTTATTTGACTAGTATGAAAAGGAAACTTCCACTTCCTAAAATCACCAGCAAGCCTACTCAAAGGGAATTTTAGAATAATTATGCTTGAAGTCAGCAACAAGACATGAATATATGTATGCTGAGCATACAAAATCAGAGCTATGATTACCAGAATAAGTAAGGGATAATAATATCAGGGAAATATAGTGGTTAGTGCCAATATCGTCATGTATCTTAAACATTTAAAGGAAATGCAATGGAATATTTAAGTGATTGAGACTTGAGAACCAGGTAGACATCTGCTTAGTATGCCAAAGCAGATATATTTGCAACACAAAAGCACTGATTAGAGCAATTGATACATGATATGCCATTTGTAATAGCAACTAAATCTTAGAAATACTGTATCTAAAAAGAAGCCTAACAAAAATGTTTACAGTCTTTACAGAGGCAACTGTGCTGGCAGATTTCAGTAAAAGAAGCATGAAATCAATAGAGCAATGTGTCATAGTCATTGATGGAAAACTGAATAATGGAAAACTCAATTTTCCTTAAATTTCTTAGAATTTAGTGCCTTCCCTGTAGCTGCCAAAATGAAAACGAAGTGTGTGTTACTGATTTGTGCTTCCCAACTTATCGCTGGAAACTAACGGAAGAGAAAGGTGTAAGACTTAAAAGTCTCACTTCCACTCCACGGAGCGCAAACAGCCCAAAAGGCCTTTGCAGTGTTGGGCCCTAAAGCCCAATGAGGCTCCGTGAGTGCTATCGAGGAACGAGAAACCCAGGAAGGAACACACCAGGCTAGATGGTAAAAGACCTTTATTGTTCTGGCCAGACGGCACTCTCAGAACCAAGTCGCTGGCTCAGAGAGGCACCTAGCTCAGGGGCTGAGGTCCTCTTATAGGGAGTAAAAGAGGAGGTTAACATTTTTGGGCTCACAGACAGGGGACAAAGGTCTGCTGACTTGAGCTGGTGGTCAGCAGTCACATGCTCAACAGTCACATATTGATGAGTAACAGGTACCACCCATAGGATGTCTCAAAGGTCACCAAGACACTCCGGATGAGCAAACAGTTTGTCAATTAACTTGGGGCTCTATGTCTGGAGTGTCTAATTTACAAGTAGATTCAGATCCGGACTTCAAACAATACAAGAGTGATACACATTCTTAGGCCAGGGCTGGAGCAAAGGTCGGGGCTGTGGCTACAATGGGAGGGGTTCAGGACTCTGTCTCCTAGGCCCTTTGCCATTTAGCAAGGGCTTGTAATTTAGGTCCCACAAAGGAAACAAAATTTACCAAACACACACAGGCAACTAAATGTAAACAATATTTTTCTGGGAAAGCCCTGGGGAGACCACAGACTGAAACCTGTACTTGTTTTGGGGGTAGGGGCAGGGAAGTGTGTGGGGCTGAGGCCGTCATCACTGGCCTATGACAGCCTGAGTCCGAGGAATGTTTTACAACTCCTGCCTCTACATCACTGCACAATCTGAGGCAGTGCCTCATAGGAGAGTAACAATGACCTGTGAGTAACATCAGACAGAAGGAAAATGGAGCCGGTATGGCTGCAGTCTGAGCTAACAGCCACCTGAAATCACCCTAGTAGGGGAGGACTGGATTTCAAAGCCTTCTCTATTTTAACAGAATGTAAGGAATGCACTAGAATTAGAGCAGCATGCTAAAAAGTGAATCATGCATAGTGACAGTGGGTATTTAGTCAAATAAGCATATGTAGTGTACATATATGTGCAAATTCATTTGTATAAATATGCACTTAAAACACATCCACTTGACATATATATTCACTAACAAGCACACATATGATTTTGTACATATGTGTACATAATTGTGGTCTAGGTGTACACTTTTTTTTTGGCTTTTTGAGACAGGGTCTCACTACATAGTTGAGACTGACCTGGAACTCACTGTGTAGCCCAGGCTGGTCTCGAACTCACAGTGATCCTCCTGCCTCAGCCTCCCGAGTGCTGGGATTACAGGCGTGTGCCACCACGCCCGGCTAGGTGTACACTATATTTTTTTCCTCAACTTTATTGGTACATTTTAGGTATACAGTACAGTTACATTCATCATTGGGATCTTGTACCTTTACATGACAAGTCTTGGTTCTCATTTTTTCCCCTTGTCCCTGCCCTCCCTTCACCTCCTCCTCCCCTCCCCATTTACAAACATTTTATTTCCATTTTTTCATTTTCTCCTATTTTTTTCCCTTATTACCTTTCCCCTACCCTTCCCACTTTCCCTACACCTTTAGCCCTTTTCTTCCTGTTTCACATTGTCAATTATCTCATTAGGATCTTATGTACTATTTCAGTTTGTTCACACCAGAGAAACTATTCGGTATTTACACATGCGTGACTTATATATTTCACTTAGGAGTATGTCCTCCATATGTATGTATTCTCCTACGAATAAATCTAATTTCTCATTCTTTATGGCTGAGTAGTATTGCGTTTTATAGAAAAAGCACATCTTTATCCGGTCTCCAACTGATGGGCAAATGGGCTGTTTTCAAGTTTTAGCTATTACAAACTGTGCCACTATAAACATGGGTGTGCATATATCACTGTGATATGATTCTTTTAATTCTTTTGGAAAGATACTCAGCAGAGGGATGGCTGGGTCAAATGGGACCTCTAATCCTAGTTCTTTGAGGTATCTCCATATTGATTTCCACAGTGGTTGCACCAGTCTGCACTCCCACCAACAGTGGATACTTTATATATGTGCTATTTATACAAAGTCCATTTAGTGGAGATGTAAAATAACTTCCTGACTCCAAATGAGCATTGAACTGTGATAATCACGCTTTGGACTATGAAAAGTCAGATCCCATCACAAGAGCAAGACTCACACCAATTCCCTGCTGCTGCTCACCTTTTTTACAGTCAACATCAATCTTTTAGAAGGAAAGGGCGGGGAGGTCTGCATCTGGCTGGTGAGAGACCTCATAGGAGGATGTGGTTGTCCTTGAAGAGGCCATCACTATCTTGGACTCCTCAGCCTGGCCTCTGAGGTCAGCCCTGGAGACCCTGGGCAGCCAAGTCAACCTGACCACTCCCCTCCCCTCCCATGGCTGCCACCATGGGATTTATCAGAGACCAAGGGAACCTGACTGAGGTGGGCAGGACTAGAGTCCAGTCTCTGCTGGGAACCAAAGTGACTAAGTCTTGGCAGAACAGAGGAACCTGAAGATACTGTTCTGCTCAGGCAGTCAGATCCTGGACGTGTCGCTTGATGTCACCTCCACTGACTCCACACTTGTGGGGTCAGATCAGATAAATGTGATGGACTTGATCTGAGTTCCAGGTTTCAAGGAGGGACTGGGCTGTGTTAGGTAAACATAAGATCTGAGGATGGACTGAGCAAGCACACTTTATAGACAGGGTCTCCAAACAGGCCCGATTTGACTTTTTAATCAGCCCTGCACCCCAAGGAGAGATTTTCTTGTGAGCGCCCCTTTCCTGCTCAGGAAAATCTAGGATTCCAAGCCTTGGTCTCCGAGGAAAAGACTCCGGTCCACAGAGGTAGAGGTCCAGGCTCTGGCAGGAACCAAGATGACGACCCCTAGAGAGGACGGAGAGAACCCAGGGAATACCGTTCCACCCCTGCTGTCAGCTATGAGAGACCCCAGGCACGTCGCAGGACGTGAAGTAACGTCAACGGACTCGCGCTTCTAGGAGTCTGCGCGACGACCTGAGGTTCGGTTCTGAGGTGCGCGCTTCAGGTAAGGGAAGCGGCGAAGGCCGGGTTCAGTTAGGAGTCCTGGTAATGGGCTTGGGGGAGTAAGGAAGGCCCAACTACACGGGATCACCACATAAGCTGGTTCTGTCTTGCTTGTCAGCTGGAGCCCCCTGGAGAAGCAGACTTGTGAGAATAAGCCTTTCCCCCCTTCTGCCTTCAGGGGCCCTGGAGTTAGAGCCTTGGTCTGAGGGGAACAGACTCAAGTCCATAGAGGGTTGTGGCCTGGGTTCTGCCGGGAACCAAAGTGATGACCCCTGAGAACAGAGGAGGAGCAGGAAATCCCATTCCTCCCCTGTTGTCCGATTTCCCTCGCCCCCGCACCCGGCGCATTGCAGGATGTGAAGTGCACCAAGTCCAGCCTCGTGACGTCATAGCAACGCGAGGTCCTGTTTTGCTTCCGCGTTTCAGGTGAGGGAAGCAGAGAGGGCCAGGCCCAGTTAGGGGTTCGGTTGAAGTGTTATGGGGGAGTGAGGAGGCTCCACTCCAGAGAGAGAGAGAGACCTGAAACAATCCAGATTTTCCCTATTGTTAGCCCGGCACTCTCAGGAAGAATTTTCAAGTGAGGACCAAAGCAATGCTCTAAGGTATGGGCTTCGGTGGGAAGGTTGGGGAGAACTGGGCTCAGGTTAGTGTGAGGAGCTGTCGGGGACTGAGGAAGCCTCACACCTGCTACAAAGTCCTAGAACACTCTAGAAAAGCCTCTGTTGCCTGCTGTACACCTCGCGGTGCAGATTACCAAGCGAGTGCCCCCTTTTGGTCTCTGGGACCTGGGAGGATATCAAAGCCTTGTTCTGAGGTGTGTCCTAAAGTGGGAGGAGCAGAGAAGGCCTGGGGTCAGTTAGGTCAAGATAAGGAGCAGTGGAGAGGGGCTGAGGAAGCTTTACCTCAGAAAGAGGGCTACAGAACAACCTAGAAAGGCCTCTGTTGTTTGCCCTGGACCATGTGGCACAGAATTCCTAGGTGAGAGCCAGCTTTTGCCTTGCTAGAACCTGACAGTCAGAACCTTGTTCTGAGGTCCATGCTTCAGGTAGCAGGAGCAGAGACAGCCTGGGATCAATTAGCTCCAGTATCTGCCCCAAGTCAAAGTGAGAAATGAAGCAGGACTGAGTGTCCCAGGACCCATGACAAGTAGAACTCGGTGTGCTTATGCTTCTACACTGAAATGTCTTGTGCTTTCCCACCCGCAATCTAAGGAAGGAGGACTCAGGGATACAAGAGGGTAAGGCTCTTATAAAGACTCAGGGGGAAGGGGCTGGGGATTTAGCTCAGTGGTGTCACCTCCTGCCTTGCAAGTGCAAGGTCCCAAGTTTGATCCATGGTGCAAATAAAAGGACTCAAGGGGAGAACTTTACAGAGAGGACAATTGAGGGAGCCTTACATGCTAGACCAGAGGTTGACCTCCACCATGCTTTCAGCACTGGATGGCACAGTGCACCTTTGCCCCTGGCTCTTAAAGAGTGGGACTTAGTCTGAGGAGTGTGGCAACAATTAAACAGATACAAGACATGAGAAACATGCACCTGGTGTAGGCAGGAGTGAGAGGAAGAGTCACCCCCCACACACATGAGTTTCCACTTCTGGGGTCACAGGGAGGTGATGGCCTTGGATTGCAAGATGCATGCATGGGTCATCAGAGGGGAAATGTGAATCCCTGAGAATGCTCCAGAAAAAGGGGGGCCTCCGTAACCCTCTTCTGATATCCAAACCCTAGGGAACCCCCATTCAGGGGTTTCCAAAAGTGCTACATCTCACTTCTGTCTGAGTTCAGGGATATCACACCTTGGTGTGCAGTGGGTCACCAGGTCAGCAGAGGAACCACACCTCGTCAACAGATCAAAGAAGCCAGGATGTGCTAGCAATCAAGGTGAGGAATTTGGGTGAGGCCAGAAGGTATGGAAGTACCCCACACACCCCAAAAGAAGGGAGTCTATAGAGCCTGGTATCCACTGTTGCCACCCTAGGAGCCCTACAAATCCCAGGCACTGCCTGGAGTCCAGGTGTGGGCAGAGAGAACCCCATGCCTGGACATACAGAACCCTAGCCTCAACCTGTCTCTACTGTCACCTATGGGAAGACTCAGGGACTATGGGTGAACTCACTTCCCCTTTCCTTCTCTTTGAATGCTGCTCACAACCTCTGTCTCCCCTAGGTCTTTCAGTCCTCATCATCAAGCTCCTGCCCATCATCGTGTCTGAATCGCCAAAGCACTACCAACTTGAGCAAGACCCTCAGAACCAAAGTGAGACACAGGGCTTGGTGGACAGGTAGGTTTTGAACTCTGTGTAGAAGGAGATCACCTCTTTCACTCCCTCTCATTGCCTTTCCTCCTCATCCACTTCCTTCTGCTGTCTGATCCTAGGCACTGTAGAGAAAGTTTCTGTCACTGGAACACTAGATCCTCCTCGGTGTCCTGAGTGCCCAGTGTCATGGCCGCCGCCCCATCAAGCCAATCCCATGGGGGCTCCAGCAGCGAACAAGGAGAAGGTTCATCCCTCTCATGCGACCTGCTAAACACTGAGTCCTTGACTAGTGACGTCATACAGACTGAGGTGGCTGAATTGATGGAGTTCCTGACCCTTAAGTATCTAATGAATAAGACAACCACCAAGGCAGAAATGATGAAGGTTGTCACCAAAGACTACCAGGAGCACTTCCTTATGCTCTTCAAGGAAGCCTCTCACTGTATGCTGCTGGTCTTTGGCATTGATGTAAAGGAAGTGGACCCTCACAACCACTCCTATGTCCTTGTCCCTGCCCTGGGCCTCACCTATGATGGGAAGGAGAGTAATGATAAGGGCTACCCCAGGACCATCCTCCTGATAATTGTCCTGGGTATCATCCACATTGAGGAAAATAGTGCCAGTGAGGAAGCCATTTGGGAAATGCTGAATGGGATGGGGTTGTATCCTGGGAGGGAGCACTGCATTTATGGGGAGCCCAGGAAATTCCTCACCAAAGATTTGGTGCAGGAACAGTACTTAGAATGTCTGGAGGTGCCCAGCAGTGATCCTCCTCGATATAAGTTCCTGTGGGGTCCAAGGGCCTACAGTGAAACCAGTGAGAAAAAAGTCCTGGAATTTTGGGGCATGCTCAAAGATACCACCCTTAAGTCCTTGTCTGTCTGTTTTGAGAAGAGTTCAGAAGATGAAGAGAGAGAACTACGGTTAGGGTCAGTGGAAAGTGACA
This sequence comes from Fukomys damarensis, assembly GCF_012274545.1. Taxonomy (NCBI): domain Eukaryota; kingdom Metazoa; phylum Chordata; class Mammalia; order Rodentia; family Bathyergidae; genus Fukomys; species Fukomys damarensis. Next base: position 123,521,890 of record NW_022900951.1, on the reverse strand, counting down.
ACTAGGGCCAGGGCCAGGGCTAGGGAACATTTCAAAGCCAAATCCAGCGGCTTCTCCTGTCCCGTGTAATTTCTGAGGCAGATTCTAAACTCTGTGCTTGAAAAGAACAGTCATTTTTCTAAATAGTGCAGATGCAGCATTGGGACTGGGTAAATTCAGTATATAATCTTTGCCTTTCTCTTCTATGTGGTTGACTTGAAGATTTTTTCTTTCTGATCTTTTAAAAGATATATTCTTTGTTTTAACAGAAGATTTAATTAACTTCAAGTTGTAAATTTTGATGGCACTAGTCGCAAACATATTGCTGTTTATACATTTTAAGAGCTCTGCTGTTATATAAGAAAAACATAAAATCTTCCATCCTATTTTGTGATCTGGAACTAAGTAACCTGTTTTTGGAATAAAAGCTATCTTGAAAATGTGAAAGAAGTCATCAATAAAATAGATGTGGCCACTAAACACAGAAAAAAGTTAAAAACAGTGTTTACTTTCCTTTATTCCTTTTAGTTATGTAAAATTAAAATTTTTTGCCTATACAGTATATATTTGGCTTACTCAAAAATATTGGAGAAATTTACTCGTAAGGAAGAACCCCCATCTGCTCACAGATGCACTGACCCCAGACTACCTTTGAGCAGATGCTCTGTGGAAGGCTGTGTGTTAGCGCTGGAGAAATGAGTAAACTAGGCTGAACAGGACCCACTCTTCCCCATAGGATGGTGGCATCTTGGGCCATTTCCAGCCGTGGCAGGAAATGGAGAGCTGTCCTCGAGGGCTTAAAGAACAAGTGAAAGAGAAGTGGGGTGGGAGTTGCAGGGGAAGGGTGAATGTTTGGGGCAGCTCGGGACTTTGGAAAACTGCAGTTCTTTCTTCGAGAATTGATTTTACTGCACGGTCACTAAGGCCAGACACTCAGTTGAGGTATCTTGGGGCTTAAAATGGAAAACTGCTCTGAGCAGTTCTGCTTGGTTCATGGGTAAATCAGAGAGGAATGTCCACCTGGATCAGGTATTGGATGTGTCCTGAGCTCTTCTCCCAGTGCAGCTGGACATAACCTAAAACCTAGGTGATTTCTAACCATCATCTGCAAAGATTTCCAGGCAGATGAGGAATATTTCTTTGAAGTTCTGTCCAGAAGGCACCAGACTGACACATTTTCTTGGCCTGGGAGAGGCAGAGAAAAGTCCACTGGAACATTATACTTAGATTCCCTTTAATGTAATTGGCATAACTCTAAACAAGGGCTAGGTTTTGGGTGGGATGAAAATAGTGGTTCATGTGGAAAAGCAGCTGAGAGGAAAAGAACTGGCCCTTCACTCATATTCTAGGAACTTTGGGCTACATCCACTGGGAAAGATGGAGCTATGCACAGATTTTGTAATATGTCTTCAAAGAGAGAGGAGTCACTGAATTTTACTCATGAAATTTCCCATTTGGTCTAATTATAATATGCAGAGCTGCATATTCTCTGGTATGTCCTGGAGAGCAGTGACACTAAGAACAGTATCCCCGAGTGCTAGGGGTGGGGTTGAATCCTATTAGAAACAGCAGTCACCTGCCCTTCAATCTGGTCACTGTCCCAGCCAGGCACAGGGCAGGGTGCTTTCCACACAGTGCACACCTTCCTGCAGTCCTACCGGACAGGCCTGACCAGACTCGCTTCACGGATGAACAGCCCCAGTCTCCCAGGCCTGGGAACTTCCCGTGTGACTCTCTGGTAAGTGACAGGGCTGTGTGAGTAACTCAGGAGGCCACTGCTGATCCCACTCCTTCTATCCCAGGGCAAAATTGCTGATTTACACATCATTTCTCAGCACAGTTTAGTGTCTCTCTGATAGCCGAAAGAAGGATGGTGGGGGAGGCTAATACAATGAGGGTCTCAAACACAGGTGTGGAAAACATCTATCCTTAAAAGACAATTGTCTTAGTTACTTTTCTCATCGCTGAGACAAAATACCTGACATCCAAAGTTAAAGGAGGAAAAGTTTATTTAGCTCACAGTTTGTAGAAGTTTCAGTCCATAGTCAGCTGGCTCCAAGGCAAGGTAACATGGTAGAGGGGCATCACAGAGAAGAAACAGTTCATAGCAGGTCAAAGGCATCAAAAGCAAGAAGCGGGAGCTGGGGATTTAGCTCAGTGGTGCCGCCCGCCTGCCTCAAAAGCACAAGGTCCTGAGTTTGATCGCCAATACAGGAAAAAAATATATCAGCAAGTAACAATAGCAGCCCTCTTTCTGTCCCTTATATTTTATCTAGGTTACATGCCCTTAGGGCAAGTAAAACACACCCATCGGAGCCTTCTCATTATCTACACCCAGACTATAACAAACCATTCAGTGGACTAATTTAGTAATCACACATCCTTCATCCCAGCATCATACCCTTAATCCCAACACCACACACTAGATCCAGCAACCTCTGAAAAATCCCACCTATGACTGAATGAAGCTTTGGGGGGACACTGAGACACAAGCCATAACACCAGCTGTGCTGAGTTGTGTGTATTTCTATCCAGTGCCAGCAGTTTCCTGCTATACAATGCTTTCCCTGGGCTTTCTTTTCATGGACATGCTGGCTCAAATTAGAAGAGAAAAAAATGATTTTCCACCTTTCCTATGCCTCCTGTCTGGCACCTGCTTCTTAGGAAAATACCGGCTTTCAGAGTGACTGCCGACCTATCCAGGTTCTGAGGTAGCAATGGTCATATGAAGGGGACAGAGCTTCAGAAGATTTAAGGCCTGCATCAAATGGCAGGAGCAAATCCTCATTCTGAGAAGATAGAGAGTATTGCAAAGGGAAGTCCAGAAAGCCACTATTGTAGAAGGAAGGTAACCCCACTCCGCTAGCTGTTACATGATCCTCTCCCACTCAGATTGGATAATGTCAGACTTAAAAGCAGGTGTGAAATGTTCAGCGGTTTTCAAGGAAAACCTGGTCTTCTCTGTAACACCTCCAAGAATGAGGAGGGATGTCATCTCACAAAGGAAACTAGTTACGTGCTCTGTGAGGGTTCATGGGAGAGAGTACAAGTAGCCACCCACAAGTTCTCCCATCCTTCTCGGCCACAGGGAAACATCACTGTCCCCTTGTCATGACAGAGGCATGTGACATTTCTTCCCAGTGAAACACGTGTTGGAAGTGTTGTCTGTCACATCTAGGCATTGGAGAGCCCTGCTTTCCCCTCCTTTCCAGCAAAGGTGGCATCCCCTTGTTCATATGTGAGAACCACAAGATGGAAGCAGCCTGGGTTCCTGGTGCTTTTAAGAGCGGACAGCTCCTACAGAACCATATCTGAATTTATTTACACATAAAACACTTTCATGGCGTCAAGCTGTTCAAATGTTAGATTTGGTCTCTCGTATCAGCTAGAAGTTATTTTAAACAATACACAGCTACTATTTTTGCTGTTAGGCTTATTTAAATATTGTAATTTCATTTCTTTATATGGCAAAAAAAATTTTTTTTTTCGTTTTTTTGAGACAGGGTCTCACTATGTAGTTGAGACTGACCTGGAACTCACTCTGTAGCAAAGGCTGGTCTTGAACGTTTTTTTGAGACAGTCTCACTATGTAGTTGAGACTGACCTGGAACTCACTCTGTAGCAAAGGCTGGTCTTGAACTCACAGTGATCCTCCTGCCTCAGCCTCCTGAGTGCTGGGATTACAGGTGTGCGCCACCATGCCCGGCTTATGGCAAAAAAAAAAAAAATAACAAATACATATATATCATAATTTTCTTTTTCCAAAGTTCCTCTTCTCTTCAAAGATCACTGTGGTTAATCTAGTGCACATTATTTTAAAGTGCATTTTAGACCATTTAATATACAGATGTGCTAATAAGTTAAATTAGTCATGTCAACATATATGGGTGTGAATGTTAACCTTGATTATGTCATTTTGATTTTTTTGGGAGCCTCCTCGTAAAGGACTTTCCTGGGGATGTGTGGGATGGTCATGTAGGTATGAACTTGAGTATGGACCCTGTCTCCTATGTCTCTGTCTCCCAGTCAGTAAGAACTAAGCATCTTTGCTCCACTGTTCCTTTCTACCATCATGTTCCTGCCTTAGAGGCAACTGACCATGGACTGAATCCCCTGAGACCATCAGCTAAATTAAACCTCTTCTTTAAGGTGGGTGTCAGGCACTGTGTCACAGCAATAAGATAGCTGACTAATACACTGGGTAATGATGTATATATTAATCTAAAGCTGCCTATAACACTAGACACAATGGATTCAGAATCTTCCTGTGGCAGTATACTACTCTCCAGAATTCTAAAGTGTCTATAAGGTTCAAATAATCAAACCATTTCCCTGGTGGGCACATAAATTATTCTGCATTTGTTCTTACAATGATTAGCAGTGAAATCAATATTTTGTGTACAAATTCTTGCGCGAACCTATGTCTTTTCTACTAAGAAGGTAACAACGTGGACATTGAGTTGAAGTGGGAGTAATGGATATAGTTTAACTTTTTAAAATATTGCCAATATTTTATTTAAAATGTTATTTTAGTTTGTGTACTCATAAAATCACACTTTTTAAAATGGGTACATATTGAGGATATACTCCTAAGTGAAATAAATAAATCACACGTGTAAATACCGAATAGTTTCTCTGGTGTGAAAAACTATGATGGTACATAAGATCCTAATGATATAATTGAAAATGTGAAATAGGAAGAAAAGGGATAAAGGTGTAGGGGAAATGGGAAGGGTAGGAGAAAGGTAATAAGGGAAAAGGAAAAAAAACATGAAAAAATGGAAATAAAGTATTTGTAAATAGGGGAGGAAGGAGGGGGTGAAGGGAGGGCAGGGGTGTAGGGAAAAAATGAGAACCAAGACCTGTCATGTAAAGGTACAAGATCCCAATGATGAATATAACTGTACTGTATACCTAAAATGTACCAATAAACTCAATGAGAAAAAAAATCACACTTTTTTTTTTTTTTGGTACTGTGGATTGAACTTGGGACCTTGCGCTTGCGAGGCAGGTGGCAGAACCACTGAGCTAAATCCCCGGCCCCTTCATAAAAATCACAGATGATTTTAAATTCTGAGATGTCAACAGGATATTTCCCCTTTTAATTTGAGGAGAAAAAAAAATCTGTAAAATTATCCAGGATCCAGGAAATGAATGCATACAAAATATCCTCATCAAAAGAGGCCCTTTGGGATCGGGGATTTAGCTCAGTGGTTCGGTGGCCTGCCTTCAATCGCAAGGACCCGAGTTCAATCCTCGGTACCAAAAAAAAAAAAAAAAAAAAAAAAGAGGCCCTTTGGGGGCCAGGGATTTAGCTCAGAGGTTCTGCCAACTGTCTCACAAGTGCAAGGTACCAAGTTCAATCCTCATTACAGAGAGAGGGAGGGAGGGAAGGAGAGGGAGAGGGAGAGGGAGAGAGAGAGAGAGAACCTTTGGGAGGATCCAGGCAAGAGTGTGGCCAGTGTTCATGAGAGACACCAGTATTAATTATTTTGTGATTGCTGATACACAATACCTGACACACACAACTTAAAGGACCTGAGGTTTCATTTGCTTCACAGTTTAAAAGGATTCATGCTATGGTTGGTTGGCTCTAAGGCAGAAAGTTATGGTGGATGGAAGCTGCTGCACTCCCATGGCAGCCTGGAAGGAGAGAGAGAAATGAGAAGCCAGGGAGGGAGATAAATCTTCTACACTCCTGCCACCTGTCACACCCTGTCCAAACATGACCTTGTCCTAACATCACAGTTACATATAAACTGATCAGTGGATCATTTCACTGGTGAGTAGTGCATTCCCATGATCCAATGATCTTCCAAAAGCTCCAACTCTGAGCACATGAGACTTTGGGGGACATTCAAGATCTAAACCATAACAAGACCACATGGAAATCGGTTCAGAGAGCTCCCACCCAGCTGTCACTCACTGCTTCTTTTGTACCAGAGATCGAATTCCGGTCCCTGAGCTTGCAAAGCAGGCACTGGAACCACTGAAGTAAATCCACAGAGAGGAGCTGAGGGACAGTGGCGGAGCAGAGGAGGGAGGACATGAATAGGACTGGGACATCCGGGACTCATCACCATCAGCTGGAAGTGGCAGTGAGGTCTGGGCAGACACCCCTGTTGGGAGAATGGACCAGTGCACACCAGACACCCCACCCTCCCTGCGGGTCCCTCTCTCTGTCAGCAAGAGCCAAGCTGGACCCTCTATCATCTGGGCAGGCAGCATCTCTCGGCCACTCTCATGTCCCAGAGCCCCTGGGCACTGTGCAGACCTGGGAGGTGACCTGACGCCCGCTGGAGACAGGTGCTCCGTCCCCTGTGCTCAGTGGAGCCCCCCTGAGTGTCACTGTGAGAGGGAGTGGGCTGGAGACTGCGGGCTGGAACAGGCCAGAAATACGGTGAAGCAGTGGACGGCGTGCTCAGCCACATGGAGGGGGATGGAGGAGGGAACATGCCAGGGACCAGTGACGTCAGCCTCTGAGATGAAGGGCTGGCTGTGGACTCAGCCTGAGAAATGACCTGGATGGTGTTCCTGCCTTAGACGGTCTCTCAAGGTTTCTGACTTTTTGGCACCGTATGGTGTGGGACTCATGGCTGTGACTGTGGGCCAACACTGCCCATGGATTCTATCTAGGATTAAGGGCTAGCTTCAAAGAACACATGGTAAGTTAGCATGGTGGGTGGAAACTTCGTGATGTCACACACTATCTTGATAAATTGGTGGGGATGAGTTGGCTGCAAAGGAGGAAGCACCACACAAACTCATTAAATGCATTCACATCTCCAAATAGTTTAGGGGACCTGGAGAGGGAACATCTTCACGACATTCTGATAGCTTCTCATAGGAATCCTGAAAGTCACTGAGCACAGCAAACTGAACTGAGTATCTTCGTGGAGCAGAACGACCGAAGTGTGGGTAGGCACCACCTATTGAATCAGTGAGTGGAACCCTCTGGTGACCTCCCAATACACCCTAACATGGGAACCTGTGAAGGTGACATTATATGGCCAAAGGGACTTTGCAAATGTGGTTAAGGAAACCGAGATAAGGAGATTTTTCTGTACTGAGTTAGCCCTAATTTTCTTCATGTTGCTTTTTTATAGGATTATTTCAAGTTCTTGAATGTGTAACTTTATAGTTTTCATCAAATCTGGAAAATTTTCTTTCAGTATTTCTTCAGATGTGTTTTTATCTCCCATACTTCTCTCCTTCAGTTGTCCTGAAATACATCTATATTAAGACACTTGAAGTTGTTGCACAGCTAATACCTTCATCACTTTCATTTTGTTTTTCTTTCTTTATATTCTGGGAAGTTTCTATTGCTGTATCTTCAAGTTCATTATTTGTTTTCTGTCATGTCCCATATGCCACTAGTAAAGTCTGTTGTGCTTTTTCAATTGAGAAATTGTAGTCTTTATAATTCAAATATTATTTGGTATTTTTATATCTTTCATGTCACTATTTTCCCTGTTTAATTTTTATTCTTATTTCTTTAATACATAATATTCAGTTTTAATAATTTTTATCCTTAACTACTATCTGCCATCTGTCTCATTTATATGTCAGTGAAATCAAATTAATTTTCTTCGTAGTTATTCATGCTAATACCCTGTTTCTTTGAGTGCCTGGTAATTTTGATCACATGATAAATATGGAGAAACTCAGCTTGTTTAGTGCTGAGTATTTTTTAATCTCTATAAAAATTATTGAGCTTAATTCTGGGACATACTTAAGTTACTTGGAAATAGTATGATCCATTGGAACTTTGTTTTGAATTTTGTTACATGAGATTTGAATTGTACTTGATCCATGATCAGTATTTCTTTACCACTAAAATATAACTCACTGAGTATTCTATCCCAATGCCTTATTATGAAGTCTTGCCTTTTACCTATTGCGTATGAGAACTATCTCCAATCTTTGAGCTCAAGACATTTTTGTTTCCAATTTCTTTTTTAGTATTCCATTCTGTAAGCTACACCCATTGCAATCTTTCTGGAGTCCTTGTTCCATATCCTCAATTTAAAGCTAAAACAGACTTCTCCACTATGTGCTGTGAGCTGCAATCTGTCCTCAGGCAGCCATCTGGAATAAATATTAGGACTTGCCTCTTTTGTTTTACAGCTATCAAAAATCACCATCTTTGTTGTCTAATGTCCAATAAGTTGAAAAGTGTTGTTTCATATATTTTGTCTGTTTTTTAGATAAGTGTATAAGTTTGGTTCCTATTACTTATCTTGGCAAGAAACAGAAGTCCTATAATCCAATATTAAAATAAAATTTTATGCATGACAAATCTCCATCATTTCAAATGTATTCAAACTAAAACCAGGATGAAAGACTGTGGGACTCTTATATAAGGTTTAATTTGGCTCATGGATTCAAGGGATTCAGTACATGGGCAGCTGAATCCAAGAAAGGGTCATCATGACAGAATTGCATGGCTGAGCAAAAATTCTTAGTTTATAGGGGTCAGAATCACAGCAAAGGAACAAAAGAGGAAGCCAAAGAGGAAGGGGTGGGGACCATATAAATACCCAAGTCACACCTCCACGACTCAGCCAGACTCACCCAGAATTGTGCTTTACTAACCCCCTAGGACCCCTACAGTCTCTCAAGCCAATAGAGGGAACACAATTGAGATACACCACCACAAGACGTACTTGGACCTGGAAGAATATGCAACAAATAGCAACAAGGATTTTCTCTTGCTACTGGAAATATAATTATTTTTTTCATTTTCTTACTTGTAATTTCAATTTCTTAAGCTTCTAAAACACTTATGAATTATTCCATAATCATAAAACATTATTTAAAAATATGATTCAACTGACAGAAGTAAACATATTTTGTGTACAGTGTTTGCTTCCAAACTTGGTCAGTCTCTTTCTTGATTACGTTTAGCCTCTGATGTGCTTACCAATAGTGCAACTAGAAAGAAACAAGTACTTTGCAATATAATAAGTAAACTATGTGTAGTCATCCAATATCCCTCAGACTTTTAAATACAGTGTTACATGGATAAGAATCGGCCTTGTGTTTGAGCCCTCCCTCTAGTAAAGGTATTGACTTGCATTTTGAAAGGAAAATTACATTTATATCTAAATCATATTCTACATTCTATGATTTAATCCAATGGTATATATAAGGGTGTATATATAGGTGATCTCTGGAAAATATTTTCATGATCAAATTACTATTGTCAGTTACATCTTCTGAATGCATAAGAAAGTTTTAAATGTACTTCATCCATTACTGCCATAAATTTCAAGTAATGTCTGAAAATGTACTTTTATTTAAATATTTCCCATTTTTATATACAATGTATAAGACATTTATAAGCATGATCAGCCATTTTCCTACAGATGATTATCTTTCACATAGTCAATATCAAGAGAAAAAAATTGCAGTCAGCAATTTTGTTAATATCGCTACTGAACTATTTATGTTATAGGCTCATGTGACATTCTTCTTTTCCACAACCACAATGCCTTCATTTTATTGTTTTCATTCTCACACTGTCCTAACAAAGTCATTAATGCTCTCTCACACTAATACAATTCTTTATACTTCTGCTTATGTTTTGAAGGAATTTTCTCATCACCATATTAATTCTTCCTAGAAGATATACACATCCTTCTTTCTCCTATAAGCACTTTAGTTTTTCTCCCATAGCATTTTTTATAAAACTCCTAAGTCTTTCAGTTTTATCAAGTTATTTTGATCTCAATATGTTTCCTTAGACTTTCAGGTAAAAAGTATATGCAGAAATGAATTGACTTACAGCTCTGTAGGTCAGGAAACCCACAGTCAAGGCCCCAGCGTCTGGCCATGGACTTCTTGCTGCCTCCTTCCATGGCAGAAGGGCAAGAACTTGGCAAGATAGAGCAAGTCACCAAACGCACAGTCTCCAGACCTTTTACAATGGGCATCAACCCATTCATGAGAATGAAACGCTGGTGACCTAAAGCGTCTCCCTTAGGCCCCACCTCCCAACACTGCTGCACTGGAGATTAGGTTTACAGCACACGCTCTTTGATGATTCCACCAAACCATGGACATGCTTTGTATGATTCCAACTCCTTTAATCTTATAAGAGACATTTTATGTTTCAGTTTGGTGAATATTCCTTATATACTTGAAAATAATGTATATTCTCATGTGGGCTAACAGTGTCCTTCCTTCAGGTCCTTCTGCACTTTTAAATGTTCTGTTTACTATCGTTCACTCAGAGATGAGTGGTAAAGTCTCCAGATAGAATTAAAGACTTGATTATTTCTCTTTCCTGCCTATTAGGTTTTGTTTCATGCATTTGGAGGCTGTACTTTCAGGTACACACACTTAGGCTTATGTGCTCTTGGTGAATTCATTCATTTTTCATCATATAATGCCCACATTGTTAGATATCTATTGACAAATTTTGGCATCTTAAAAATTGTGTTTTTTTATAAAGGATTTCTGAGAGCTCTTTATATATTATCTGTATGGGCCACTTTTTCAATAGATGATTTGCAAATATTGCACAGCCAATTGTAGCTTCACTTTTCATTCTACATTTCTCGATGCAAATATTTTTCTCTTGAGAAAGTTTGACTTATCATTATTTTCCTTTTATGAATCATGCTCATGGTGTCATGTTTAAGATGTCTTCATCTAACTCCACGTCATAAAGATTTGACTCCATGTTTACTTTGAAATGTCTTATATATTTTGAGTTAACCTATACTTTTTAATATTTTTTTTTTGAGACAGGGTCTCACTACATAGTTCAGGCTGGCCTCAAACTTGTGGCAATCCTCCTTCCTTAGCCTCCCGAGTGCTTGGATTATAGGCATGTGCCAACACACCTGGAATCTATAATTTTATGATACATTTTGAATTAATTTTATGTAAAGTGTGAAATTTTGGTTGAGGTCCAATTTTAACATTGGATGTTTCTTTCTTCCAATACCACTTATTGAAAAGCCTAATATTTTTCAATTAAACTACTTAGTTCTTTATAAAAAAATTGGTTATAGTTGTGTGAGTCTATTTTTGGTTTTTTATTACATTCCATAGATCTATGTGTCCTTTCCTTAGCCAATGTCACACTGCGTTGTTACTAAAGCTTTACAGTAGCTTTTTTTTTTTTTTTTATTTTGGGGGCTAAAAAAATTGGTTATAGTTGTGTGAGTCTATTTTTGGTTTTTTATTACATTCCATAGATCTATGTGTCCTTTCCTTAGCCAATGTCACACTGCGTTGTTACTAAAGCTTTACAGTAGCTTTTTTTTTTTTTTTTAATCTGGGAGCATGTATTCTTCATCTCTGCTTTACTTTATGAAATTTAGTTTTTCTATTTCCTTTAATCTTTTGGATGAGTTTAGCTGTATCTACAACAAAAATTTTACTGGGATTTTGACTGATTTTGCTTTTACTCTACAGATCATTTTGTTGGGAACTGACAACTTCACTATACTGAGACAGTTTTTAAACACAGGATTACTGTCCATTTATTTTGGTCTTCATTTCTTTCACAGGTATTCTGTACTTTTCAGCACAGGGATACTATGAATTTTTTTCTAAGTTTATACATGAGTATTTTATTTACTGAAGCTATTGAAATGGTTTTCTTAGGGCCAGGGATTTAGCTCAGTGGCACCATGCCTGCCTTGAAAGCAAAAGGTCCTGAGTTCGATCCCCAGTATAAAAAAAATGGTATTCTTAAAAATTTTGGTTTCAAATGTTTATAGTTATTTAAAAGGAAGTATTTATGTTTATGTATCATTGTTTCTATCAAGAGATCTTGTTAAAGTTATTCTGAGAGTTTTTTGAATTGTCCTTAAATTTTTTAACATAGTTGACTATGTATCATGAGAATAGAGACAATGTTATTCCATTCCAATCTGTACCACTCTTCTTTATATTCTTTATTTTAACCCCTTGGTAAGATTTCCACTATAATCTTGAAAGAAATAGAGCATAGAAATTCTTACATTGGTTTTGATCATATTGTGAAGGTATTTGGTCTTTTACAATGAAGTATGATATTAGTTGTGCATTTTCTGTATCATTTATCAGGTTAAGCTTCCATTTTTTTCTATGAGAGTTCTTAACCATAAGTAGTTGTTGTACATTACTGTTTAATTTTCTGCTTAGACTGAGAACTATAAATCTATTTAGTCTGTTATTGTCATGTATTACATTGATTTTTAATCACATACTGAACTAGTCTTGTATTCTCCAGATAAAATCTATTTAATAATGCTATATTATTATTGTATAATTTATGGTTCTATTTGCTACTATTTTGTTGAGAATTTTTGTGTCTGTTTTCATGAGGGCTATTTGTAGTTTTCCTTTTTTGTGCTACCTTGTCTTGGTTTTAATATAAAGATAGTGATAGCCGGGCATGGTGCCACACGTCTGTAATCCCAGCACTTGGGAGGCTGAGGCAGGAGGATCGCTGTGAGTTCAAGACCAGCCTGGACTGCATAGTGAGTTCCAGGTCAGTCCCAACTACATAGTGAGACCCTGTCTCAAAACAACAACAACAAAATAAAATAAAATAAAATATCAAAAACAAAACAAAACAAACAAACAAAAAAAGATAGTGATAACCTCATTAAATGAATTGGGGCAATTTTTTCTTGATGATATTGTGTAGACTTGGTGACAATTCTTTAAAAGCCTAGGAAAGATCACCCATAAAATCAATTACATCTAGATATTTCTTCTCAGAAAGTGTTCGAATGTGGCATGGATTTCTTTAATACTTGCTTCACTACTCCAGTGGTGGCGAACCTACAGCACACGTGCCACAGCAGGCCCTCAGAGCTCTCTGTCAGCACACGAGCTGAGTCGCCACAGCAGCTGAGCATGGGATAGCAGTTAAACTAAAACTTCTATATTCAGGGTTAACTGCAGTGTTAGCACTTTGTGATCACTAAGTGGGTTTTGGGTTGCAGTTTGGACCCTAGTCTCTAAAATGTTCACCAGCACTAACTCAGGCTATTTTACCTAGGGTGAATTTTATTAGTTATTTTAATAAAGTCATTCAATTTCACCTAAGGTCTTGAATTTGTGTACATAAAAATTCTCAGTATTTTGTTTCTATCCTTGTACTCTCTGCAGGATTTGTAGTGACATTCTTTGCTTCATTCCTGATATTACTTACTAATTCTGTTTTCTCTTTTGCTTGGTCTAATCTACACTTTTACTAATTCAATTATTCAAAGAAACAACTTTTTGTTTACTTGATTTTCTTTTCTGATTTTAATTTAATTGATTGTTATTATCTTTTACTTCCTTTTGTTCACTTCATTTTTTTCAGTTAAAGTGGAAGTTTAGAATATTACATTGAAACCTTTCATCTTTCTTAATAAATAGTAAATGTTATAGTTTTCCCTCCGAACACTCATTTCGCTTAAGCAACTTGAGAGGCGCTACATTTTGATTTTACTTCAGTTCACCAATTTTATTTCCTTGACACTTTCTGACTGACCCACTGATTACTTAAGAGTGTGTCTGTGCCCATCAGCATTGCCAGGTTGCTGCTTCTTCATTCCAAGTCTGGTATATATGAGGCAAGAAGAAAAACCAAGGACTCACCGACCCGGTGTTCCTTGGATCCCAGTGTCACTATGCACTTTGCCTTCTGATTTCTACTGCTCAGCATCTTCTCGTGTTAGGTCTGTGTACAGTGTCCTGGGCTTTGGGTTGCCTTTAGTAGGAAGAACAGGAAAAAGTATACCTATTTCATTATTCTACAGCCAGAAGCGAGATTTTTAAACAGAAATAGACCATATTTTTAATTTTTTATTTATTTTTATTTTTTATTTTTTTGGCACCAGGGATCGAACTCGGGCCCTTGTGCTTGTGAGGCAGGCGCCGGAACCTCTGAGCTAAATCCCCAGCCCAGACCATATTTTTTAAATGCTTATTTTTATCAACACCATATCCCAGCATTTTTAAATAATACCAGTGATTTAAAACTCTCTCCTTGCCATCTTTTGTTTAGATTTTTTCAAGAAGATTTGTTTTTTTCTGCAGAAAACTTAATTTTTAAAAAACAACTTTAAGGGCTGGGGATTTAGCTCAGTGACTCCGCCACCTGCCTCTCAAGCAGAAGATCTCAAGTTTGATCCGCGGTAACCAAAAACGAAAATATAAAAAACACATAGATTAACAACAATAACAACTTTAGTGAGATACATTTGACAAATCAGTGTGATAAGCTTTGAAACAAATGTACTCTGAGAAACGACTGCCACAAGATACTCATCAATACCAAACGTTTCTTCTACATTCCTCAAAATTTCTCTCCTGTGCATCTCACTGCACCATATATTCTCTTCCATTTAAACGTTTGTTTCATAATTAGCTAAGGTGGAATTTCCCCACCATATGGAAAGTGCGTGTTAATATCTTTAGAAACTGCCAAACCATTTTTGTAAAATAATTCTGCTATTTGCCATTCTCACCACGTGCACTTGAGTGTTCCTGTGCTGCAGATCGTCACCATCACATGGTGTCCCTTTTGTATCAGCCACCACAGCCAGTGAGGAGCTTCATGTCGGTGCGGTTTTCATCTGCATTTTCTCAGTGACTAATGAAGTTGATGGCTTATTTGGATGAATATTTGCCATATATGTCCTTTTGGAGTTTTAAAATCTTCTGCCCATTTTAATTGGACTGTGTGAGTTTTGACAGTTCTTTATACATTTGAGATATAAGACCATTATTAAATACGTAAGATCAAACCATTTTTGGCAGTTTTTAATTTTTTTCATTAGTACAAGTTTATGACACATAATAGTTACATTCATTGTAGGGCATTAGTACATATTCTTGTAGAATATATTATCCTTGTTTGTGTCTTTTCAAATTCCTAACAAGGAGTTCAAGGGCAAGAGATCATAATTAGGCTAAAAATAAATTTATAAATTTTTTAAAGGATGGGGGTTTTGCTCTATCTAAGAAAGTATTAACTAATCTATGACAACATTTTTTCTTTGTTTCTTCTAGAAGACATATGTTTAGATTTACAGTTAAGTCTATAATGCATTATGAAGTACTCCTTTATATGAATTAAGATATGAATTGAAATTTATTTTTTTCATATGGATAAGTGATTGTTCCAGAGGTCATTGTTGAAGAAACAATTTCCCCTTTTGCTTCTAATCCTTTTTTGCTTCTTTAACAAAAATTATTTGTCTATATATGTGTGCACAGGTGGATCCACTTTTATACTCTTTTCTGTTCCATTGATGAATTGCTATAGTAAAGCCAATACCATACTTTAAGGATTATTCTAACTTTATTAGGAACCATAAAATCAAGTAGTGCAACTTCTCCATTTATTTTATCTTTTTTATAGTCCTTTAAGTTATGTAGTTTCTAACCATTTCTCCATGAATGCTATCATAAGTGTGTTGATTTATATTAAATAGCTTTCTGGATTTTGGTTACTGCTGCATGAAATCTATCATAAGTTTGGAAATAATTGGCATCTTATCAATATTGAGTCTTCCAAACCTTGAATAAGAAATATATGTCACTGGGCCAGGGATTTAGCTCAGTGGTGCTGCCTCCTGCCTCACAAGTGTAAGGTCCCAAGTTCGATCCCCAGTACAAAAAAAAAGATATATATGTCCACATATGATATATGATTAAAAACATGAAAGTTCAAATTTTTAAAAAATGTTTTACAGTACAAGACATACTGTCGTCAATCCCTCTCAACATACTAATTCTATCATTACTGCAACTTTCTGAAGCAGTTTTGGAGATCTGCTTTTGTGTCTTTATTTGTGCTGCTGTGGCTGTCTTGATGACCTGAACTGACTTAAAACATTTACCTCTCATGAGTATTTTTACTTTGGAGAAGATCCAGAAGTTTCACAGTGCCAAAACTTGTGAATAAGGTGGATGAGGACACAGCATAACATTTTTATTTGACAGAAATTTCTATACCGGAAACAATGTGTAACAAAGAAGGTTGTCAGGATGGAAGATGAAGCTGTTTACCCATTTTGGGGCTATTTCTATGCACACTTTATTGAAACCTTATAATGTTTAGAGTTCACTGTACTGTTCCTGGGTACAAACTCAGCTCACACAACTCCATCAAAGCCAAAAACACAATCAATGTCACCTTGATGTTGGAACTCTTTCTGAAGAACTGGGTGATTTCCAGTTCTTATTCTTCAGATCATAACCATAGTCCCAAATTTCATCTCCCATGGTGACATTTCTTAAAAAGCTGGAATCTGAAGTGGCATTGCATGTCAATTAATGGATGTTCCAGGTCCATGATTCAGGGGACACTTTAAAACACACCTTCTTAACACCTTAGTTCACAACGAACTGACAGCATGGAGCAAGTTGAATCTTGTCACAGACTGTGACCCCTCATAGTGGAGATCCTCGCTTTATGCTGAATGACATGGAGCAACATACATGGTATTTTTGAGCACACTCATATTTACATCTTTATTAATTTAACTCTTCAATGTTTCGTGGTTTTCAGTGTACAAATATTCCATATTTTTAAGATTAGCTGTAAATATTTCATATTTTCTTTTTTTTTTCGTTTCAAGAACTCATAAAAAATATTCCAGACTAAGGAGTTTTAATCCTCATCTTCCTCCTCCTCTCCCTACTGGTTAATCTGGAAGTAACATAATTTGTAACTCTCTTTGCTGTTAGCAACTACGTGCAACCAATCATGGAGATTATTCTTCTTCAAATATTTTTTGGTGAGATATTTCAAATACCTTTTGGAAAAGGGCACCTCAAAAGTCACGGTGAAGCTGCTGTTGCTCCTTTCGATGGTGACCACCCCTCCACTGAGATTCCCAGCTTTGCCGTTCACCTTGATTCTCCGCTGGAGAAACTGCTTCAAATTGGCAGCATCCATGATTCCATCTTTTACAGGATGTGTGCAGTAAAGGGTGAATTTCAGGACCTGCTTCTTATTTTTACCCCCCTTTGCCACAAGCTTTTTCATAGGTGCCGTGGTGCTCAAGAAATCAGAAAGAGAACATTTCATATTGTCTAAAGCTAATTATATTCTCGGTCGTAATTTCACTTTTCTGTTTTGATGAGTACTGTCTAATTCTTGAGATTTTTAGACTCTACGTTCTTTTTTTGGCTTTTGGTTTTTTCAGACAGGGTCTCACTATGTAGTTGAGACTGACCTGGAACTCACTTTGTAGCCCACGCTGGTCTCGAACTCACAGAGATCCTCCTGCCTCAGCCTCCCATCTTTCACCATGCACTAAACAAAAATCCAAGTGTATTAAAGATCTAAATATTAAAATAGAAACACTAAACTTGTTGGAAGATAAGCTAGATAGAATTGAAGATATTGGCATAGGAAAAGACTATGAACAAATCCTCAGTAGCACAGGAACTAGCACAAAGAATCAACAACTGGCATCTCATCTTTTTAAAAAGCTTGTGCACTGCAAGAGAAACCACCAAGAGCTAAAAGACAACCTACAATGTGTGAAAAACATTTTACCAGCTGTTCCTCAGACAAAATTCTATTATCTAGAATATATATATAAAGAACTCAAAAAAATCAGGTGGCCTCAAACTTGCAGCAATCCTCCTCCCTCAGCCTCCTGAGGGCTGAGATTATAGGAAATTGCCAGACTCAAACGACAGTTCACTGAACTGTTATCAGATATAAGGTTTGCAAAGGAGGGGCTCAGAGCAAGGGAAATTGAGAAAAGGGCCCAAGAAGGAGATGGTGTCCTAGATGCCACAGAAGAGGCCACCTCGAATGCAGAGGCCCTCAAGCTGATACCAGTCATGCCTTGTTCTGCTCTGTATCCAAATGTAGTGCAGTGAAGACCCCAGAAGGAAAGTTTCAGAAGACCAGTACTGGAGCTGTCAGAATGCAACCAAAATCAACTGAGTTGAAGTTTGTCACCAAGAACGATGGCTACGTACACATTCACCCTTTGTCAGTAAACTAACAAGTCAGACATTCTGACAGCCCCTACCTGTTGTACCATGAGAATATCAAAACTAGTCAGGTGTTCATCCAGGACTGCAGCATGGTGTCTGTGCCCACCGTTCTTGTTTCAAGGAGGCCAAGTGAATGTGCATCTTCAGAGGGGCGTTTGTCATCTCTGGATGATGGCTGGATCCGTTTCGTGGCTGCTTCCCATCAGGTGGCTGAATTAGTAAAGAAACTTCATTTCAAACTTGACCAGCTCCTCCAGGATAAAATTGAAAAACCAAGCACAGACCTGTGTACTTGTCCTCAAGGCTTCTGGATCATTAGCATGATTGTGAAACTTGTCAGCACACAGTAAAGACTCGCCCGAGGGGAGTGCTTGCTACTTACCTGGGAAGTCACAGCAGCACTTGTACCTCAGACTCAACAGCTGAGCTGGGGCTGGCCTGGACCTCGGCAGGCTCTGTGCCCTGGCCAAGGGCGGCGCTGCTAGCACAGTTTGGAGCCAGGGCTGAGATGGTCCCAAACCCACCTCGTCTGTCTTTTCTCTTCGACTGTTCTCGAGTGAATGAAGTTCATCTGATAACACAAAAGTGAATGTTTAATATAATTGTTTTAACCTACATATTCTATTTCTCTTGCTGTTTATGATGTATGTATATACATAGCCTGTATCTTTCCTCCTGCTTTTTAATTGGGCATAAAGAGAAATAGTTGCTTTTATTCCTATCAAAATAAAAATTCAATTGAGAGAAGTTACAAAAGAGAAGGAAAAAGAAAAATTAAAAAATCATGTGTGAGAGCGGGGGATTTAGCTCAGTGGTGCCATGCCTGCCTCGTAAGTGCAAGGCCCTGAGTTCAATGTCCAGTACCACACACACACAAAAAAAAATCATGTGGGTAAAAAAATAAATTTCATTTTAGGCTACTGAAAACAATCAGGCCCCCCCAAATATAAATATAAAGGCCCAATTCAAAGGTGGGCATCTGAAATGAACAGACATTTCTCAGATGAAATAAAAGCAGCAAATACATATTTGAAAAAATGTTCCACATCACCGGTCATTTGAGAGAAGCAGATGAAAACAACACTGAGATTGCACCTCACCCCGGAAAGAATGGCTGCTATCAGGAAATCAACCAATAACAAATGCTAGTGGGGTTGTGGGGAGAAAGGAACCCTTCTCCACTGTTGGTGGGAGTTCAGACTGGTGCAACCACTATGGAAATCAATATGGAGATACCTCAAAGAGCTGGGACTAGAGGTTCCATTTGACCCAGCCATCCCTCTGCTGGGTATCTTCCTAAAAGAATGAAAACAATCATACCACAGTGATATATGCTCACCCATGTTTGTAGCAGCACAGTTTGTACTAGCTAAAGCTTGGAAACAGCCCAACTGCCCATCAGTTGGACACCGGATAAAGACGTGGGTTTTTTGTTTGTTTGTTTTGTTTTGTTTTTTATAAAATGGAATATTAGCCATAAAGAACAAGAAGCTAGATACATTTATAGCTAAGTGAATGCACATTGAGAACATAGGACACACATGTGTAAATATCATATAGTTTCTCTGCTGTAATAAACTAAAAGTGTAAATAAGGGTCAGGTCAGGGATTTAGCTCAGTGATTCCACTGCCTGCCTCACAAGCACAAGGACCCAAGTTGGATCCCAGGTACAAAAAAAGGGGGGATGTCAAAATGTATAACTGACATTTTGTAATAGGAAGAAAAGGTCTAAAGGTGTTGGGTAAATGGGAGGGGTAGGGGAAAGGTAAAAAGGAAAGAGAAAAAATAAGAGAAAAGGAAAAATGGAAACAAATCTTTGTAAATAGGGAATCATAGCGGGGAGGGAGGCTAGGGGAATGGGGAAAAATCTTTGCTAGTCTATGTTTTGCAAACATTTTTATTTTCTACAATCTTATTTTATACTACAGGCAGTGTCTGTCTCTGGACATTTTATTTAATTTTGGTAAAGTCCAATTTGTCACTTTTCCTACATGAAAAATGGTTTTGGTGTGATATGTAAGACCTCTTTGCCTAAATTCCACAAACTTGTTGAAGTGTATCTCGTAAAACTTTCCAAACAAGAACCATGTAAGGGTACAAGATCCCAATGATAAATGTAACTGCATTGTTTGCCTTAAATGTACCAATGAATTTTCCAGTGGATGGGTTAGTTCCCTTGTGTTCATGCTGCTTTTTCAAAATTCTGTGCTGACCATTCTGGCTCTGTGACAGTTGATTGATTGTGTCAATTTGAGTAAGAGAAACAATTCTACACCCAAAGGTGGCTGGTTGCCTGGATGGTATAAACGGGACATGAAGAAGGACAAATTTGCTTCTTTGTCCTTGGAGGAGCTTCAGTCTTCCCCTTCACCTTTGATGTCGTCTCCTGGCTTCCAGCACGGACTCTTCAGCTTTCATCACAGACCCATAAGCCTCCTGAGCCAGACTCTGCACTGAGCTCCAGAACCTCGACTGAATCCTTCATTCTCCAGTGTGCAGGCAGATGCTCTGCACTCTTCCACTTCTGACTCTGTGGGCGGCCCTTGTAAGCCAATCCTGTAAATTCTTACACACATTTACATATTGTGTGTTATATCTGTTTCTCTAGTAAACCCTGACTGATGTAAACTCCTTTGCCTTGTTGTAAGCTTTTTGAATAAGCTTATCTACATCTACAAAAACAATCCAGCTCTTATTTGATTGTAGTTAATTCGAAATTATAGATCACTTTAAGATTTATCACTTCATTGATTCTTCCAGTTCATGAACATTATGCTTACTGATAGGCTGTATTTGAGTTTCTTATCAGCACATCCTAGCTGTTGCTATACAAATAGTTATATGCTATGTTAAATATATTAGCAAAGCATTTAAATTTTAAAATCAATTAAAAATAATACGTGAACAATTTTGATTTACAATTTCTCTTGTGATTTCTACCTTTGCATCAAAGAAGGAGCTTTGAATGCTCTCTGCCCTTTACACACACACACACACACACACACACACACAAAGAAACCAAAAACTAAAACAAAACCAACAGTATTTCTTTGCTCCTGCAGGGAAGTAAGGCACAAGGCAAAATTCTGCCCCAGATGGGAGAAAAAGGCAAATAAAGACAGCAACAGCCTTGGAGAGTCTGAAGGCCAGAGCACGATTCTCCTCAGGAACCAGTACTAGGTAGGACGCCCAGATCTGTAAGGGGAGAGGGGTGGGAGGCTGGGTAGCCAAGCTTGAGACTTAACAGCTGCAGAGGGCACAGTCTCAGGGAGGCTGCTGCACTTCCCAGATGGGATTTCCCTCCAGGGGCCCCATCAGGCTCTCACAGTGAACACCAGACACATCTACCTTCCTGCTTCCTGCAGGGGGAGAGCTGGGGCATGCAGCCATCTCTTCTTCCTAACAGGGGCTGTCCTCAAGAGGAGCCCTTTTCTGGAGTCTGAGCTACTGTGTTAGCTAAGGTCTCTACTTCACCTGGGGAAGGGAAATACCCAGGTGCAACACCCGTCAGGCTTCTGGTCGCTCTTAGACTGGCGAAAGAAAAGAGAGAAGCACCGGTGAAGGCCACAGCCCCATGGCCACTGTGAGAGACAGACACCCGATCATAGGTGCTCCTATGCTGCTCCTCCTCCACAGCTCACCAGCGCACCAACAGAGAAGAGAGACTGAGAGAACCCTGCATTTCAGACCATGTGTAACAGGTCTCGAAGGAAAGTAAAGATACGGTCACCACACTTTAAGGTTGGGGCTCCTGCTGTTCCCCAAAAGAATCTGGAGACCACAATCATTTTGACCTTTGGTACAAGCCAGAAGTTGCATGGTGAAAGATACAGTGAGAAATGTGACATGAATGAGGACACACAGTATTGTTTCCAGAAAGCCTGTTTGTGCCTTCGGTGGCACTCACCAGCAGCATCCTCTGTATTATTTATCACATGTCATAAAGATAGTCACCAAAGAATACTTGCAGAAAACACTTCAGAAAGTGGCAAGAATGACAGGGTAAGTGTGTTTGAAGCACGGAGAGATTTCAGGGGGAATTGAGGGCAATGTCTCTCTCTCTCTCTCTCTTTTTTTCTTTTTTTTTTTTTTTTTTTTTTGGTACCGGGGATTGAACTCGGGTCCTTGGGCTTGCAAGGCAGGCCACTGAACCGCTGAGCTAAATCCCCGGGCCAATGTCTCTTTTAATATAATGAATGCTTTAAACATTTATCTTACATGTTGATCACACATGTATCTTTTGTATCAGGCTGTGGTGGCCTTTCTACAAACCTATGCTTCTGCCAGAATCTTTCCTGATCTTTAATATTAGGGCATCACATGTAAGAACCCTTCCTTGGTCAGATCCTGGCTTCCTTTATTTTGTTGAGGTTGTCACAGGGGCTTGCTTTGATTTTTGAAAAGTTTCACACTGTAAACTCCTGGCAAGGGTGAAGACAACATTGGTAGGCGACCACTCGCTCGCAGTGATACTGTGCTCCTGGCCATCCCCTCAGAATCTCTAATGCGGTGAGGACTTTGTCACAGTGGGTTCTTCATCTCATAGTTGTGAAGAGGTCAGTCTTACTCTGCGATTGGGCTAAAGATCATGCTTACCGTCATGTAGAGGTGACAGACACTGCCAATACATCTCCAGGATATTCAGAGTAGAGGGTGCACATTAGTGTCTGGGTTACAGGATCTGTGTTGGGCTTTTATACCTGGTACTGTGTCTGGTGACATTTTCTGTATTTGTCTGTCATTCCTCTACCCTATTACTCAGCCTAAAGTGGAAGATACGTTTCAACATAGAAAAGAATTTCTGGTCACTTGGGATGTCTCTCCATGCTGTGATCGGTGAGCCTGTTCATCATTGGGAATTTGTACTTGTACATAATCTATCTTGGTTCTTATTTTTTTCCTATCCCCCTGCCCTTCTCTCAACCCCTCCACTCCTCCCTACGTACATAAGCTAACAACTGTTTTGAAAGCAAATTGCACGAGTCCCCAAATACAAAACATATGAAGGAGAAGCTGCTGTATTTTAAAGGAGCACAGGGGCTCTACAGGCCCCACAGCCCTTTGGGTTCATCAGCCTGCCCCAGCATGGTTTCCATGGCCACCAGTATCCCTCTAGGGAGGTTCCAGGACTCACAGGGAAAACTGGAGATTTTGCGCATCTGTCACAATGCCTTCTCATGCACGCATAGGCCAGAAACCAAACTGGAGCTAGCTTCATTGATGGGTTTCTGTAACTTTGGGTCCTCTGGCAGGGCTGGGTCTAGGAGCCCAGGTGGTGTCATCATGGATCTCCATTACTCTGTCCTTTGCTCTGAGCTGGTTTATCAGAAAGTCTCTTCTTTAGCCGGGCATGGTGGCGCACACCTATAATCCCAGCACTTGGGAGGCTGAGGCAGGAGGATCGCTATGAGTTCGAGAGCAGCCTGGGCTACATAGTCAGTCCCAGATCAGTCTCAACTACATAGTGAGATGCTATGTCAAAAAAACAACAACAACAACAACAAAAATGGAGACAGATGGCCACCAGCAAGGTCCCAGCAAGGTCCACCAGCTTGTCCCATTACAACAGTTAATAATCCTGTCTGGAATAAAACTTTCTACTTCTTATGGTTCCAGTTTATACTTCTTATGTGACTTCACTGGATCAGTTTTTAGGAGTCTTCAACCCAGAATCAGTCACCATGGCAAAGAAAAAGGAAGCTGTTCATTGGCCTGGCCCCACTGTGTGTGCCAGGACTCTTGAACTCTGCACAATAGGGTCAGTGTCTCATGAACCTAATGACTGAGCACTGGGTTAGGGAAAGTGATGGGAGTTATAGGAGAGAAGAAGGTGCGGACACTGGACTGGCATAGACAGCAAGATCTGCTTTGCATTGATTTTGCCTAGGATTTCTCTTTACTTACAAGAATTTGGAGATTGAAAATGTGAGGAATGTGCCTAAGGCCACACTGTGGTAGCTGAAGATACACATGAATAAATTGCCTGTAATCCTGGTGCTGCTTCTTTTTTAGCACTAACCCTTTCTTTTTATGTTTCTCAGTGATCCTTTCTGATATATTGTGGGGTAACAGGAATATGTGACAATAAATCAATCCCAGAAGCATAGAATTTTAGTAATAAAAGTTGCCTAAGTGGATTTATCATTCAAATGAGAAAACAGGCCAAGGGAGGCTGACTCATTCAAGGTCATTTGACAATTCACATAAGACTCCTGGAATGCCCTCACATCTCATATCTCATTTGACAGAAAGAATAATCCTATGATACACTGAATTTGGGTGGTTATTTCAAGCACTTCCTCTTCAGTGAGATCATTTTATCCTTGCAACAATCCTGTAATCCAAAGACTCAGGGAGGCTGAGGCAGGATGATAAAAAGTTTGAACAAAGCCTGGGCAATATAGTGACTTAACAAGACCTTGTCTCCAAATAAATAAATAGATACATTTTTTGTTGTTTTTTTGAGACAGGGTCTCACTATGTAGTTGAGACCTGGAACTCACTATATAACCCAGGCTGGTCTCAAACTCACAGTGATCCTCCTGCCTCAGCCTCCTAAATACTGGGATTACAGGCCTGTGCCACCACACCTGGCTCCAAATAAATAAATAGAAAGAGTAATAAATAAATAGAAAAAGAAGGAAAGAAAGAAAGAAAGAGAGAGAGAGAGGAGGGCTGGGGCTTTAGCTCAGTGGTTCCATTGCCTGCCTCGCAAGCGCAAGGTCCCGAGTTCAATCTCTGGTACCAAAAAAAGAGAGAGAGAGGAAAGGAAGGACTGGAGGGAAAGAAAGAAGAAAGGAAGTATGACATGACTGTTAATTTGGCAAAGTTCCTACTCCTCAAGTATCAAAAGATGTAGCCAATCACCAAGGCAGAAAAACTGAACAGTGTTGGCAGGATTATCAGGACTACTTCCCTTTAATCTTTAGGGAACTCTAGGACTGCCTGACTCTCTGGCATTGATACAGAGGAAGTAGAATGATAACCAGTCTCCCGATTAACACGCTGGGTGTCATCTTCATGAAGGGCAATCATGCCAGTGAGGACCTCTGGGATATGATGAGTGTGATGGAGGCGTACGCCAAGTGGGAGCAGGTCGTTTATGGGGAGCTCAGGAAGGTTACCTTGGAAGACTGTGTGCAGGAGTAGTACCTGAAGTACTGGCAGGTGCTCAACAGTGATGCTGTTTGCTATGAGTTCCTGTAGGGTCCACGAGCCCATGCAGAAACCAGATATGGAAATGCCCAAAGGTGTAGCCAAGGCCAAGGGGAGAGATCCCAGGTCCTGTGCACTTCAGTGTGAAGAGGCTTTGAGAGATAAGCAAGAAGCTGCAAATGCAGGAGGAGTAGTCAAGGCCACTGAGGGGCAGGGTGCATGCAAGGGATGGGGGCATTCCCGAGACACGTCGCTAGCTTAGCTTTTGCCCCATGTGAAATGAGCCCCATTCTTCACTCTCTGATGACAGCAGTCAGCCTTCCAAGTAGTGGAGGTACAGGTTATGTCGGGGGAAATAACGGTGTATACCACCTTGATGTCTCTCCTAGTTCCGCAATGTGGAAATTGATGTGATATCTTTATGATTTTTAAAATCTACTTCCATTATTAGAAGATAGACACAGTTTGCTTATCTTATTTGATGAAGGATATTGATCTCACACATATTTTTGTTTTTCTATCCCAACATAAAGGGTTTTCTATTTTCTAAAATCCACTGGGAAACTTTTAATTTGTGATACGGACCAAGATAACTATGCAGTGGAATAGGAATTTCTTGGGAGATGTGTAAGAACTTTATATTAAGCTAGATGGGGTCATGAAATAGACACACAAAAATGAGATTTTTTTTTTTCTTTTTCTTTTGGTACTGGGGATCGAACTAGGGACCCTGCACTTGTGAGGCAGATGGTGGCACCACTGAGCTAAATCCCCAGCCTAAGAGATAATTTCTGTTATCTCTTTTCTCCTGTTGCTCTATGCAATTAAAATATGTACATATGCCTAAATTTCCTTGGATTCTTCTAGAATGCTCGAAAAATTTAATGCCAGTAGAGTTCCATCTGCTAACTGGTGCATTAAAACTTAAATTGAGCAAGTGCTCTTTGGAAGGCCCTGTATTTGTAGTGGAGATTTGAGTAAACTAGGCTGAGCCGAAACCACTCTTACCCTCAGGATGGTGGAGTCTGGGTCAGAAAATGAAGAGATATCCTCCAGGACCTAGAGAACAAGGGGCAGTGAGGAGTGGAACCCAGCAGAGAGCAGCCCAGGAATACTGAGCCTATGCAGTTCGGGGATTGGGAAAACAGCAGTACCTTGTTTGAGTTGATTTTAACGGAGCCGTGTGGTGGCAAAGGCAGGACCATCAGCTGAGGCATCTTGGGACTGAAACTGGAAGACTGCTCTGAGCAGTTCTGCTTGGTTCATGGATAAAGCAGAGAGGAATGTCCAGGTTGGGATGTGACCTGAGCTCTTGTCCCAGTGCAGATGGACATAAGATAAGAACTAGGTCATTTATAATTTGCAAGGATTTCCAAGGAAATAGGGGGATATTTCTTTGAAGTCGTACCCAGAAAGCTCCAGAACTGACACATTTTCCTGGCCAGAGAATGTTATGTTTTATGTGTCTAGACATCCCCCTAAAGTCTTAGATGAGACTGTTTCAGAGGTGGCTGAATCTAGAGTGCGTGATGCTGGGAATAAGGGTGTGTTGTATGATTACTAAATCAGTACACTGATTTGTTTGGCACTGCCCTAACCTCAGTAGCCCAGACAAGTATAAAAGGAGCAGAAAGAAGCTACTAAAGGCCACTTGTCGCTTGCCATGAACTGTTCTCTGTGATGCCATCCTGCCTTGGAGCCAGCCAACAATAGACTGAAACCTCTATGAACTGTAAGCTAAATAAATCTTTCCCCCTTTCATTTGGGGCATTGAATATTTTGCCTCAGCAATGACATAAAAGTAACTAAGAGAGCCAGAGGAAGGTCCACTGGAACATTACACCGAGGTTACTTGTAATGTGAGTGGCACACCTCCAAACAAGGGCTTAGGTGGTTTTTCTGTTTTTGTTTTTGTTTTTTTGTACCGGGATTGAACTCGGGTCCTTGCGCTTGCAAGGCAGGTGGCAGAACCACTGAGCTAAATCCCTGGCTCCAAGGGCTTAGGCTTTAAGTGGGAATGAAATGAATGAAAATAGCGGTTTGCTTGGAGAAGCAGCTGGGAGTGAGAGGAGCTGGCTCTTCACTCATATTCTAGGAGCTTTGAGATTCATCCACTCAGGAAGATGGCTTCATATACAGATTTTGTAACGTCTTCAAAGGAGGATTTACCAAATTTTACTCATGAAATTTTCCATTTTGGCTGATTCGTTCTTCCACATCCTGTAGAACTGCGTATTCTCTGGTATGTCCTGGAGAGCAGTGGCAATAAGAACATCCTTGAGTGCTAGGGGTGGGATCGAATCCTATTAGAAACAGCAGCCACCTTCTGTTCAATGTGGTCATGGTCCCAGCCAGACACTGAGTGGGGAGCTTTCCACGCAGTACACACCTTCCTGAGATCCTACTGGACAGGCCTGACCAGACTCGCTTCACGGATGAAGAGACCCAGTCTCCCAGGGCTGGGGACTCCCCAGGTGACCAGCTGGTAAGTGACAGGGCTGGGTGAGCATCCCCCTGTGGACACATCTGGAGCCTGTCCCTGACTCACTGCTCCAGCCTACTGACCAACTTTTGATTAACAAACCATTTCTAAGCACACCAGTGTCTCTCATAACCAAAAGAAGGAACCTTCAGAGAGCTCTAAGAATAGGGCCAGATAAAATAAAGTAGTCCACCAAGTTAAGAGCTAGTTCAAGCAGCTAGAAATGCAAAGAAAAGCAAGAAGGTTGAGAGGTTGGGATGAAAATAGATAAGGACTCTTCCTTCCAGGAAGAAGACTCCTATCCAGAATGTGCCAAGCTAACAGCTTTTACAACTTCTCTTGGAACTCTGGACTCAATAAAACATTAGAAATATGAGAATCCATTTCTTTTAAAAACTCTAAATTCATCTCCTTTAACATGTTATTAGTTTGGGGGTGCTGGAGTCTCCTTCTGGAGGTAGTTTCTAGGTTATTTCTGTCCTGAACAAAAAACTGGTCAATACAAGTGCAAAAGGGAGTGAAGTTTTAGTTATTAAAGGCATGAAAAGAAATATGCTGAGCAGAGTGAGTCTGGGCCAGTTATAAGTAGGAAGAGAAGCACACTTTACAGGGTGAGAGATCACTGTAAAAGAAGTACAGGGGACAAGAGCTCAATGGCCACTATCTTTTGTATCTCCCATTCCTCAAGCTGACATAAGGTCTAGGCCATCCTATCAAAAACCTACTTGAGTTCTCACAAGAATGAAGACAGTACTCTTTAATTGGGGTACAGGTCTTTGGGAACTGTTCTGCACAAGTGTCCGGGAACTTCGTCATTGACAGGTCCTGCCTTCACCTTCACCTAGTACGTTGTCTCCTGGCTTTGAGTGCAGGCCTTTCAGCCTTCTACCACAGATCCTTTGGCCTCCTGATAAGGACTTGCACTGGACACTACAGGGAGCTCCAGCCCTTCAACTGGATCCTTCACATCTCCAGAGTGCAGACAATCCTTTTGCACTCTTCTATACCTGACTCTGCTGGTAGGCACTGTAAGCCAATCATGTAAACCTTTGTACTTGTATACCTTGCATTAAATGTTTTTCTAGTAAGCACTAATACAAGCACGTTGGATGGAGCCCAGAAATTCCTTCTCAAGTCGAACAGATCCTTTCTTCCTCTCAGTGATCTCCCACTTCCTAGCTGGTTCTCAGGTGATGCCCTCTATCTGAAACACGTGTGTTTCCTCTCACTCTCTGGGCACTGCCCACAAAACAGTCTCGTTAGGGTAAAAAATAACAGGAGGGATTCCTGACACGTTTACCCTGCAGCTTCTTTGAAGAAATCTTTTTCTTTGATTTGCTGCAGTTTGAATATGATGTTCCTAGACTTATGTAGAAGTCTTGGTTTCTATAATGCTAGGAGTTTTTTTTTTTAACTTCCTGGATCTATGATTTCACGACTACTACTAATTTTGGTAAATTCTTAAGCATTACCATTTCAAATGTGTCTTCTTTCTTCCATTCTTCTTTTGATATTCTATGTATGTGGAATTATACTGTTTGTACTCATCCCACAATTCTTGAACATTCTGATCTGTACTTTTCTCCTTTTGTTTTCCCTGTGTTTTTCAGTTTTGGAATTTTCACCTGAAATTTCTTCAAGCTTGCTCAGTATTTCCTCAGCCTTGTCCTAGGTGCTGTTTCTTGAAGACCACGTCTTCATGTCTATCCCCGATGACCTCCAAATAGGCTGATGTCATTACAGCCCATTCAACTATGAACTCATCCAAAGACTAGTCCACTGGATGAAGTCACCACCCTAAAGTTCTAATGACCTGTTTCTGTCTCTCCTCTGAAAACTGGTGCATTAGGCATCAAGCCCTCAATGCCTGAGTCTTTGGGGGAATGCCTCACATATAAACATAACATTTCAACCCTGTCCGGCAAAGTCTTGTATCCATTTCATAATGCAAAATGTGTTTAGTCCATCTCCATTGTTCCCTAAAATCTCACATCCAGCATTACACAAAGTCCAAGTTCAACGTCTCTTCTGAGAATCAAGGCTTTTGCTTCCCACACAGAAAAAGTTTACCAAAACCAAAACAAACACCCAAGTTACATAGGCCCATGATGCAATGGTACAGAGGGCCCCACCCTTCTCGGTCCCTCCTCCAGTGACCTATCTCTTCTGACCAGACTCCACCTCTGATTAGCAAGTCAACTGCAAGCCCAATAATCCAATCACCTTCCCAAAGCCCTGCCTCTGAGTGCATGAAGCTCTTGGAAGGCATCCAGATATAAACCATGACATCCAAGGTGGCACTATTGGGAGACAGAGCCCTGTGGGACATCCTCAGATCATTGGAAGCATGCCCCCGAATGGGACTGTGGGACCCCAGCCCACTGTGTCTCTCATTATTCTTCCAGGCTTGCAATGTCAATGATTTGCTCTGCCACCCACAGCGGTACAACGTGTCCCCGTCCCGAGAGGCACAAAGATACGGAGCTGGCTGATATTGCACTGCAACCTGCAGAAGCATGAGCTAAATAAACCTGCCTTCTTTACAACTCAATTACCTTGGGGATTTCAGTGTAGGAACATGAAGATGGTTAGTACAGCCAGCAAAGGCCACAAGAAAATATCATCCTCAGCCTTAAGAAACCACCTCAGGAACAGACAGCATGTAAGTGAAGGACAATGGCTGTTTAACCGAATCCTCTAGAAGCCCTTTCCAGAGACATCCACAAGTGCTTCGGTTTTATAACTTAGCCTCTGGTGAAATCGAGCTTATGAGCAAATCCTTTGTCACTTGTTTAAAAGCATCATGACCATGAAGGAAGCCTGAATCCAGACATGGGAACATATAAAGTATTAGAGGTCCCGTGAACTGAAAGGCACCTGAGCAAAGACTCCTAAGCCCTCACTGCACTGCCCATTTAGAAAGGAAGGCTGACTGTCAAAGAGGGCAAAGGGTGCAGGAGTAGATGGAAGAGACCAATCAGGAAGGAGATGCGGGGGGGGGAGCTGAGAACTGAGGAATACCAACTAAGCTAGGCCACCCTGCCTGGGCAGTACATCCCGCAACAGCCCATTGGACCCGGGCAGTCTTGGTCCTTCCCAAGCTAACACTAACTGTGGGCCTGGCCTGAGTAAATCAGAGAGGGCAGCCCCAGGCCTCCCCTGACCTTAGGAATGGGAGGGATGATGGGACCCTGGCTTCTCAAGTCACCCAGGGCTGGCCCCAGGACACAATGCACATGTCCCAGCAAAAGGACACTTTCCTGGGAATTTGAAGCAAGGCTTTACACACCTGAAAAAAGAGAAAACCTGTGACTCTGCCCCCCCACGCTTGCCCAGGACCCCTCCCCCAATGGAACTGACCCACCCTTGTGACATCACTTCACAAACACAGACGGTTGGCCCCCTACCAAGGCCCTAGAATCTTGGGGTCAGTCCTGGCTGGACACGTCCACTGGGACTGAAGACAGTTTTGACTCACTAGGATAGTGCCAACCATCTTGCGTACAAAGGCTCCCGATGCTCCTGAAGTCTTATAGGCAGTGCCATTAACAAAGGCGACACTGAGACAATGCCAGACCCAGCTGTGGTGAGGAGCAAGTGAGGGAGGCCCCATCCAACTTTCTACCTGATCTCAATATGGACTTCAGGGAGGTTTCGGGAAGGCATGGTGATCAAGCCGTGCACCAAGATCCAGGCTCCCAGGAGGCACGGGAGCCAGAGGACCAAAACCAACACGAGGCCAACAAGGAAGGCTGCAAGGACCTTGCTGGACTCCCATTTCCCAGAAAGCTCTGGAGCATAGTGGAAAGCGATGCATTCCAGTCCTTGTGCTGGAATGAAGACGGAGATGCTGTGGTCGTCGAAGTAGACCTTTTCCAGGAGGAGATTCTTGGCCAGAGAGGCCCAGGGAAGATTTTTGAAGCAGACAGCTTGAAGAGTTTCATTCACCAACTTCATCTTTATAGCTTCAGACGGATCCGCCTGCATGACTCTGAGGCTCAGTCCTGTGGGAAGAGGACGATGATGGTAAAGTAGAAAGTATCTCTGTTCTGTATTCTCTGCTGCTCACCCTCTTCATAGGCTCCCTAGATGAATCACCAGTGTTCTGCAGGGCTGAATTTCCAAGGGTTACTTTTTAATGTTAGATGTTATGTACTGACACTTGAGAGATGAGACTGAAAGGATGAGTTTTGCTACTAAACCAAAGCCCCTATGGAGGGCCCCTGTAGGCAAGAATAAAGACCGAGAGGGCAGTCGATGTCATATACACAGACTACCCTGACATTAGAGCCTTGGACCACGAATAACGTGTTCCGTGAATGTTCCACAAGATGAGCAAGACTTGCTAATGGATTTTAAGCTGACATATGAGCAATGCTCTGAAATATGAGTAGTGTGTGATGCCAAATGTTGTGAGCGACCATCTCCCAACAGCAAGAGGTTACGGAGGAGATCTCCTCTGCAGAGGAGGAGGAGAAAAGGCAGAGGAATCCCTCGCTCCAGATGAGATTAGGGAGATGTGTCAAATGTGGGAAACACTGCCAGGTTCTGCAGAAAAGCACCACGCAAATAAGGCCATGGCAGTGTAGTGTGAGCAATGAATCTGTTTAATGGAAACGCAATGTTGGGGGCCGGGGATCTGGCTCAGTGACACCGCGCCTGCCCGCCTTGCAAGTGTGAGGTCCTGAGTTCAGTTCCTAGTACCAGATAACAAATGCACTCACATTTCTATGAAACCCTCAAAAGGAGGCAAAAGCAAGTGTCATTAGGTAGGTTCCTTGTTAAAGTTACACAAAAAGGGTTCCCTTGAGCCAATAGATAGCAGGGATTCCATTAGTGGTAGTGAGTCACCCTGTAGAAAAGCCCTCCTCTCCTGTCTCCCTTATTCCATCCATGAAGGTTTGCATAGCTAAGTGTAGGTTAATTGGTTTTCCTTTATATTTTTATTACATTATAATATTGTAATGATTTTGCATGAATATTTTTGTGTTGTGGAACGAATCATCTGAGTTTCTGTTATTTCTTATGGGGAAATTCACTTTAGGATACAAGTGTTTTGGATTACAAGCATGTTTCTGGAGCAAGGTTTTACTATATCTTTTTGTTTTGTTTTGTTTTGTTTTTTGAGACAGGGTCTCACTATGTAGATGACCTGGAACTCACTATGTAACCCAGGCTGGTTTTGAACTCACAGCAATCCTCCTGCCTCAGCCTCCCGAGTGCTGGGATTACAGGTGTGCACCACCATGCCCGGCAAGGTTTTACTGTATCTTTAGGAAGTCATCTTGTAGCGTACAGTGACCCCTGCCAGCAACTCTCTGCTGCTAAACAAGAACATTTATCGTTCTTGGGAGGGGTACACATTTTATCCAAGCATGGCTAAAATACCTTTTTGGTTTCAGATCTACTACAACGTCAATTTTCAGAGAGATAAGCCAGGACTTCTTGAACATATTTGGAGAAAAGGAGACTTGAGAAATCCTGCTATGCGAGGGACCTGTACACCAATTCTCCTCAGAAATCCTGCCTGGCAAGGGATAGATGAACCAAATCCAAAGAAAAAGAAGTGGGTAGCTACCAGACACTCCCCACGATTCCCCAGGGCAGACAGTAGGGAGTCCCAGGGGGAAGCCCCCCAAGATGAGGGCCCCAGACGGCCCCCGCCCATTGTGTTCTCTGGTATATGGGCTTTGAAAAGTATTGCTGGAAACACCTTAGATAACCAGGTTCCTCAGGTGCCAAGGGGCCCAAGTAAGGAGGGTGCTACTGGGAATGGCACGGCTGTGCCTTCAGCCACTGCTACAGAACAAGGCGCCTGCGAAGAGCCTAGCAGCTCCTCAGCGTACCGTGATCACTGTGCTCTGATGTCTTTGTACAACGCCTGCTATTCCATTGTGCTGAGTGCCCAGACGGCCAAGAGCCCCGATGAGCTTCCCGATGAGGAGGAGGAGGAGGAGGACTTCAAGTCTGTACTGTGTGAACACCTGACAGACAACCCGCAACCATGAGTTCACAGGCTAGGGCACCATGAGTTAGCACTTTCTAATTGTGAACTCATTTCCGGTTTTAATAAAGACAAGCGGAGCTCCAGAGGGGAAATAAATGATCAAAATGAGAACTGCACTTGTGTTCTTTCTGACCTTCCAACTAGTCACGTGCCACAGCTTAACCTCTTTGGCTCCCATTTTCCTCTGCCATTCGCAGCAGCAGCAGCTTTCCCCACTGAGCAAAGGCTTTTGCTAGGCAGTTGTTTTTGTTTTTTTGGTATCAGATGGGGACTGAACTCAGACCTTGCAGCTCGGTGGTTTTGAGGACGAGGCCGAGATCATGTCCTCTTGGCTGCTGTTCAGGGGACAGATAAGCCAAGCTCCTGACCTGGGGGTACCACATCACACTATTCAGCTGTCTTTGTGTGTGTGCCTGTGCTTGTGTGTGTGTGGTATGCGGACCGAACCAAGGGCCTTCA
>NW_022900951.1:123484641-123487346 GCF_012274545.1 Fukomys damarensis | reverse complement strand
TTGATGTAGTGTTTGGGGTGTGTGAGTGTAAAATGAGGGGCCAAGAGTACTAGGTTGATGCATCGTAAAACATTTCTTCTCTCCTTTCCTCCTCTAATCGTGTCTGCCTTCATCTTTCTGACTTTCTCAAGGCATATTACCTAGGATTGTCAAATAAATAGTGAAGGATGTTAAGACAGATTCCTAATGCTTGTTTCCATAAAAGTGTGGCAGCATAGTTTGCATTTTCCTTTCAAAAGGTGTATACGAATAGGCTTAGGCTCAGGTATTGGCAAAGGACCCCCCTTTTTTGCATCTAGTAGGTCCTTGGAACTCATACACTGGACCAGTACCTAAAGGCACAAAGAGGACATGGATAGCATAGGTCAGTGTGCTTGAGAAGAGCACAGGTGAGATCCAGAACCTTTAGTTTTGGTATCTAGAAGACCTGGTTTAAATTTCAACTCTCTCTTCCTAGGTGACCTTGGATGTCACTTGTCTGTCTGTGTTTCCCTCTTTGTTTTTGTAAATTTGCTGGCACAAATGCCACTCACTTCACTGGCTTGTTGACAGGACATCCCTTTATATCTTGTGTCCTGCTGGGACTTAGGTTCTCAATTTTGGTTTCTGTTGTTTTCAGGTTGGAGATTATTCCTACCACACTGACCAAAGAGTTTTTCTTGGTTCCTGAGGTTTGTAAATTTCAGGAATTTCCAGCAGTGTTCCAGGGACTGTAATGTGATCTTGACCAAGCCCCTTATTCCCTTTTGATGACCTCAGTTGTGTTATATAGGAAGCGTATTGGTTGGCCTAGAACATGGCTTTCAAAACTTTTTGACCAGGGAATGTCTTGGTCTCGCCAGAAGTTCTGCCTGCCAGATACATCAGAGGCTGTTGAGGAAGGAATTGGTAAGTGACTCTCACATAGAGGCACAGAATGGAAGTAAAATAATGGAAGTTTTATTTGTCGACAAAGGTCGATCCCACCTAATCGCAGTGCCTGGACCAAGGATGCACTGGGTTACAACTCTTCCTTTTATAGGGTTTTACAGCCTTGACTTCATTCAGGTGGTAACATTTTATTCCTCAGTTTACATCACAGTCACAAGATAGTTAACTTTAAAACCCAGATGTAACAGTTCATTGCAGTTGGGGAGTTTACCTTAAGATTCCTCTAGCTATCCTAGTTCCCAGGAAGCGGGTATTCAAGGTGCGGGATGAGGTCACATGTCCCACTTCATGGTCAGTGCCTCCAGTGTCTGTTAATTTTTTAACTAAACAAAGCAGATTGCTGTTAGAGACAACAAAGGTTATTTTACATTTTCTTTTTTTTTTTTATTGAGTTTATTGGTACATTTAGGGATACAGTACAGTTACATTCATTGTTGGGATCATGTACCTTTACATGGCAAGTCTTGATTCTCATTTTTTTCCCCTTACCTCTGCCCTCCCTATTTTACATTTTCCTAAAATGTAGTTTTTTAGATTATTCACAACAGTTCTCTGTATGAAGGCAAGCTGCTGTTCAACTGAGGCAAGGCTTCACCCCTCTCTCCCAACTTGTTCTTGGACCATTCCTTGTAGAAGAATGTAAGGCATTGTTTCAGAACACAGTTTGAAAATCAATGTTCTAGGTTCATGGTTTTCAAATTTAGTATTAAAGTATCTCCTTTAGCCATGAAACATAATTTAGAAAATTGAAAATTAAAAGGAAAGTCTAGTGTATTTACCAATATTTTTGCTTACTATGTTCTGTTATTCTAATGTTCTGCATTCTGTCTCTTACTGTTTCTATTTATAGAACTTTCCTTACCTATTCTTTTAGGATGTATCTGTTGGATGTAATTCTTAATTTTTCTTTTGAGATTGTCTTGATTTCCTCTTCATACTTGAAGGATATGGAATTCGGAATTGGGAGTTCTTTTCTTTCAGCGATTGAAAATTTTCTTTCTTCCAGCCACTTCCTTCTGGTCTGCATGGTTTCTGATGAGAAATTCCTTATTTCCTTTGAATCATTGTGCTCATATAGGTAGGGTGTCATTTTTCTCTCTCACTACTTCTAAGATTTTTTTTCTTTTCACTTCTCAAGATGTTTGATGCTTTGATTTGTATTTCTTTGAGTTTATTCTGTATGTAGTTTGTTCAGTTCTTAAATCTGTAGGCTTATCTTTTGCAAAATTTCAGAAATGTTCAGTCATTGTTTCCTTGAATTATTTCTTTGTTCCATCTTATTTTCTTCTGGAAAACTTTTGACACAGATATTAGATTTTTTTTAATACCCCTGTGTGTTTCTGAAGCTCTGTTCTTTTAATTTTTTTGAAGTATGCATTCTCTAAGTCTTTAAAAGTAAGACATTTCTATTGTTCTATTTTCTAGTTTGTTGATTCTTTCCTGTGTGCTCTCAATTCTGTCATCGATCCACTTGTACAGCTCTTAAAACAAATTTTCAGTCATCATGTTTGTCAATTCTGAATTTTCCATTACATTCTTTATTCTGTTTTTGTCACTGATACTTTATAGTTTTAGATTCTTTCAGGTGAGTTCTTAATTCACAGTGAAGTATTTTTCTGATGACTGCTTTACTTTTTTGACAGATAATTCTAATATCTCTCATTGGCATAATTATCTGTTGATTGTAGCTTTTTATTTAGTTTGAGATCTCCTAGTTCTTGGTATGATGAGTGATTTTTGTTGCAATCTGTACATTTCTTTTTTCTTTTCTTTTT
>NW_022900951.1:123480474-123484582 GCF_012274545.1 Fukomys damarensis | reverse complement strand
TTTTTGAGACGGTCTCACTATGTAGTTGAGCCTGACCTGGAACTCAACTTATGTAGCCCAGGCTGGTCTCGAACTCACAGTGACCCTCCTGCCTCAGCCTTCTGAGTGCTGGGATTACAGGCGTGTGCCACCATGCCTGGCTGTACATTT
The DNA here is from genome assembly GCF_012274545.1 of Fukomys damarensis. NCBI lineage: Eukaryota > Metazoa > Chordata > Mammalia > Rodentia > Bathyergidae > Fukomys > Fukomys damarensis. Next base: position 123,484,432 of record NW_022900951.1, on the reverse strand, counting down.
TTTATTATATAATTAGGTTCAAGATCTTATTTAAATCTGTTTTAGTGCAGGAAAGGGGAGGGGCACTGCTGCATTACTGTTTGGTGAGTGTAGTGGTCCCACATTCCTACTTGGCTTCAGTTGGTTCCAGAAATCAGTAGGGAGCTCCTTCATACTTTTGCACAATGGTGGGATTTCTGGTTCTGAGCTGGGCCTGCACTGATAGCTCCCTGGCTGAGAGGATTAGGGATAATGGCTCATTGCTGCTCTCCATGAGGCCTGTACAGGCATCTTATGAGATGGGAACATATTAACCTGGCATATTAATTTTATGGGATGGGAACATATTACCACCTGGCAGAGGTTAAAGTAACAGCTTCCTATTTGCCTTCTCGGACACTACAAGGGTAGGTAGAGAGGGTTACTACAGGTTTGCAAAGGTAGTGCTCTGGGCCCTCCGGGGGCCTTTGCTAGCTTAGATGGAAGCAGAGGTAAAAGTTCTTTCTATGGTGTTTGGATGGAGTAGAGAAATTTACTGTCTAAATGTTTTCTGTCCTACTAGGCTACACATTTCCTGGTTTTCTTTGGCTGCCCTTCATCCTTCCATTCTCATTTTACTTCCCTCCCCTTCTCTTCCCTCCTCACCTTTCCTAAAATACCTTTCTTCTTTTGTTGTTTTCTCTGCACTCAGTATTTTTGGGTCATCAGTATCTTTAGTTTTGTTTCTGGGATATAGGAGGCTAAAAAGTTTAAAAAACCAGAAAACTCTCTCATTATGATATTTTCAAGGTCATGAATTCCCAAGATTATATGCCATCTCTCTTCAATGTTCAAAGTCTTATGTTTGTTTTATGTGTATTATCAAAGAATTTTACTTAAGAAAATAATGAAAAATGGGAATACCCTATCTTCATGAAAGTGGAAGTCTCCTGAGAACCATATTTGCTACAAAATCAGCACATGTCAGGGATTGTACATGGAGTATTTAGTGTTAGAAAAACAACCGAGGAAGCCAAAAGCTGTCATGGACGGAGCTGAGCAGGCGCCAACCTAGGTCTGCGCTGTCTTCATTGCAGCTGCAATGACAGGACAGGTGAGTCCAGGTGAGTCCAGCCCGAGACCTCCCTGGCTCATTGTGCACATGAAAACAGGCTGCTAGAGGAGCCCAGGCCTTTCAGGGATTTCGGTGTCCAGAACAGGGCAGGAGCCTGCGCTGAGTTGACCGAGCTCTCCTCAGGTGACCCAAGTGAAAAGGAGACTGCGACCAATCAGTAATGACAGCAGACACAGCACGCGTCCGAGGTGCTGCAGGTTTACAGAGAGCCCACCTTCCCTCCTTCTCTCCCTCCCTCTGGCGCAAGGTGCCAGGGAGTCAGGCGGCGGTGTGGGGGAGCCCAAGGGAACTCAGCCAGAGGCAGTTTCCAAAGTGCATCAGCTTTGAGGGCTGGGTGAGGCAGCCCTGCGCCTCCACGTCTCCCCTCTCCAGGGCAGGGCAGAGCTGACCCATGAGGACTGGGGACAGGGGGCTCTTGGGCGGGCTTCCAGGGTGCCAGCTTTGAGGTGCTGTCCCCGTCTGGCAGGGACCTAAGAGGGTGAGGATAGAGGAGTCTGCGGGACAAGGGAGTCAGCGACCCTGGCAGTGGGACCTCAGGAGTCAAAGCTCGGAAGTCCGGCTCGGGTACATCCACAGGCTCCGAAGGAACGTCAGCCAAGCACTCTGTGGCATCCCCAGATAGGGGCCCTCTGATCCCACGGGCCTGGGCTTGGCACACAGCAAACACTCAGGACACAGCTGGGGACATCCTGCGTGCAGGAACGTGCTCATCTTGTGCTGGACTTCACTCTGGGCTGCTACAGCCGGAGGCAAATGCAGGAGAGAGGAGACCACATGCCCGGGAGGGCCCCAAGGTTCGCCCCTCAACCCAGGAGAGTGAGTGGCCAAGGACCTCAACAGGCAGCTCAGAAGGTCTCTGGATCCTGGCCTGGGAGGAGGTCAAGCTGGCACAGGATGGCCCAGGAATTATGACGGAGGGGAGAGTTCTCAGAGCCATGTGAGATGTTTGTTAAAGTCACAGAGCCCTGTGCGCAGACCTGTGGCCTCCAAAGTGAATACACTGATACCCTCTTGTACTCCTCTCACCCGACATCATTCGCTGAGAGCCAGCAGACCCCTACCAGGCAACAAAGCCACACAGCCTGGAGGGGCGGTCCTCCAGGTCCTCACCCCACCCTTGCCATTACAGACAGGGACCCTGCAGGGCAGAGAGCCAGGCCCAGAGCTGAGCCCACACTGCCACTAACCCAGCCCCTGTCCTCCACACCGCCCAAGGAGCTGAAGGACCCCAGGGCAGCACATCCAGCTTCTGGAAGGAAGCCAAACCCTTTCTCCCCTCTGCACTTTAGAGGAGAGCCTGAAGGCAAAGTGGAGTGGTCCTCCTCCCTGGAAAGACAGCAGCGAACAGCAGCCAGGCAAGGTGCCAGGGGGAGAGGCCTCTGCAGACAGCCCCAGCCCCAGCCCCAGCAGTGGACTTCCCGCCCTCACACATGGGAGAAGGCAGACTGGGGCACAGAGCAGTACCGGGGTGAAAGACTTTTCCCACCGACAAGGTCACGTAGCCATTCTCCTTGAAGTACTGCGGGAGGGTGGAGAAGTTTCCCGAGTGTACCCTCCAGTAGGAGTTGAAGTCATACAGGCGGGTGGTGTCGGGCCTCCGCCCAGTGAGGAAGGACACTCGGCTCGGGGCGCACACTGCTTGCTGTTAGGGAGCAGAAGCACAGGACACTGTCATCACAGACAGATGGGGAGATGCGGCTGCTGTCTCCCAGGTAACCAGGCAACCTCCCCAGGCCCTCAGCAACAGTCTGGCAGCTGAGTCATGCAGATCTCAAAGCCAGCCAGTGGGAACTGGGCTCTGCTCAGGTGCCACAGATTGCGCCTTCCTGGCAAGGGAAGACAGCAGCGAGCCCCTCCAACCAGCAGATGCGTGCATCCTCCTACGTGAGGGTGTCGCCAGGCCCCCAGAGCTCCGATGTGCTTGGGAGCAGCTGAGAGGGGTTTAGGGAGGAGGGCCTCCGTGGCCAGCTGGCTGGCCTTTGCCCAGGGCTCAGTGGGCAGCCCCTTGGGTAGCATTCCACAGCACCAGGCACTGTTCCCTTCTGGGAAGAAGCTGACCAGGGGCAGTCCTGAGCGTGTTAGGGCAAAGTGAACCCTCCACCCGATGAAGAGGGGAAGCCATCAAGGTGCAAGCTTCCTTTTGAATGAACAGCTGGATTTCCAGAGCCAGTTAACAATAGCTGAACCTGGTAGGTCAAGGATGTCCTCTAGAAAGTCATGCAGGAGATGAGGGAAGTAGAATCAGGAAGAGAGTAGAGTTATATTGTTATAAAGTAGAAAAATAAGTTATTTAGTTCCAGAGGGAATGTGTGGTTGGGAATATCCTGCAGAGATGCTCCAATTGGAGGCTAGGGTCCATATCTGGCTATTGTTTATCCTTTATGGACTCCTTGACCAACATCTTAGAAAAGAACAAAGCTATAAATCATTGTCAAGCATCACCCTTGGCAGTTAAGGGTGTGATTATTTCTGTTCTCAGGTTGGGGAGGGGAGACACCAAATCATCTTCTATAGTCCACCTCTTACAGTGCTGAGGTAGGCTTGCTTCACATAGGAAGCTCATCTTTTTGAAGAACGTTATTTGTTTGGGTTGGCTCTTTTCCTTGGTAAGTTCACATGGAAAAGTGGGCCATTCATGGCCCCCACTGTTGAAGCTGGCTTCAAAGCTGCAGTTGTTATTCATGACTTCTATCTTGTGCTGTCCTAGATTCCTCTCAGTCCAGCCCTCTCTTATGTTCTTGGTAGCTCACCTGGTGGAAAGTGGCAGGGCTTTATCCCTAAGGGTTTTGAGCCCCTGGTCCTCATGCCCTTCTTAGGCTAAGAAAAGTGATCTTGTCTTTTTTTTTTTTTTTTTTTTTTTTTTTT
>NW_022900951.1:123470831-123479607 GCF_012274545.1 Fukomys damarensis | reverse complement strand
TTTGGTACCGGGGATCGAACTCGGGTCCTTGCTCTTGCAAGGCAGGCCACTGAACTGCTGAGCTAAATCCCCAGCCCCAATCTTGTCTGTTAATCACAGAAATCAAAGGGTAACCAAGGCACATTTGAGTGTCTCACATAGATACCAAACACATCCCTCTCTTCCAATTATGTAAGAGCTTCCCTATCGCTTCCTGATTACCAGACCTAACAAACCCTCTCAGGATAGGAACTTTTCTTCATGCCTATTGGTCCCATCATTTGAAGAACTCAAAGTGCCCTGACTTGTAAATCACTTTATAGTGATAGAACTTTTGTAAATAATCTAAAAACCTATAAAATGTTAGGAAAATCTAAAATGACTTTTGCTGTCTCTAACAACAATCTGCTTTGTTTAGTTTAAAATTGATAGACACTGGAGACATTGACCATGAAGTGGGACATCTGGCCTCATTCCTAACCTTGAATACCACCTTCCTGTGCACTAGAATAGATAGCTAGATGAATCTTGAGGTAAACTCCTTGTTATGTCTGGGTTAAAGTGAACTGTCAGGTTACTGCAATTTGTATATGGGTGATATGAACTGAGGAAATGAAATGTAACCACCTGAATGAGAGCATAGCTGTAAACCCTATAAAAGGAAACTGCAACCCAATAGTAGGTCGATCACCAGCACTGCCTACTTGAGTGCGATCGACCCTTTTCTGACAAAATAAATTTTTTTATTTTACTTCCATTCAGCTTGTCTCTATGTGCGTGTCACTTGTGAATTCCTTCCACAACAATAGGACTCAATTAATGTCTCCTGGTGGAACTATTTTCATCTGTGGAACCAGGATGCCCAGCCAAGACTGTCCAAATAAGGTAGCCACCAATCATATGTGGCTATTGAGTACTTAAAATGTGACTACCACAACTGAGGAACAGAATTTTTAGTTCTACTTTAAATTTAAACAGCCAAATGTGGCTAGTGGTGACTGTATTGGACAGTGCAGGTCTGATCTCACAGAATCCAAAGTTGTGGGGGCAGGAAGCACAAGTTCCCACTGGATCACTGGAAAAGTAAGTGGGTCAGTGCACCCCTTGGTTCCCTGCTTCCTAGCCCATAGATGCCTATGTGGCCTTGTGCCTCCCTCTTAGTGGTAGGAAATGTAACATGCCATCATTTGTCCTTTACTTTGGGAGCGGGGAGTCCTAGCATGTCCCTGACCACCGGATCCCTGAATACTTCATTGATATAGTGGGCCCCTGAAACTTTGAAGGGCTTATATATCACCCTCTGAAGTGCCTAAATCTTTCTAAGGCTGCTAACATCCCTATCATATTTTGCTCATCCAGTCATTAACGTGATGTTACTGATACAGTGGAGTTTGGGACTTGGGTGGGGAAAACTTGTAAGTGAATAATCACTTCACATGGGTGGCTTGGGCTGGCTGGATCAGAAAACATCTGCAAATGCTAATATGTGGTGAGAAAGCTGTTGTCTGTGTTTAGACTTCTTGGTAGATTTTCCCAGATTGGGGAAGTATTACCAGGTTGTTGGGAGTGCTCTACATTTAATACAGAAACTCACAAACACTTGCTCCCTTCTGCAGGTGGATCCTCACCCTGAAGGATTTAAGTGCACCCTGCTGAATATGCCAAGAGGATGTTCCTGAAGAAATAGGCCACAGAGGCAACATGTGACTTTCCTGGTGAATACCCACATTGCCCCTAGGTAGAAGGCCACTCGATTTTATCTTCTGATTTTGATACTTGAATGCCATTCATTCTAATTTGGAGATGGGAAAAGAAAAGAGGGAACATACATTTTGGAACATTTCTTTGGGCTTGGTAGCTTCAGGGACAAACTACCAGAATCAATCTGGGGGACTGTGGTTAGAGTGAGGGTACCCAGAGCGCCAAGGTGGGGCATGAGGGTCAGAATATGGGAAATGACAGATGGGGGCTCAGCTGCTGCTCATGTTAATGTAGTGACAAAGTAATGGTGCACCATGGGTGGGACAGGACTAATTAAGTGCTCCACAGTAATAAATCATGACTCTTAAGAAAGCTTAAAAGGAAAGCTTTGCCTGGGAGCTCAGATGCCAAAGAGGTTGGAAAAGGCAGAAATGGTATCTTCCAAAGCAAAAGGTGGGAGCAGCTAACTCAGATTTCATAGAGGATGAAGAACTTGAGTCCAGCTGAGTGTGAGAATGGAGAAATAGGCAGTGGCCAGGGGACAGAGTAATAATATTCAGTCCTGGGGAAAAAACTGTCTGTAACCTACACTTGACTCAATGGACCTTCCAAGGCTGCTGAGGAGTACAGGGAGGGTGAGAAAAGCTAGGAATCCAGTCCCTGGAACAGGGCCTTGTCATCCTAAGGAAAGGCATGGGAAAAGGTGTACAGCAGCACTCCCAGACATTTGCAGCTGTGGTGCTTGGAAGGGATTATGGGTTACCACTCTAAGAAGCAGAGTCCCAGTTCCTATTCTTTTTATGTATATATCCATTTCAACCACTATAAGTATATAGTTCAGTGGCATTGATCACCCTCACATTATTGGGTTTTCTCAGCACTTGCTCAGCACTGATTCTTGGGGATAAAAAATCAGAGATGGAAATGTTATCTTCTGGTAAATGTAGAGCTTGACTTGCAGGAGGTCAGTGGGGGGCACATGTGAAGTCTGATTCTGGTTGTTTTCTCAATGTTCTCTCCCTGGGCATTGCTTTCACTTTTATCCCAAAGCCTCTTTCCCCTTTTCCAGCCTTCATTGGGACAGAAACATTTTCCAGGATCCTGCTGACCTGACATCAAAGTTCTCAGATGCTGCTCATGGAATTGGGTGCCTGTCAGAGATGACATGAGAGTAGGCCTGAGGTAGTAGGAGGAGATCGAGCAGAGGACAGCTACTTGATCAGGAGAGGGAAGATGGTCTGACTTCAAGGAGACCTTGGGGTGGACAGGAGAAGGTAAGCTTGGCCTGGCAGGTTCAGGGAAGCTGAGTGGAAGAGATTCGGGATGAGCTGAGACTTGTCTGTCTGTCCAGCTGTGGCACCTGCTGTCTGGATACAACCCTGACTGGAAAACATGGCAGGAGACAAGCTACAAGAGACCCAGCACTTCAGCCTGCTCCAAATGACTGTGTACAGCCTGCTGTGCTCCCAAGAAGGTTCTTGGGGAACTTTTGACAGAATGCAAAGATGCCTGATGACATCACCTTGAAATGTATCATCTTTCCTACCGGAGGTAAGTCTTTGCCTCATTTTATCATTTCCATTTGTCTCCCCCTGAGTTATCTGAGTGGAGACTGGAGTGCACGTTAAAGAGGCAAGGTGTTGAGGTGGTTCCACGAAGCTAGTTGGCCTTCAAGCTGGAGCAGTTAGCTCAGGGTCAGCACAGACAAGTGTGCCACGCAGGTTACTTCACTGTGCTCACTGCAGCCATATATTCAGTCATTTTCTTCTTCACTAAGTCAGTACAAAGTGCAGAGTCCAAGTGAGGGGGCAGTTATACTGGCTGGAACTGGGTGTAAGCCCTGTTACTGCTATGGACTAGTGGTGTGACCTTAGCTTACCTGTATTTTCTCCTACAAAATGAGAATATTCCAAGCCACAGCCCAGCATTGTTGAGCCTTAAATAAAATCCTTCAGGTGATGGCCCAGAGGACTCACTCCAGACTTGGCCACTAGGTGCAGTAGCATTAAAACTCATCTGGACCACACCTGAGCAAAATTGAGGTTTTCTCACTTGCCTGATTACCCCTGCTTCTCTGCCTCATGACCCCCAGGAGTCCCCGTTGCCCGTGAAGATACAATGGGATCACCCTCACAGCACACAGCTGAGCAGCCCAGCCCACTATCCTGGCTGGGGGACCTATTTGGAGAAGTGTGGCATAGTTCTTAAGTGGCAAGGCTTCCCGCTCTGCTGGCCAGTGACAGCCTTCTCCATGCCTCAGTTTGTGCACTATCCCTGGGTCAGCACTGAGGACTCAAGGGGCTAAAAAGTCTGGGATGAATTTGGCTCACAAGAATGTCAGAGGAAAAAGAGATGAGAAAGATTTCTGTGTGACTTTGGACCCCACTATGGGCTGACAATGATGTGATAAGTGCTAATGCCACCTTACTTCCAGCCTGCTATTGCATTCCTCCAGGAATGTGTTTAGTAAGTAGCTTATTGAGGTAGAAAACCAGTTTCATTAGAAATGGAAATTTGGAATTGCAGAGGTCACAGTGGCCATGGGAAGGGCTCTCAGGAGGATGCTCATGAAGCCCTGGAGCCTGGGTCCTGTCAGGCAGCTGGGTGGGCATTGCCTGAACATAGGCCAAAGCCCCACACGCCACACGCCGCACACTGCAGCTTTATAACGGAAATATTTCATTGGCCCAGATGACATCTCCTTGAAATCTACAGTCCATGGCCTGGAGCTCAGGAGAGTCAGTAATTGCTTTAGTTGTTCCCCACCTGGGAAGGCTGGGTCTGGAACTGCATGGGCTAGAGTCTGTCCAGGCAGGTAGAACCTAGTAGCCAAAGCCTATTGAGAGTCTTCTAGAGGCTGGGGATAGGCCCTTAGATCACCTGTTGGTGGGGTTTACATATCCTGATGAGGCCAGGGGACTTTAGCAGTGGTTCCAGGTCACATAGTAGAGCTGGAGTGGAAATCAGTCAGCCTCATTTCAGTTTGTATTCTGAAGATTGCTCTGTCATATGACTGCTCAACCTCAGTCTTAGTTTTCTGGTTGCTGAGACAAAATACCTGACACCCAACGTGAAAGGAAGAAATGTTTATTTTGGCTCACAGTTTGTAGAGGTTTTAGTCCTAATTGGCTGGCTCCAAAGCAGAGTGGCATAGCAGAGGGGAAACAGTTCATGGCAGGCAGAAGGTAAAAGGCAGCAAGCCAATTCTTTCTGTCCTTTTATACTTTATCCAGGTTACCAACCTTTAAGGAGGGTAGCACTCACACTCAGGTTGGGGCACCCTTAATCGTAGCCAGAACTGTGCCAAACCAATCAGTGGGTTAGTTTAATAATCACTTACCTTAACCCCAGCATCACACTCTCTAGATCCTGCCACCTCTGAAAAAGCCCCACCTATGACCGCATGAGTCTTTGGAGGGCCATCTAGACAAGCCATAACAACCCCAGTTCATCCGCAGGTGGGGACCAGGCTGCCAGGTAAGGGAAAGCTGGTGCTTTCTTTCATGGGCTGCAAGATTAGGGATAGAACACAGGGCTTTAGAGCTTTGTTCCTGCTCGGATTCAAAGACAACAATTTGGCTCCTAGATATACTGGAGAGCGATCCCAGCTGTGGACTCTGGAGACTTTTGAAAACTGCATTTTATACGTGAAAATTTAAGCTGGGGATTTAGCTCAGTGGTACCAAAAGCTGCCTTGCAAGAACAAGGTTCCAAGTTCAATCCTTGGTACCAAAAAAAAAATATTTTTCTTTGTATATGTGAAAATTTATGCCTTTCAGCAAAATGTTCTCTAGTTTGCCTTTCTCCCCTATGTGTTTTTATTGTTCCCTTAGAGACTCTTAGAGAACCTTTTCATAATATTAGACTTTTTAATGATGCTACAAAACTATCATGTCACATGGATTCCACAAGGCATGACATATGCTGGTTCCCATATGCCACATTTCTGTTTTTGTTTTTGGTACCAGGGATTGAACTCGGGACCTTGCATTTGCGAGGCAGGCAGCGAACCACTGAACTAAATCCCCAGCCCTATATGCCCCATTTCTTCAAATAAAAACCTGATGACAGGATGCAGGACCTAGGGAACTTGTGTACCTCTGAAGATCTCTCTTCTTATTTTTTCCCCCTTCAAGTTGTATTTCTAGCTGCCTGTATCTCTTTCCTCTCTTGATGCATTTATTCATGCCTGAGGTGTGGCTCATAGCACACATATGACAGGAGGCCTTGGAGAAATGACAAGAAAGGTTTAGCAGCAAAGTCCTTGCAGTGTTTTCCAGTCCATCTTATCCCCTGGCTTTTGCTGCAGGAGGGAATGGGCTTCGACCTGATATTCCAAAATAGGCTTTTCTTTGCAAGAAACATCTGCTTGTCAGAGTCTGAAAGCACAGGCATAGACACAGTAGGCTCCAGTTTTATCTGAAAGACCAAAAGCCAGTTGTCAGCCAAGCCCATACGGGGACACCCTTGACTGTGATAACCCTCCTTTATTCCCAAACAGCCATACTCTGTTACCTTCCCTGAGGTGCTTTCAAAGCTATATCTAGGAGAATAAGCAAAAATCCTCCCTAGGTCAAAAAAGCTACAGAGCAAGCCAGGAGAAAATGGAGTGACCAAAAGTGACTCCTTGTTCAGACAAGTACAATGCAAATGTTGAAAGAGCCAGTAATACCTTACTCAGTGGCAGTGCAGTACTCACAGTGATCTGATTAGGTATTTCTGTTTCACTTATTTAGTTTTATTTTTGCACTTTACAAAATCTTTTTTAAGGAAATGAATTGCTTTTTAAGTAGTAATAATGAACACTAGAGCTTAGGCGACCTCTGGTGGAAACTTTAAAAAATCCTCTACTTTCCTAGACTGCTCCAAAGCCTGTCTGTTGGTTTACTTAGAGCTGAGCTGGCGGAACCAGTGAATTAATGGCTTGATAGAAAAGTCTGGGCCTAGAAAGAAGAGAGGAGAGGAGAGGAGAGGGAAGAAAGAAGGTGGTGGTGGTGGTGGTGGGAAAGTGAGGAAAGGAAAGAGAAGGGAAGAGTTGGTCAGAAGATGATTTTAAGATTTTAGAGGCAAACAGGACTGTGGTTGACCTCCTTCACAAGGAGAGAAATCATCTCATTTTATAAAGTACTCAACACAGTGTATGGCCCAATGTAGGAGCTCAGCAGATGTCAAGGATACTATTGTGCCCAGCCTTCCATCTGTCCCTTCATGCTCCATGGGGCTCCACTTATATTTCTAGTGATATAAGACAGAATCAGATTCTGGTTCTGATGGGGTTCACTTTCACATTCTGGAGCCCCAGGGAGCCCAGGACTAGTACTGGGCAGACCTCAGGACAGCCTGGGCCTAGCTCTGTCCATCCATGTTCTCAGACAGCTTGAGAACAAATCCAAGAGCTACTTTGCACATCTGGTGTGATAGTTAACCAATTATCAACTTGAGTAAGAAAGGCCCAATTAGATTGGCTCAGCATTAGATTGGCTCAGCATTAGTTCTGGGTGTAGAAGACCCACCCTAGGGAGATTTGTTGCCAGAATGGTATAAAAGGGAAATGAAGAAGGAAGGCTGCTGCTTCTGTTTCTTCAGAGGAGCTCTGGTCTTTACCTTCACCTTGGACGTTGTCTCCTGGTTTCCACCACAGAAACTTCGGCCTCCTGATAAGGTTTCACACAGGACACTACAGGGAGCTCCAGGCCTTGACTGGATCCTTCAGATCTCCAGTGTGCAGACAAACCTTTCATACTCTTCCACACCTGACTCTGTGGGCAGCCGATGTAAGCCAATCTTGTAAGTTCTTATATATTTGTATATCTTACATTAAATGTTTCTCTAGTAAGCACTGACTGATACATCTGGAGAGAGTCACTCCTGAGAACAGCCCTGTGGGTGCTGACTATATTTTGTGGCAGTTGCAGTCCATATAGGCACGTTCTCAGTGCACCTTTTCACATATCCACAGAGTCCAGGGTCATTTCCACCATGCTACATGACAAGAGAGTCCTCCTGGCATTGGGCTGACTACAGCCCAGATACTCTGCTTTCTTACCCGGGTAGCTCTGATCATACTTCAAACCCCAGTGGAGCCCCTGAAACCCAACTGATAATGCTAGCCCTGGGGATACAGTGGTGGATGGAAGATGCAGAGCCTGCCCTCAAGGAGTACCCACGAAAGCATCCTGGAACTAAATGAAAAGCAGTCTTGAATTCTACCCTGAATCTATATTCTATTGTTGTGGCAGGATATAAGAGAGTATTTACCAATTTACTAATGTGTTTTGCCTTCTGCTTCTGGAGGTAAGCCCAAAGATGGGGGTGAAGTAGAAGTCCAAGGGCAAGGGGAAATGTGCTACCTTATTAGATGGTACCCTGGAAAACACACAGTCAGAGAACTAACCTCACACCAGATCAGCATAGCTCAAATGTAGATGTGCCTGAGGCAAACCCTTAAGCTTCCTATGACACTAAAGTGGCATAAGAAGACAGCTGAATTTTCCTGTGTCTCCAAGAAGGACTTGGAAATGAGAGAAAGGGACAGAGGGAGAGAGACTGAGACTGAGATTGGCTCTATGGGTTGTTAAAGGAGGAAGTGGCATGAGGCATAGACTGGGGTAAAATGCAGCTAGGAACCAGGTTAGGATGGCCTCATCTCAGAAGCTAGCATGAAGGGGTGCCACCTCTGAGGTCAAGATGGAATTGTACTTTGGAGAGGACGCAGTGTTTTGGACAGGTTGCCAATCAATGACAAGGGCCAAGAAGGCGCTTCTTGGGGAAGAAAGTGAGACGTTTATAGGCAAATGAGGAAAGGGCAAAGCTCCCAGGTGAAAAGCAGAGCAGGACCAAAGGCAAAGTGGGATAAAACTAGTTAAGAGCAGTGGTTGAGTTGCAAAACCTGGAAGATACCTACAAGGACCCTCCGCAGCTCTCCACATAGGGCGGTACACAGGGTTGGGGCCAGCCTGCTAAGCACTGACGCAGCTAGGGAACTCAGGCTCTGCACTGGGCCCGTGGCCCCGCCCATTCCGCCTCGGATTGGGCGCCTGCACCCCCATGCCTCCAGGCCCCTCCCCCCGGGGGAGGTGGGAGAAGAGGCGCGCAG
>NW_022900951.1:123428568-123470761 GCF_012274545.1 Fukomys damarensis | reverse complement strand
GGCCCGCGGCGTTGGCGTCGCGCAGTTTTCTCTGCAGCTTGACCCTGCTGTCCCCAGCCGCGGCGCCGAAGAAGAAATGCTGCTGCCGCCTGGCTGGCCCCTGCTTTGGCTCGGCCTGGTCCTGGGCTCCTCCTGCGCCAACCTGGAATCCGCAGCGCAGGTCAACTCGACCACAGGTGCCTCCCGCCGCCTTGCGCAGATTAGAGAGCCTTTTCCGCCTCTGTACCTCCCTCCTTCCCTGCCTGCATCCATCCTTGCTCCCTTGCTCCCTAACGCTACTGTTCCTTCTCGCACGAACACAGCTTGTCGTCCCTCTCTTCCTCTTTTACCCCCCCATTTTCATGCCTTCCATCATCCTTCGTTCCTTCATTACTTGTTCTTACCTCATCCACCGCCCTTCCAGTCATCCTTCCCTGAATCCTTCCCACGCCCTCATCTGTTCTCCCTCGGTCCTTCTCTCCTTCTTTCCCTCTGATAGTCCATTTTTTTCTTCCCTTTCTCCTTCCCGCTTTCCTTCAATCCATTAGTCAACCCTTTCCTCTTTCCCTTTACCCACCCTTCATTCATTAACCATCTTCTCTTCACCTATCCTTCTCTCTTCCTAAATTCCTTTTCCCTTTTCTCTATCCTTCCATCCCTCTCTCCCGCCCCCAGGCTTGAAATCTTGGCCAAACCCTAAGTCTGCCACCCACACATCAGGCTTCCTCTGTATCCTGGCCCCCAGCGTGGTGACGCACATTCCTGGTGGCTTTCCACTCTGGCTGGGCTGTCAAGGTGCAGGGGTCAGCCTTGGCTCTCTCATCCCGGAAGGAGGAGGAATTTGAGTGGCAGCATATGTTACCGTACCAAAGCCCCGCTTTCCTTTGCAGATGCTCCGAATGTCCTGCTCATCATTGTGGATGACCTGCGCCCTTCCCTGGGCTGTTACGGGGATAAGGCAGTGAAGTCCCCAAACATCGATCAGCTGGCATCCCACAGCCTCCTCTTCCAGAATGCCTTTGCCCAGGTATGTCAGGGGAGCACTCCCTTTGGCAGTCTGCCTCTTCATGTACTTAGGATGGGTGGGCCTTCATCTGATTTTTAGATGGCACCAACCATGCCAGGCACCTCCTTGAAAGAAGCAGGCAGGGTCTGGAAAACAGTGGTCGAGGACACCTGGTTTTTCACTCAAAAGGAAGCTTGCACCTTGATGGCTTCCCCTCTTCATCGGGTGGAGGGTTCACTTTGCCCTAACACGCTCAGGACTGCCCCTGGTCAGCTTCTTCCCAGAAGGGAACAGTGCCTGGTGCTGTGGAATGCTACCCAAGGGGCTGCCCACTGAGCCCTGGGCAAAGGCCAGCCAGCTGGCCACGGAGGCCCTCCTCCCTAAACCCCTCTCAGCTGCTCCCAAGCACATCGGAGCTCTGGGGGCCTGGCGACACCCTCACGTAGGAGGATGCACGCATCTGCTGGTTGGAGGGGCTCGCTGCTGTCTTCCCTTGCCAGGAAGGCGCAATCTGTGGCACCTGAGCAGAGCCCAGTTCCCACTGGCTGGCTTTGAGATCTGCATGACTCAGCTGCCAGACTGTTGCTGAGGGCCTGGGGAGGTTGCCTGGTTACCTGGGAGACAGCAGCCGCATCTCCCCATCTGTCTGTGATGACAGTGTCCTGTGCTTCTGCTCCCTAACAGCAAGCAGTGTGCGCCCCGAGCCGAGTGTCCTTCCTCACTGGGCGGAGGCCCGACACCACCCGCCTGTATGACTTCAACTCCTACTGGAGGGTACACTCGGGAAACTTCTCCACCCTCCCGCAGTACTTCAAGGAGAATGGCTACGTGACCTTGTCGGTGGGAAAAGTCTTTCACCCCGGTACTGCTCTGTGCCCCAGTCTGCCTTCTCCCATGTGTGAGGGCGGGAAGTCCACTGCTGGGGCTGGGGCTGGGGCTGTCTGCAGAGGCCTCTCCCCCTGGCACCTTGCCTGGCTGCTGTTCGCTGCTGTCTTTCCAGGGAGGAGGACCACTCCACTTTGCCTTCAGGCTCTCCTCTAAAGTGCAGAGGGGAGAAAGGGTTTGGCTTCCTTCCAGAAGCTGGATGTGCTGCCCTGGGGTCCTTCAGCTCCTTGGGCGGTGTGGAGGACAGGGGCTGGGTTAGTGGCAGTGTGGGCTCAGCTCTGGGCCTGGCTCTCTGCCCTGCAGGGTCCCTGTCTGTAATGGCAAGGGTGGGGTGAGGACCTGGAGGACCGCCCCTCCAGGCCATGTGGCTTTGTTGCCTGGTAGGGGTCTGCTGGCTCTCAGCGAATGATGTCGGGCGAGAGGAGTGCAAGAGGGTACTCAGGCCCTGGACAGTGCCAGGGAACTGCCACTTCTGCCCTTGAGCACTGCCTACCTGGTAAACTCGCTCTTTAATTCCAACATGAGAATGTTGAAGCATAAAGACAACCTTTGGTTTTTTATTCATAGAAGCAATGCATGATTCTTCCACAACAAAATGGAAAGTATAAACTAAAAAATACAAATCACTTTTTATTAGACTGCCCTAAGAAGAGCTGCTGATGGGAATAGCACCGGGCACCTGGGTACCTGGTTCTTTTCTCAGCACTGCCAGTTAGCTGTGGGGTTGAATTGGGGCAAATGTTCATCCTCTTAGGGCCTTGGATTCCTTACCTGGAAAGCTAGTCACCTGTCCTGACCCTCCCTGGGTGTCATCCCAGTGTGAGTATTCCACAGAGACAGCAGTGCTTCTCATCAAGGCTGACAACTGGAATGTTTTCAGTAGCTTTCCCTTTACACAGGGGTTATACTGGCAGGCTCAGCAGCCTTCTTCCAGACCCCAGTTGGACAGTCCAGGTTAGGGTAGCTTTCAATCAGGTTAAGTCAAGCCCAGATTTGAAGGTAAATCTATTAGGAAACGTATCATGCAGCCAAAAGCCCAACATCAGGCACACTTCCTGCAGTTTGGTACTCACATCATGACACTCCTTGCCTGAAGGCAGCTGGCAGCAAGTGACCACTATGGAGTGAGGAGGAAACATAGCAGAGGAAGGAGATTGGCTTTAGGAGGGGAAACCAAGCAAGGCCCAAGAGCTGTTGCTTGGCCTCCTTCTTCCCAGTGACTAGACTTTTGGGACCAGCCTCTGAGTGTGGTATCAGAACTAGAGAATAATACTGTCCGCAGTCTTTGGGGGAATATATTTTTCAAGTGAGTCATTTCTCGGGATCTTTTTCTGTTGGGGTGGGGCCCGCAGGAGGAGAGTAGCCACCTATGAGTGTCATTTACTCTGCAGGCCTCTCCTTTAATCCCTCAATTGCAAGTAAGGTGGGTTTTTGTTATGTGATAGCTGGCTGGCACTGGGCAAGGCATAAAACTCTGAACTTCCCTTTCTCCATCTGCCTCATGGTGCGATGCCTCTGCCCCCTCTTTTGTAGAGTGGATGAGAGGCTGTGATGTGGTCTCTAAGGAGCTCCACTGCTACAGCAGTTTGGCTGATCTTGCCCTGTGGGTTCCTTTTGCACTGCCTCACAAATATCCAGGGCCTAGGGACAGGGAGTTAGGTGTTCATTACTCTCATACAGAGATGGAGACAGGGTTGGCATTAATGAGGACGTAACATCTGGCCTAAACTCCTGACTTCATAGGTAAGGGAACTGAGGCCCAAAGAGGGCAGGTGCCGCTCGCCCAGTTATTTACAAAGTTTTAATTTAGGGGGGTGGGGTATTTAAAGACCCTTCCTGTTTTATTTTACAACTTTTCTCCCCCTCAAGGTATATCGTCGAATCATACTGATGATTCTCCATATAGCTGGTCTTTTCCACCTTATCATCCCTCCTCGGAGAAGTATGAGAACACTAAGGTAAGATTGGGAAAGGGCCACAGGCCTGGGGAGAAAGTGCTTTTTCTGTTGTGTGTACTTTACATTCTTTCAAGCTGGTCATGCTGTGAGGTTTGTGGGTTTCACTTCTGTTGATGTCTTGACAGAGACAAGTGTTGGCGTCTTTAGCATAAGGCCCGATGGGAGCAGCAGCTTCCGTGTAGCAGCTGGCGAGGATTTTTTTCTTTGAGAGCCTTAGGCTTTATCTAGTGTGTTAAACGCACATGATTGTGCCTGGGTGGTCACTCAGGATGAGACTCAGAGCTGAGGGTTGTAGGAAGTTCTGAGACATGGGAGATGGAAGAGAGGCTGAGCTTCAGAAACCTCAGCCCAGGATGAGAGAGGTGCCTAATGTATATTGTTTGGCTGCTCAGGCTGCTCATAGGGCTTTAAAAATTTTAGAGCATTATAGAGAATCTACAAAGGAAATTAAATCTGTTTTTGGCAGAACCCCCAATGTATAAATGAAACTGAACCCCAAGTTTAAGAAACTGACAGAAGCATCTGGGGAACTGAAAAATGCATCCTCCTCTGAGCTTTTTTAGAGACGGGTGAGGATTTGGCAGTGGGGTGGAAGGTGTTCTAAATTCTTGATAACTTTTCGTTTCAAAATACAGTGAAAGAGAATGAAGACTGGAAGAACCTCATCACAGTTCCTCACTTCTGTGAGGCCATCTGCTTCTTTTAGTGGTTTCACTTACACATACCAGGCCCTACTTTTTGGGTATTAGGAATAATGTGGCTATCAACATACATGTAGAAGTAATTTTGTAGACTAATGTTTTTTGCTTGTCTTGGGTATGTGTGTATAATAACTATGTTTAACTGTTTGGGGAATTTCCAGACTGTTTTTCAAAGTGGCCGCACCATTTTAAATTTCTACTAGCAGTGTATGAGGGTTCTAATTTCTCTACATCTTTGCCCACAGTTGTTATTTTCCATTTTTTAAAAAAAATTATAGCCGTCTTTTTTACCATCTTGTTGTGCTTTTTTATATTTTCCTAATGAATAATGCTGTTAAGTATGTTTCCATGTACTACTGGCCATTTCAACATCTCTGAGAAATGTGTTTCTTGTTCACTTTTAGTTGGCTTATTTATCTTTTTTATTGTTGAGTTGAAGATAGATTTTTTTCAATAATTGGTTCATTTGGTGGTCTTTAGTTAGTTGTGACCCGGAGGCAGAGGATTCGCAGCAAGAAACTAAGTGCTGTGTGCTTCTGGCTCCTTCCTGGAAAAGGAGAAATGCGTTTCTGGGTTAGTTCTACTTCTCTTTGTCTGCTCACTTTGTATGACTAACACCCAAGGGGCTGCTAAAATGACCATCAAAGCTGTGTGTTTAACCTTCATGACTTCTTGCATTTAAAAAGCTGACATTACATGTTTTGTTTTGAAAGACCTGTAGAGGGCAAGATGGAGAACTGCATGCCAACCTGATTTGCCCTGTGGACATGGCGGATGTGCCTGAGGGCACCTTGCCTGACAAACAGAGCACGGAGGAAGCCATCCGTTTGTTGGAGAAGATGAAAACATCTGCCAGTCCTTTCTTCCTGGCTGTTGGGTATCATAAACCACACATCCCCTTCAGATATCCCAAGGTGAAGAGCTGGATGAGGGCTAATCTCGCATAGCCCTTATAGCTGTTTTATCTGTGGAGCGAGGGATTTGTGTACCGAAGATGAAGTTGGCCATATCCTTCTATTTCCAGCCACCTTTGTTTGGCAGAACCCTCAGTGTATAAATGAAACTAAAACCAAAGTTTATGGGCACTAGTTACTTGGTGAAGGTGGAGTCAGAGGTCAAGGCCAAGAAGTAATCTTATGAGAAAAGCTTGGCTTTTCACCTTTCTCCACTGAAAGGTTATTTCCTTTCCAGTGACATCATCACCGAGAAGTGAGTCAGAGCTACCAGAAGCCTGGAACAAGGGATAATCCTTGGGAAACAATTCCAGGGAATGTGACAGTTGCCTTTCCATTTGAGCCTGTCAGATCAGACCCTATAAACACAGGACATTCTTTACTTGCTCATATATCATTTAGACCATCTAGTCTTTTCCATTTTAGAATCTTTTTTTTTCTTCAGTTTTTTCCATTTATGTTTTCCCCGGGCCTGTGAAGCTCAGCCTTTTGACCTGACAAAGGATGCCTCTCACCTGTCATAGGAGTAGACACCAGAGGGTATGCTATTTGATGTTTGCAGATATCTTGCTTTGGTTGGCCTGGTGGACTTTGCCTTCCTAGCAGGAGCCGTCATCCTCCTTGATAGACAGAGCTTGTCAGACTCACCTCTTCTGTCCCTTTGCAGAAAAGTGTTCACAAAGGCAGCCTGCTTGCAAGACTGCCCCTTGGCTGGCATCTCTGGGAACTTTGATTTTGAGAGTGTTCCACCATTGTCAGAATTTGTAAGAGTGGCTTACCATGCCTGAACTGTAGGCAAACCTTATGTTATAAACTGAACCCCTTTTTTTGCTTCTGGAGGACTGGAATTTAGTCTAGTCCAGGCAGAGCGCGCCTGTGTGACTAGCACCAAATCAAACCTGAGTGCTGAGGCTTTAAAACACTTCCCTGTTTGGCAGCACCGTTACTCACTGCTGAAACACTGAAGTGTGTCCTGTGTGGCTTTCCTGGGACAGGACTCTGGAAACTTGCCACTGGTTTCCTCTGGACTTTTCTCATGGGCCTTTTCCCTTTGCCAGATTGTATCCTTTCACTGTAATAAACCATCTCTCTGAGTGACTGTATGCTTGGTCCTGTTAGTTCTCCTGGTGAATTACTAAACCTGAGTGTGGTTTGGGAGCCCACCACATCTGTGTGAGTTGGGTGTGAGCTGGGGATAGGAACAGGAGGGCATCTGACTGTTTGAGAGGAGATTCCATTGCTGTTGGTACCTCGTGAGGGTGACCTGAGGCCTGAATTGAGGTGGTGGCTGGGTACTGGTGGAGCCTTAGCGAGCCACCATGGGAATGCACTACAGGATTCAAGAAAAGGCAGTGTAGGGCTGGGGATTTAGCATAGTGGTTCTGCAAGCACAAGGACCTGAGTTCGATCCCTGGTACCAAAAAAAAAAAAAAAGGCAGTATAAACACTCAGAACCATAGCCTGTGCCTTTGCCACAAAAGTGACAGCCTTGTGGCTCTTTGTGTTTTTCGTCCAGGAATTTCAGAAGTTGTATCCCTTGGAGAACATCACTCTGGCTCCTGATCCTGAGGTCCCTGATGGCCTGCCAGCTGTGGCCTACAATCCCTGGATGGACATAAGGCAACGGGAGGATGTCCAAGCATTAAACATTAGTATACCCTATGGCCCGATTCCTGTGGACTTTCAGGTACTAATGGTACTGATTGTGGATATCATCAGTGAAGGCACTTGTCCATCCATAATGGCTTACTGAGAAGTTAATTTGCGCAAGGCATTGTGTGAAACTCTGGATGGGGTATTCTTTAGGTGTTAGGACACAGGCATTGCTGGGTGGATTAAGAGTCTCCTGACCAGCATCTCAGCTTCCAGAAAAGGGAGCATCCAGAGATTTGGTGACTTGCTGCAGGTAGGCACAGTGGTGGAGAAGCAGCCTAGGGGAGCATTCCTAACCCATGGGCCATGCTGTTTAATCCAGGTCACAGCTCATCATTTACAGGGTGTAGGCAACTCCCTAGCAGTCTGGAATGCTCAGTTTGCTGGCACTTGCTGATTTCCTCTGTAGGAAGGTGTGACACGAGTGACACCTGTCACTCGTGGAGGTGGCTAGATGAGCTGTACCTTGCCATAGAGGGAGCTGGGATGCCATTACAGCCAGTGCTGTCAGCTAGCATATCTGGTGTCCCTTTGCCATGATATGGTCACCAGAGTTCCATGTGAGTGGAAAAGACGTGCTCACCAGCATTCTGTCTGCAATCTTTCACATAGATTCCTGCCTTTTTCTTACCACATCAATGCTGGCAGGCAAGTTACTGTGGAGGGAATAGGGCAGGGATGTCTGAGTATGTTTCTCGGACAGGTCAGCATTGCTGGGCAGATGTGTTAGAAATACAAAGTTCTAGCCCTCGTAGGCTTACCGGGTTAGAAGCTGGAGCCCAAGAACGTACATTCCCCCCAAAAGCACACCAGATGATTCTTATACACTCAGGACTTTGAGAACCACTGCCAGAGGACAGAGGTTAAAACCAAAGTGAGCCCTACAGGATCTTTTGTTTCCAAACATGTTTTGCCCCTGAGGTTGCACAGACAGATTGGGGGATCAGCGGTGTGCATTCCTCAAATCTATCCGTTGCCTGAGTGTCAAATGGCAAGTGACAAGAATTTGGAGAGCAATGGATATGTCTCTTTGCTTCCTAATTTTGCATAGCTGGGTTTTGATTACCAGGTGGTTCAAATCGTAGCTGTGAGACTGTGCCTTGAAGCCTTCTTAGAGACAGTCACTTACAGTGACCCTCCACAGTGGACTGGGTGCCAGGAATGGTGCTGAACATTCATGTGTGCCATCTCCTTTGATCTCCATGGCAACCCAATGAGGCTTCTGCCTTTCTGTTGTTGGGTGAGGAAATGAAAGGCAGAGAATCATGCTGCTGGCTTCACTGTCCACAGTACCAGGGGGGCTGGTTTACTCGCAGTGACATGTGACACCTAAGCCCCATGGTTGGTTTTGTCCTTTCTCAACATTCTGGGTTTGAATTCACATTGTACCCCATACTAGCTCTGTCAAGTCATGAAACCTCTCTGAGCCTAAGTTCCTTTATCTGTAAAATGGAAATAGCATGGGTAAAGGTTTCCTCTGGCTTTGGAGGTTCTCAGTGGGGACTAAAGGGAGCATATGGAAGCAGCTGGGACAGTGCCAACTGCATGGTGAGCTCTCCTTCAAGTTCCCCAAGTCCCCTCATCTCACCCCGTCCACTGCACACTTAGCAGAGAGCATGCACGACCCAGGGGCCTCCCTGCAATACTCACGTGCAGCACCCTGCTCTGAATTCTCTCTGGGCCTGGGCCCTGTTCTCTGTCCTGCAGGTTTGAGTGTCTGTGTCCAAGCCCCGTCTCTTCTCTTGGGCCAGTCGGTTCCATGTCCTCTTCAGCCCAGCCCTCTCACTCAGCACCCACCATGAGCTAGTGACCTCAGGGGCCACCCTCAGGAGTTTGACACCTCTAGGGCCTGCTTTTCCTTGGTCTCCACCCTGGTCATGGTCCCTTCTCCTTGTATATCCTTGTTGCCTGTATACGTCTTGGGGATTGCTAGAGCATGGACTCCTGCTCCCCTCCTCCATCTAGGTGGTCTGTCTAGGTGCTCCTCCCTGTAGCAGGCCGCTTCCTCTTCTTACCAGCCCCTCAGCACATGTGCCCATTTGCGCTTGCCCCACCTGCAGCGTCATGGTCACCAACCATCTAGCTTGGAGGGCAGCTGGAGAGAATCCACACAGCCACGAGGCACAGAGGCCCTTAACTGCCCGTGGGAGCTCTCTGCTTGGCTCCTCTCACTTTTCCATGTCCAACAAGGTCTACCTTCCTTACCTCCCACTTTTCCTGGAACCTGAATATCTTCTGTGGTTTCTCCTGTCTTCAGAAATACCAGCTCCTTGCCCTTACCCACGTTTCCTCCCTTCCTGTTCCCTCACTTCTTCCTCCCTGGTCTGCCTCTCCAAGGGAGAGTATATTAGTCAACTTGCTGTTGCTGGGACACAGTACCTGACACCCACAACTTAAAGGAGGACAGGTTCATTTTCACTGATAGTTTCAGAGGTTTTGGTCCATAGTTTGGTTCCTCGGTGCAGACCTCATGGTGGGAGGGCATGACAGAGGAGAGCTGCTCAGCTCACGGTGGCTGGGAGCAAAGAGCTGGGGCAGAGCCCAAGAGAGAGGAAGGGGTCAGAGACCAGATCTAGTCCCCAAGGTCATGCCTCCATGAGCCATCCAGACACACTCGGAAATGTGCCTTTTTAATTTTCTAGGTGCCTGGAGCCAATTAAGTTGAGAGTCAAGTTTAACTGTTACCGAGAGTCGAGTGGTCCATTCTGGCTGTGTCTGTGATGGGCTGGACCACTTGTTCTTCATTCTCCTCTGTGCAGGCCTGTTTCCCCAACCCACTAAGACTTCTCCTACCTCAGTGGGCACCAACCTTGTTAGCAGTATAAATCCCTTCCTTGCAGGCATCAAGCTTCCCTGGGTGCTCTGCTGCTTTCTCACTGTTCACCAGCCCTTTCCCTACCCTAATCACCTGCCGCCTGGGGCTGCTTTGCCCACCCATCCATTCAGCGACCCCCTGTTCCAGTCTCCATGGCAGACTCCTCTTTGTGTTCCCAAATTCCTCGATTTAGGTACTGCCTCCAGGAAGCAGTCCCAGGCCCCTCACTGTTGCTTTCTGCCTCTTCTGCACTGCTGAGCCCAGTGCTGGCTTCTGATGTTCGGACATACTCTCTGTGCCCTTGAGAGTCATTCCCAGCCAGATGAGCATGGCACCCTTAGCTCCGTAGGCTCCATATGGCTGAGCCACCACCCTGCCCTGCCTTTTCTCCTACATCCTCTTCCTCTTATGCCCCTCTCCTCACCACATGCTGGTGAGTCGTGCCACCATTTGAATATGTCATCTAGAGTCACCTTGGATTTCTCACCCCTTCCTCTGCCCTGTTTCTTCCCTTCCCCAAGCCTGCTTCATGTCCCCAGATTCCTCTCAATTCTGCCCTGGCCTCTGGATCCTTTAGCACACTTTCCGGTCTACTGAAGCAGGTGTGGCTTTGTTAGGTGATCAGCAAGTGTTCTGAGCACTTCTTAGGGGCCCGGCAGGGATGTGGTGCCATTTTGTCTAAAGCCCCTGGAATCCACAGGTTACACACTAACCTGCAACCCAGATTGCACCCCTTGCTTGTGTTGAGAGACCTCAGCGACTTCTGTGGCTGCAGCCTGGGACTGCCGTTCCCTGGAGGAGCCCACCAGGTCTCTATCAACTGGCCCTGACCTACCTTTTCGGTATCCCTTGCTACCTCCTGCCCTCCCATGTTATTCTCCAGCCCCAAACACTCCTTGCCGTGTCCTGACTCCACACCTTTCTACATACACTCCAGCCCCTGCTTAGTGTACTGTATCCCCATTTATATCGTGGCAAGCACCTGTTCTCCAGTGTGAACTCCTCTGTGAAGCCTTCCCTGATCTCCCCAGGAGGACTTGAGAGCTCATTCTCTGTGTCATCTCTGGCTCTACCAGTAACATACATGGTTTCGTGTTTCTTTGATTGTTTTCTCACTGGGAAGGTGGCTTATTAGGGTGAGGACTGTGCCTACTTATTTATTGCCTTAGCTTCAGGGATCAGCACAGAGGAAGGGGGGTATGCTTATATAGCATACTGTCATACTGGTAGTTATCTCTGGTTCCCAGAAGGACTGAAGTTCTCCAAGTTACAGACCAAAGACTTGATTGGCCAGCAAGTGTCAAGTAGGCTGGGCTAGCATAACTCTTCTAGAAGGTTAGATGTATATTTTTTCTTTTCACTGCAAGCAGAGAACAGGCCCATCTCATGATTGTTCTTACCCTAGTAGTGATAACAGGAAGCTGGCAGATCCAGTTGATAAGGCCAGCAGAAACTGGGGCTGAGGTGGTAAGTTAGCAGCTCCATTACGTTACTTTCCACCCATTGATGGGTACGGAGGATTCATCTTTTTCCTTAACATTTGTGAGCGAGTCAGCTCAGGAGGTACGGATGGCTCTTTTACTTTGGCGTATGGCCCAGCTGTCTCCAGAGTCCCTCTTGGGTTCAGGGACCATGGCCGCTCTGTTTGCTCATTGTTTTTCTCCTACCCACTGACGCTTTCTTAGAAATGAGCTACACATGGCAGCCATGGTCCATGAAGATAAGCACTTACCATCTCTTGCTGGGTTAGAAAGTAGTCAGAAAAAAGGACCACCCAAGGCCATTGTTAACTTGTGTCCCCCCAAAAGATATATTGATCTCCACCCCCCATACCATGAAAGTGACCTGATTTGGAAATAGGTTTATCACAGTCAGTTAAGATGAGGTCCTAAAGGTGGGGTTAGCTGCTGATGCAATAGGAATGGTTGGAGAAGAGGAAGGAGGTGGAGGAGGGGGAGAGGAGGAGGAGGGAGAGACAGCTCCATGTGAAGATGGAGGGAGGAGAGAGTAGGGAGAGAGAGACACGCAGAGCTCCATGTGAAGATGGAGGTAGAGTGGCACAGCTGTAACCAGAAGGGAGGAAGAGCTCCCCTACAGCCTTCCGGCCGAGGTGGCCCATCCAACACCCTGCACAGCAGGAACACAGTCTATTTCTGGTGTCTTAAATCGCCCAGTTCATAGTACTTCATTCTAGCAGCCATAGGAAGTGAATGAGGCTGAATCATATCTTTGGTGCACCTCTCATTTGAGCCTTGGGGCCTGTGCTTGGTGGGACTGAAGCATCACTTTCCCTGTACCTGCTCATCTTCTGTGACCTAGCAGAGTTTATGAAGGAGACAGAAAGGAACTGCGAGTGACAGCCATCCACCATGATTCGCCCCTAAGCTGATTTGCTGAAAAAGGAATCTACTTTGGACTTGCCAGTTGCCCTGTGTCTTTGCAAGCCAGGGGATGAAGGGATGTGGATGGGAGAAGAAGGAGTATTATGTTTTCACTGAGAAAGTCACTAAAGCATCAATGGAGGGGTTGGGACTGGGTGAGATGCCCGGGCAGGCATTATCCATGCAATTAAAATTACACTCTCATTATTGATGTTTCATTTGCAGCGGAAAATCCGTCAGAGCTACTTTGCCTCTGTGTCCTATTTGGATACACAGGTCGGCCGCCTTTTGAGTGCTTTAGATGATCTTCAGCTGGCCAACAGCACGATCATTGCATTTACGTCAGATCATGGTAAGCATTTTGAAATGCCCTGGTGAGTCACTAAGAGCACATCAACCTCCTGTGAAAGGTGTCTTTCAAAAATTGCTATATACATAGTGTGTTGTCTTTGTGAATCACCAGTATCCAGGGTCTTGGGTGCTTTTATGATCAAAACATTGGTCCTGGGACCTCTATTTTGGATACTTGGTGTGGAGGGGCGCATATAGCAAGCTCTTTTCTTTTCTTTTGTTTGTGGTGCAAGAGATTGAACCCAGAGCCTTCACTGAGGTACATCCCCAGTCCTTTTTATTATTTATTTTGAGACGGAGTGTCACCAAGTCACTAAGTTGCCTAGTCTGGGTTCAAATTTGTGATTCTCCTGCCTCAGCCTCCCAGAGTGCTAGGATTATAGGTACAACTACGTTTTTTCTTAGTAAATTCAGCAGGAACTCTCTAATGGAGGAGTTCTTTTATGTCCCCCCCCCCCGTAACCTAGAGGGTTGAAGGGCTTTTTTGTTTTTCTTGGGAGGATCTATAAAAACTTTCCTGGCAGAGCCTAGCAACACCCGCACACCTGGCTGCATCCCTCCTATTCCTGTCCCTGCTGTCTTCTCTGCCAAGAAACCAGGCTTCTCAGCTCCTCTAAGGCTGTGTCCTACTTTTCCCAAATATGGACCTATAATTTAAAAAACTTTCTCTTTTATTGGAAAATTTCCAACCTGCGGAGGAGTGAAGAATACCAGCTCCTCCAGCTCTGTACTAGTGTCAGTCTTGTACACCTTGCCCTTACTTGCTCCCTGAACTCCTCAGTTGTCCTGCAACAAATTGGAGAGGGTTCTGTTTTCTGGTCAATATCTCTGCAAGATGCTGTCTCTTCAGGCATAACCACAGAACCATTTGCATACCTAGGAAAAGCAAAATAATTCTTTTATATCATCAAATATGAAATGGGACAATAGTAAATCATAACGTGCTCATTGTGGAAAGAAGAAAGGATACAGAGCCTGTAACCCAGGGCCCTATTATGGTGTTTGTCCAGGGCAAACTACTACTGACACACTGTGGCTTTTTCTGGTTATGGCACATGTACCCGGGGTTATGTGCTATACACGTGCATGTGTGTAACATGTAGCACATCATAAGACAGGGTTTGTTGTGCTGTGTGTACTACTCATGTCCTTGGTATTTTTTTCACTTAATAATGTCGTAGACAGTTCTTTATGTCACTTCTTACAGGCCCAAACTTTCTCCTGCAAAGTTCTCTAATAAAAACTAGTTCCCTTTGAAGTTCATTACATATGGAGGTGCCAGTCTACAGCTGGCCCACCATAAATGTGCCCAATCTCCTGTTATCAGGAGGAGGTGCCTTAAGTTTCACAGATTCCTAATGATTTGCCATGCACTTCTGGCCTTTCTTAGTGCCCGCCTCCTCTTTTTGCTGAGGCAGCTACAGCTGAGTACCGTGACCCATCTCATAGTGCTCTCCTGGGACATCCTCCATCAGAACCACCAGAGAGCTGGTAAAACTTACTGATGCAAAACAGTCTGTTTGGGGCCACAGGTCTGCGCACAGGGCTCTGTGACTTTAACAAGCATCTCACATGGCTCTGAGAACTCTCCCCTCCGTCATAATTCCTGGGCCATCCTGTGCCAGCTTGACCTCCTCCCAGGCCAGGAGCCAGAGACCTTCTGAGCTGCCTGTTGAGGTCCTTGGCCACTCACTCCCCTGGGTTGAGGGGCGAACCTTGGGGCCCTCCCGGGCATGTGCTCTCCTCTCTCCTGCATTTGCCTCCGGCTGTAGCAGCCCAGAGTGAAGTCCAGCACAAGATGAGCACGTTCCTGCACGCAGGATGTCCCCAGCTGTGTCCTGAGTGTTTGCTGTGTGCCAAGCCCAGGCCCGTGGGATCAGAGGGCCCCTATCTGGGGATGCCACAGAGTGCTTGGCTGACGTTCCTTCGGAGCCTGTGGATGTACCCGAGCCGGACTTCCGAGCTTTGACTCCTGAGGTCCCACTGCCAGGGTCGCTGACTCCCTTGTCCCGCAGACTCCTCTATCCTCACCCTCTTAGGTCCCTGCCAGACGGGGACAGCACCTCAAAGCTGGCACCCTGGAAGCCCGCCCAAGAGCCCCCTGTCCCCAGTCCTCATGGGTCAGCTCTGCCCTGCCCTGGAGAGGGGAGACGTGGAGGCGCAGGGCTGCCTCACCCAGCCCTCAAAGCTGATGCACTTTGGAAACTGCCTCTGGCTGAGTTCCCTTGGGCTCCCCCACACCGCCGCCTGACTCCCTGGCACCTTGCGCCAGAGGGAGGGAGAGAAGGAGGGAAGGTGGGCTCTCTGTAAACCTGCAGCACCTCGGACGCGTGCTGTGTCTGCTGTCATTACTGATTGGTCGCAGTCTCCTTTTCACTTGGGTCACCTGAGGAGAGCTCGGTCAACTCAGCGCAGGCTCCTGCCCTGTTCTGGACACCGAAATCCCTGAAAGGCCTGGGCTCCTCTAGCAGCCTGTTTTCATGTGCACAATGAGCCAGGGAGGTCTCGGGCTGGACTCACCTGGACTCACCTGTCCTGTCATTGCAGCTGCAATGAAGACAGCGCGGACCTAGGTTGGCGCCTGCTCAGCTCCGTCCATGACAGCTTTTGGCTTCCTCGGTTGTTTTTCTAACACTAAATACTCCATGTACAATCCCTGACATGTGCGGATTTTGTAGCAAAAAGGATCCTCAAACTTTGAAAGACTGAGAATTCCCCACTTTGATTATTTAGTCTTTTATAAGGGATGTTTTAAATCAGCAATAAGGGTTGTTTTGGATTGGAGTTAAATAGTTGGGTTAACAGTTTTGTTTTTCTTTACATATGATATGTCTTAAGAAATGAGCAGGGCAACCTTGTCTTGTGCCACAGTCACATGGCTCATGTTTTGGTCATACAATGAAAATTGAATCTCAAGTGAAACTCTGTCTTGTAGGACATGAGTCCTGAGCTATCTCAGGACTGTCCCTGTACAGGACAGGGCAACTCCAGTTTTTGAGGTGCCTACCCAGTCCACCTTTTGGGGTATAGCTGAGAGGTAGAACAAATGCTTAGCATGTAGGTGGTCTTTAGTTCCATCTCTATACCAAAACACATTTAAAGTAAATAAAAAAGAATAAACCTGTCTTAGCAGGGGAGACATGTCTGTTTGAGGCCTACTAGTCTGACAAAGTCCACTGTGGGTATATGTTAGTAGTTATTTGAGAAAGAAAGGAGATATTTAAATTTGAGAATTTATGTATATATTTTTTCTGGTACCAGGAATTAGACCCAGCATCTTGTGCTTGCCAGGCAGGTGCAGTGCCACTGAGCTACATCGCTGGCTAAATTTGGGAATTTAATATTTTAATATTTTTTCCTTTTCAAGGGTTTCCTTCTTGAGGACAGATGTCTGATGCTTAATAAATCACCCTTTTTGTGGTAATTTTAGAAGAATTTTTTCAAAGTGCTCAGTTTTTCCTTCCTTTAGTTTTTACAATAGGAAGTCAAATGGTTTCTAAAATAAACAAGCTGTGATATGATTATTCACTTTGATTCATTCTGTACTTTTCATGACCCAGGGTGGGCCCTAGGTGAACATGGAGAATGGGCCAAATACAGCAATTTTGATGTCACTACCCGTGTGCCCCTGATGTTCTATGTTCCTGGAAGGACGACTTCATTCCCGGAAGCAGGCGAAATGCTTTTCCCTTACCTCGACCCTTTCGATTCTGCTTCACAATTGATGGAACCAGGTATAAAATACACTGACGTGACATGAGTGCTTTTAGTTTACATGTGAGCCACTTCACCAAATCATGGGCTGTGGCCTTATATCATCCTGCTCCTACCATTTTGCTTTCCTTCTTGGCATTGTGAAGTCAGTCCATGTTTCCTGGGCACTTTCTATGTCCTGGCTTGGGAAGGAGCAGCACAGCCGAAGTTGACAAATCTGGCTGCCTCCATGAGGAGCCTGGAGGGTGGAGGACAGAAGAGCTGATGGCATCCCCAGCGTGGGGAATACTGTTGTAGAGGTGACAACAGCAAACTTCAGAGCTTAGTGATAGGTGCTAGAGATTGCCATGTACGACAGGAGCTGTCGCCTCAACTGGTGAGCAGAATCCTTAAGCTGCATACTTTGGCAAGAATTCCACTTTATTTGCGGGACTATTTTCCATTTTGTTAGCTCGTTGACCTAGTGGACCACTGGGTTGGTAGAAGGTAACATGTGATGTGATTCTACTCTGTGATCCCAACAGTAAAGGCAAGTTTATTTCAGAGCTTTAAAAGAGCTCCTTCAGAGCTTTAAAAGGCACAGTTGGTCTGCTTGTGTGGGGTGCCCTGTGTGAATTCTTGTGAGTTGCATCCTGACTGATCTTCCCAGTGCATTTCAGAGACAAAGCATGTATTTCAGATGGCATCTGCTCATTTTAGGGTGCTTTCTCCATAAACTAAACCAGATTGTCACCCCCCCCCAGACTTAGGCATTTAATCCATCTTAACACCTAAGTCTTGCACTTCATGTTGATTCCTGTTTAAATTGATCTTGGTTTCAGAACATCATTTTGGCCTTTCTGGATCTTTGAGTTTGTTTTCCATTGTCTACTTTTACTTTCTGCACATTTAATTTGGGGGCTATGCATATTCTGTCTTCTTTCACATCACTGATAGAAAAGTTCAACACTTGCAAGACATGATTTTAACACTTGTTTTTGTTGGGAGAAGACTTCTGGCAACTTTTGCTCTGGGTATTGTTCAGTAAGTTATACATAACCACACTGTTTATCCGGCTTATTTCCAGATTTTCTGTTTAGCATGAGTCTTCTCTGAACTTCAACTTGCATTCCAGCAACCCATCCCACCTGGCACAGTAGCATGCCTGAGCTGAGCTTGTGCTCTTTTACCTTCAGCATTTACTTCAACACTCTTTTTAGGAAGTGATAATGGTCACGGAAGCCAAGACGGTGGGGATCTTCTCAACCCATCTCTCTTTTGTACTCTGCACCTGATACGTAGTACATTAGTAGCAGTCACTCTCCATTCAGAATCTCTCCCTACCCCCACTCACCACCTCTACTGCCACCGGCATCTCTTTTGAACCACTGAAGCATCTTGCTGAGTCTCTTTGCTTGTTCTCTTGATCCTTGTGTTCCCTCCTTTGAACAGTTCAAGTGATCCCTTTTAAGCCCAAAGCTGAGGCAAAGGGTGTGGCTTAGCAGTACTGCTCTTGCCTAACACACAGTGAGCCACTGGATTCCACCTTCAGAACTATGAACAAACACAAAACCAAAAAAAAAAGGGGGGGGGAACCCCAAGGCAGACCGTGTTATAGCCCTGCTCAGAGGCCTCCCATGCTTCCATCCCACTTGTAGATGTTGTCACAGTAGCCGACAGGGCCTTGCATGATTTGATTCCCCCTTCATCTGTCGGACCTCTTTTGCCAAATACCCAGGCCAGCTGTCCTGTGCAGTGTCCTATTCTCTGGGTAGCTAGATCCAGTGTAAACATTTTTGAGCAGTGTGCTACAAGTGATACTGTGTCTTCTCATATCACACTAGAGTAATTCATGGTAGCCTGTGCCATTATTAGTGATGTAAGCTTGATCATTTGTTTCAAGGCAATAATATCTGCTATTGTATCTTTTAAAAGCCTTTACTTTTTTATTTTAGTTACAGAGCAAGTGTCTAGAAAATGAAATTGGGCATTATAAAGCAAAGCATTAGCTATCCAGAAAGGCTAAAATGATAGCAGAAAGCCTAGATCCGTTCTGACAGGAATTAATGTAAGTGCAGGATTTAGATTTTAAAGATGGATGGACCACTTCGTGGCAAGCAGGATGGACATTAATAATAATAATTAAAAACCAGAAGATAGCAAGTACTGATAAGTATGTGGAAAAATTGGAATACTTATATATTAGTAGCAGGAATGTAGGTGCTGTGGATAATAGTTTGGTGGTTCCTCAAAAAGTTAAATGTAGCTGGGCACGGCACATCTGTAATGCCAGCTAATGAACAGACTAAGGCAGGAGAATTTCAAATTCGAGGCTAGCCTGGGCAATTTGGTGAGACCCTGTCTCAAAATTCAAAGGGCAGGGGGCAAAGGACATAGCTCTGTGGTAGAACACTTGCCTAGCGTGCACAAGGCAGTGGTTTCAATCTCAGTACCACAAAAAGGAGTTAAACATAGAATTAACATGTGAGCACTTCCAAAGAACTGAAATCAGATATTCAAACAAAAATTGAGCGTGTATGTTCATAGCAGCACTATTTCCAGTAGCTGAAAGGAGGAAGCAACTGTGTCCATGGACGGATGGATGGATATGTACAATGTGGTATACACATACAGTGGAGTATTTTTCAGCCTTAAGAAAGGAAGGAAATGCCAGCATATGCCACAGCATGCATAAATCTTTAGAATCTTATGCTAGGGCTAGGCGTGGTGGCGCACGCCTGTAATCCTAGCACTTGGGAGGTAGAGGCAGGAGGATTGCTGCGAGTTTGAGGCCAGACTGAACTACGCAATGAGTACGTGGTCAGCCTGAACTACAAAGTGAGACCCTGTCTCAAAAAAAAAATTGTTATGCTAGGTGAAATAAGCCAGACAGAAAGGGAAATTTGCTGTATGATCTCATTTGGAGTATTCAGAAAGAATGGTCACATTTATGGAGTTAGAAAGTGGAACGAAGTTGTCAGTTGTTGGGGGTGGAGAAATAGGGAGATGTTTTTAAATTTTATTTATTTATTTGTTTGTTTTAATGGAGACAGAGCTTCCGGTGTATAAAATGAAGAGTTCTGGAGATGAAGGATGGTGATGTTGCCATAACAATATGAATGTACTGAATGCCACTTAACTATTCAATAAAAATGACTAAAATGGTAAATTTCATGTTTGTACATTTTGCTATATGAAAAAGAAAAGATAGATCAAATGCACACATACAGAAGGGAATACAGTAGTACCTTGGTTCACACACTTAATTCTTCCCAAGATTCTGGTTGCAGAATTGATGCCATGATTCTTGTTGCTCTGCCACCAGAATTGAGGAAAGGATTAAGATTGTGAACCGAGGCACCACTGTAATATATGGGATGACATACTGAGTTGCAGAGTCTTCTGTTCCTCCTCAGAGCTTTACCCTCTAGTGTTAGTAGCTTGCCTGGTCAGGCACTGCGTTCCACTGGTGGTTCTAGAATTTGAGTAGCTTTGGAAAGTGCCAACAGGCTGCATGCACCTTAATTTTACATTCTGCTATTGGATTGGATGAATAGTTAGTAGAGAGTGTGGTGCTGAAGTAGTGGTATTTAGTGGTATTTCTAAATTTTTGCTAAAAATAAATGTCAAGAAAAAAGATGAAGCCCAGCCTTCATGCATCCCACCTGGTGTGGCAGAAGTCTGCAGTGTAACAGATTCAGCCTTGTCACTTCCTATTTCAGGCAGGCAAGCCACAGACCTTGTGGAACTCGTCTCTCTCTTCCCCACGCTCACTGGCCTCGCAGGACTGCATGTCCCGCCTCAATGCCCTGTTCCTTCATTTGACGTGGAGTTGTGCAGGGAAGGTGAGGACCTTCTGAAGCATTTTCGGTCCCGTGACTTGGAAGAAGATCCGGTTCTCCATGACAACCCCCGTGAGTTAGTTGCCTACAGCCAGTACCCCCGGCCTGCAGACTCCCCTCAGTGGAATTCTGACAAGCCGAGTTTGAAAGATATAAAGATCATGGGCTACTCCATACGCACCATAGATTATAGGTATACTGTGTGGGTGGGCTTTGATCCTGATGAATTTCTGGCCAACTTTTCTGACATCCATGCAGGGGAACTATATTTTGTGGATTCTGACCCATTGCAAGACCACAATATATATAATTACTCCCAACATGGGGAAATCCCTCCATCATTGATGCCTTGAATTGTGCCAGCTAGAGGGAAAATTGAGCTGGCAAGAGGAGGCATAAAACATGGTTATTTTGTCATTACCCATAATACTGAAAACAGCTGGGGGGGTAATCAAAACATACATCAATAGTTCGGCCCAAGAATTTGTGATAGCCAAACTTTTCATTTAGTCCTTACTGATTTATAATTGGCCATTGGATTGGCTCTGGGCTGAAACTTTCTTTTCCTTTCTTTTTTTCACTCTTTTTTCTTTTTCTTTTCTCTTTTAAATAATTGTAGATAACTCAATAAGGGTAAAATGAACAAACTGAAGTTATGTCATATCTTTGTATATTAAGAGCATAGTAGCCAAACATACCACTATACTCAAGAAATATTTTATTTGTGGAATTTAGTTCATTTCAAAAAGTAACCATGTATCTAATTAGGTTCTACCCTAAGGTCCCAGTTATTTTGTTTATAATTTAAGAATATAAGGTAGTACAAAATATTCGAATTTTTTATCAACATGTACTTCACATTTCCTTCTCAGATATAAAGTTAAATAATTTTAGAAACCAATAATTATAGCAACCAATAATTACAGAAACCAATACCTTAAATTTTCATTTCTAAGATCACAGCATTTCAAAATCTAAAAATAAAATACCTATGAAATTATTAATATGTTTTTCTATATCAAATAAGAAATAATGCCTAGTAAACAAAAGGGATGAGATGTGTGGAAAATTTGGTTAAAATTTTTCAGGTAGTTTCTGGTCCAAACGACCCTTGAACTCATTGGCCATTAAAAGTCTGTCATTCATTCACAGTGAGAAACATTTCAGTGTAACTATATCCATGATTTGTGAATCACTCAAAACCATATTAATGTTCTATAGTGATGGTTGATTGCAGATATCCATTTATCCAGAAGGCAGAAAATATTTTAGTTTTAAATGCTTATTAAAGAAAACATTAATTTTATTAAATTCTAAATTGGTATTGTGAGAACATTTCATTAGTATAATATTAAGTAATTTTCAATTCTCCTGAATGTAGTTCTTTACTCCTTAAACATAAAAGTAGTGAGAATTCATAGACCAGTGATGGTGAACCTATGGTATGCGTGACATAGCAGGCTGTTTGTATCATTGAACACTCTAAAATGTTCGCCATCACTGGCCTAGTCGCTATCATCTTAAAAGGAATGGAATATAACAAGTCATATTCTAGCATAAGTAAGCTGATGAATTATCTGAAGTCATCGGAAAAATCAACATCTTTCTAAATTAACATCTAGGATAGTTTGTCATCAAAATGAGCACTTTTATTTATTTTCTCCTTACAAATGCCTCAGTGTTTCAAGGTAAATATTTGTCAAATAAAATATAGCAAATTGCAAATGAGATTAAGCTGTTGTAATATATTAAATTGTAATAAAAATGACAAGACATATTAAACTCAGTTAAGTTTCAAAGGCAGATTTTTTTCCCTCTGATAGAGCTATATATGATAATACACTGATCCCAAGCAGTTAAGTGATTGCTTTGGTAGCAGCAGTTTTTATAAGGTGTTAAGGGCTGTATTCATCTTTCCTGGTCCCAGAATTCATCTCTCCTTTGAAAACTTCGGCTTTTGTGGTTGATTTCTCTTAGCTTTTACTTTCTTGTTCTTCATCCTCTCTATATTGCTCTCATCACATCCCCTCTAATTTTATGATGCAGTCCAGAAATTTCTCACAACATGTCTTCAGTGTATTTAGCTTTATCTCCTATTTCATTTATAAGTTTTAACATAGGTTGTTGTTTGACATGCAGTTGCTGCTCCTGGTTGGCCTCAATATGTACACTTCGTATTTTCACACTTAGTTTCCTGAAGCAGTTTCAGTATAGAATTCTCCATATTCTGCTCTTGATGAAGTCATAAACTGAACTATGCTATGTACTTGGTAGCCACTGAGCCTATGTGGCTACTTAAATTTAAATTCATTAAAATCCAAGGAAATTTTAAAAGATTCCTGCCCCCACCGTATTTCAAGTGTTGAGTGCCACAGAGGGAGCACATTTCTGTCATGGCAGAAAGTTTAACTGGACAGAGCTGCCCTAGATTGCCTCTGGGTTTGAGCTGGGTCTGCTGGCTGCTGGCAGGTGTTTCCTATGAGCTTTTCCTTTAGCCTGTGTTTGCGACAAAGACCCATCTGGAGGTGAGCAAGGTATGCTTGGTTTAGGAACAAAGCAGGAGGTTCGCTGTGGCTGGGGCCTCTTCCTCTCCACTCCCATCACCATCACCTCATTCCTTCTCCCATGCTTTCCAAGTAATTTACCTCCCTTCCCTTTTCCTCCCCTGTTCCTAAAGAATCCATGTGTCTTCCTGAAATGCCTCTTGCCCCTTTCCTTTGATAACACCACCAGTGCCTACTATGGGTCTAGACAGACCTCTGCAGAGCAGTCAGAGTCTTCCCTGGCTCCACATACCCCTTCCCTTAGCAGACTTTCCTTTGCAATCCCTTCCTCCCCACCTCCTAGCTTGTGCCCACCTCCTCTCTTCACCCATCCATTCATAGCCATTCTTCACAGCCGGCTCCTGTCCCCTACCAAGAGGCTGTGGCTTTTGTGATCCTGCATGAGATAAGATGAACACTGCTGAAGAATCTAGTGCTCACTGTACTTTTAAAAAGGTATTTGTTCTGACTATAAAATTCATCTGTTACAGAAAAATCAGAAATCAGGATGGTAGTAAATAGTGAGAAAAATGAGTCTTCTGTCCCAAGATAAGTCACCTGATGTCTTGTCTTTGGGAGGGTATAATCTTTTTACATTGCTGCTATCATACTATGTTCTTTATCATGCAATTTATGCTCTTTTCCACTAAGTATTACAGATGATTATTACAGAATTTTCCAGAGATACTTTATTTTGCTGATAATATATTTTATTGTGTAGATTTACTGTAATTTATTTAACCTCCTTTGAGTTGTTGGAAATTTAGGTTATTTCCAAATTTTCCGTTTTATAAATAATGTGATGATAAACTTTTTTTTTTGATGATAAACTTTTTGAATAGAACATTTCTATATATTTTGAATTATTCCCTAAGGACAGTCTCTCAGTGCCAAGTTGTCTATAATGTCTCCATTTTCTCCCTACCTTAGGGTACCAAAGTTAAAAAATAAAGCAACAAGCTTTTTTTTTTTTACAAATAAAAACCATTAAAAACTGCCCCTACAATAATAGATGAAAATGGTATCCTGTTTTAACTTCTAACTTTGCTTATTAATGGCTTTGATCATTGTTCTTCTGTAATATTTTTGGGCATTTGCATATCTAGTTGTGTGAATTTGCCTTTATATTTCAAGTTATAGGCCTCAGTTTACAAAGTAATCAGTGATGAATTAATTGATCTAGTGTGGTACATTTTCCTGTGAAACATGGAGACACTGCCTCATCTGAAGTTTAAATAAATATTCATTTTCATGTGAATGTTTCTGTGGTTTGGTTTTATATTTACTCTGCCTCTCCACCCATTATAAGAGTAATGTATGCTCATTGTACGAAACTTAGAAAATGTGAAAACTGATGAAGATGGAAAGAAGTCCACCCTTTGGAATAGAACTGCTGTTGATATTCACATATTTCTTCTCACTCTTTTCCTCCCCAGAACATGTGTTATGTAGATATGGACATTTATCTTCATATAGCTGAAATCTATCACATATAATCTCTATCTTGCTTTTTTGATCTGACATAATGGTAGTATGCTTTTCATGCCAGTGACAGTTACTGGTTAAGAGTTGTAATGATTGCACCACTCTTCCAACATTAATCTCTCTCTCTCTTGACTGAAATTCTCAAAATTTAGTGCACATTTAAAAAATTGTTGTAAAATACACAACATAAAATTTACCATCTTAACCATTTTTTCTTTTTAAATTTTCTTTTGTTTTTTTCTTTTGATCATGAAAACAAAACATATGCCCCAGGAGAACAGTACATGATTACCAGAAACATCAGAGTACTTTCTACCATCTTTATTCTGCAGTGTTGAGGCCAGCATTGCAATAAACAAGCTAAAACTACTTACATTGGACTCATTTTCTGGAACTGACATTTATAGGAATATAGAGAAACGGCACTAAAAAATGTTAAGAAAAATTATGGTAAACTCATATGCACATCATACAGAAAAGTAACATTTTTAAATAGAAAAAAGAAAAACCTGGAAGTGTTATGCCAGTATTAGGGGACAGAGAGAAAACTTGATGTGAAGATTCTTGACATGGACATTTTTTTCTTCCCAAATGACTGTAAAAGGTGTGACAGCTGCAAAGGAACACAACCAAACAAACATGAAAACGTGTCTTACAGTTGTTAGCAAGCTGACGCTGCCCTGCAGGAAGGGGGTTCTGGGTCTCCCCAACACCCACAGCCTGTACTCGGCCCGGGTCCCAGGTCTGTCCTGCCCTGTGGTGACCGGTGACCACCAAGCCTGCCACTGCCCCTGCCCAGGGAGCCTCCGACTGGAAGGTCTGACTCCCCCCGTAGTGCTCCTGGCCAGGAGAGGCAGTCACCGTGGCCGACTGACGACCTTGATGTCAGGAACCCACTGACATCCCAGAACAGTTTTGAAATCTGGCAAGAAAGCCTTTCAAAAGTTCCAGCACCAAGGAACTACAGCTGCTCAGGAGGACCACAGTCCTCGGACTCTCCTTCCTCAGAGGGCCAGCTGCCTCCTGCGGCTGGTTGGCGTGCTGGCCTGGGCTGCCCGAGGTGTCCAAGCCATTCTGTCGTGTTCATTTCTTTTTTTCTTTTTAAATTTGGTATAGTTGGCTGATAAGATCATATCTATTTAAGGTGTACAATGTCTTGTTTTGAGGTGCACATGCATTGTGAGGTGATTCCTACAATCAAGACAATTATCCATCACTTCGTGGATTTACAGCAATTCTTAATTTCCTTCACATAGTAACATAATAGAACAAGTTAAAAGTCCTCTTCAAGAGAAAAATGTGCTCAGTGTCTCACTTCCAGGGACAGGTTAACACAGTTCAGCGAATATCATTCTAGATAATTTTGGGATATCTCTGTGCATTAGTACATTTTTGAAAATAAATTGACCGTGTCATATGCATTGTTTTGTCACCTGCTATTTCACTTTAATGGAGTGTAGTGGACACCATTTCCACTTCAGTAAATTCATGTCAACATCATGATCTCTTAAACTATTTTTCCATCCCCTTATTATCACCCCTCCTCCATTTCCTTCCTCTTGTCTAATAACAGTCTCCCTTTTACTTTCATATCATCTTTCTTAGATTCCATGTATTAGAGAAAACTTGTGTTTCTGACTCTGGCTGGCTTATTTTGCTTAACATAATGATCTCCACTTCTATCCCCGATTCTTTTAAATGATGGTTCCTTTTCCTTTCTTTTTACCTTTTCTCCTCCCCTCCCTCTTCTCCCCTCCCTTCCCCTCCCCTCTCTTCTTTTTTATTTCCTCCCACCTTTTGCTGATCACAAGTAAAGCTACTATAAACATGGATTACAAACATCTGTCCAAGTCCCCGTTCTTAATTCTTTTGTGTGTATACTTAGCCCACATTAATGTCTAAGCATTTGAGATGTCAGGAGATGAGCAAGGTGACTGGAGCAGCCTCGCCTTGGCTACAGAGGGAAAGATTTCTCTGGACAATGGCAAGGGCTGGTTCTTTTCCCCTTGGCCCAAACTTTCGGCTCCCTGGCAGGTTCCCAAGCCAGGGAAGGGCTTCGTATATAAATTCTCTAATGGGTGCTCAATTCCTTCTCCTTCCCTGAGTCCACCTTTCAGGTTATAACCCTGCAGAAGAGTCTTGAATTCTGGCCTGGGATCTGAGATAAAACTAGAACCTAGCTTCTCCTTTTAGTCTCCCAGCCTTATGTGTAGGCCTTTGTGGTTGAACCTGCTAGCACTCTTCACTGCACTGAGTCTGCTTGGTTCTCTGAGGCAGGTTC
This sequence comes from Fukomys damarensis, assembly GCF_012274545.1. Taxonomy (NCBI): domain Eukaryota; kingdom Metazoa; phylum Chordata; class Mammalia; order Rodentia; family Bathyergidae; genus Fukomys; species Fukomys damarensis. The sequence goes on along the minus strand of NW_022900951.1, from coordinate 123,444,235 downwards.
TCTCCTGCATGTGAGAACTCAAAGCAGAGTGTCATTAGTACCCTTGGATCACCTGTTAGCACTACAGTAAAAGCCCTCGCTGCTCTCGGGTCTCGCCTTTGCATGTGCTACTGACAGCTCCAGCAGGATCCCTGTCCATTATTCATGGAGTGCAGCAGATTCCACTTTCCAGTGTATGAAAAAAGTACACACAGTCTGGTGTGGTGGGGAGCCCACCCTCAAGAGTTTGCTTTGGGGTCAGTTACCCAGCTGTCACTTCATGTCTTGCCTGAGATCACTGTCATGTATTATGGAATGAAAGGCTGCTCTTTCTCAATTCTGGATTGTAGGTGATGATTCTACTTTTCATAGGGGAGGAGTCCTGGCTGAGAGCAAACAGGTTTGGTTTTGGATAAGGCATTGGGAGACAAACCTGCAGGGACCTGGCACAAGGTGAGGCAGCAGAACCCAGGCAGAAGGAAAACCACACTAAGGGACAAAGGGACAAAGGTCCAGTAGAGTATGCATCACATGCCAGGAAGTGAGAGTTGGATGTGACCAGAGAAGCAAAAGCTGGGAGTTTACTAGCTTTTGATTTTCCCTCTGTAACAGTCAGGGACCATGATTAATGTGGGTAAAAGGGTTTGCAGCAGTTCTGAAGCTGGCATTTACAAAACCCTTGCCATAATTTATTGTTGTTTTGGGTGTGCTTCCAAAAGAAGCTTTTGCAGGTTATTTATATTCAAAGCCCATTATTTACTTAACAGGTTTTATGAATTCCCCTCTTCCACACTATAGAAAGCCATACCCTTGTATTAGTGTTAAGTGTAGCATGAGGTATTGTATGAATCAACCATATTAAATTTGCCATTATTGTGTGTGCAGTTTTTGCTGCTGTTTTCGGACTGTGTATTATTTCCTTAAAATAAATGAAGGCATTCAACAAATCTTGATACCACCATACAGGTTTACCTCCTTCACGTTTGTTCCTCCCTGTGTTAGATCAGAGAAGCTGTGGTGTGGGTTTTGCCTTGGGATTGAATTCCTGGTGGTGATTCATGAGCTGTTCTTGAGTGGAGAAGGGCCTTTCTTAGCAGTGACATGTGTCTTCTTTTGCCCTACAGTTACAGTGGAGAGACTGTCCAGAAGAGAAATAGGCTCATCAGTTAGGCTTCATTTAAGGAAACCTGTTACACAACAGCGACCAGGTAAAGGAAGGAAGTGGGTGGGTTCTTGGGCTCCCATCTGGAAAGGTGCCCACTTAGTGTATTGACTTAGTGCCTGGATGAACCTTGAGTCATCTTTTTCTACCCATCTTTATCAATGGCTTTGACTGAAGATGTTTAAGTCAGTGCTTATTATATTTGTACAGAGCAAGTGAGGTCATTGGAAGACATAAATTTCCAAACAGGCTAGGAGGATTGGGTGAATCTCAGCAAGTAAAGTAAGTTTAATGTGTATATTTGTTGGCTTGTTTATGGAGACCAGGTAATATTTGTGCATGGTGCAAAGTTTAAGACACAGATGTATGCAGCAAAGAGTCGTTTTCCCTTCTGTTCCATTCCTCAGCCTCCCTGCCATCCTCAGAGGCAAGCAAGCTTACCAGTTTCCTGTGAGCTGTTGAAGCTTGAAGAGGATAAATAAGAGGTGGGGCCTGTTAGGGAGGGATGACCCAAGGAAGCAGTGTCACACATGAACGCCTTCTTCATTTTGCTCAACAGCAATATGGGGCAGCTGCCAGGAAGTGAAAGCAATCTTGGGCTAAATCAATGGTATCTGGCAGGAGGGAAGTGGTAAGCTACTCTATTTATGCTTGACTGTCAACACCTAAATTGTATTTAGTGGAGCACATTGAATTGTTGGGGAAATGTGGACAGGCAGGAGCATTTTCAGAGGACTTCCCTAAAATGGGTATGACCCCTTTTATGTGAGGAACAGCTAACAGAGGAGTAGTTAGACTTGGGAGAGAGAAAATTTGGGAGTGGGAAGAGGTGGGAGCTAGAGTACTGAGCATGGCACAGTCTTGAAATTACTGACGAAGCATTCTGGCAAGAGATTGCACTTACTTCCTATAGTTGCAAGGAAAACCTAGCATCAGATACTGGATGGATGCTCGGTGGCCAAAATTTCTAACTTAGCAGTTCACAGTTGGGGTTGGAAGGGCTTTCTGCTAGGTATGGCGAGTGCTCTGTCACCTGAGATATATAAGCATCACCTAGGCCAGTGGTTTTCAATTGGGATAGTTTTGCTCTTGGGGACTTTCGTCAATGTCCAGAGTCATCTTTGGCTCCCAACTGAGGAGGGATTGCTACCGACCTCTCATGAGTATAGGCCAGGAAGCATACACAGGCCAGTCCCCCACAACAAAAAGCTATCTGGCCCCCAAAGTACTAGAGCCAACATGAAGAAACCCTAACATGGGCCATCATTTGACAGAAGATTAACTACTAAAACTCATTCTGTCCCCGAGACTTTTATGGCTGGGGAATTATTAATGTAATTAAAGTAATGTGTTGACTATATAAGGTAAGTGGTCCTTTGCATATAGCCTTGAAAATATATTTAAAGATAATAAGGTGCTTTCAGATAAAAACCAAAGACTTCAGGCATTTTTTCTATAATAGAAGTTGATCAGATTTCTCTTTCTTCTTGTCCATAGAGACTCTGCCATCCAGAGTCCCTTGCCTATAGAAGAGGAATGATTCCAGGTGATTTGTTTAAAAACATTATATTCCTTTCTTATTGAAAAAGTATTACATAGTTGTCAGAGAAGAATTGAAAAATATACAGAGGCAAAGAAAATATCTAACATTAGTGTTTATTTGACAAATCCCTTCCTCTGTATGATATATTAAAAAATTGGCTCATATTATACCTCCCATTGGTTTTCTACATCCTATTTTACAACCTGCTTTTCATACTTCAGGCTTTCTTAGAGCTTCTCCAACTCCAACTTTCTCTGCCGTGCTAATTGAGAGAATTTCTATGTGGGCCTTTTCTCGGCGGAAACAACTAGAAACCTGAGTTTCCTTCCTTTCCCATGACATTTAATACATGTAGGTATTTCTACAAAAGTTATTACGAATTATGCTGCTTTTGCTGGCCATAGGCCTCACTATTCTGTTTGCTCTCAATGGGCCTGGATGACCCAGAAGACTCTAGGATCCAGACTTCTACTACCAGGCCATGTGGACTTCGAGTGTATGTATCCAGATCTCTGCCCCCACCTAGTAGCATTCTGTGCTGCCATCTCCTGTCAGTGGGATGTGCAACCACTTACTAACTAGTCTCTGACTCTTGCTGCACTCCCATCCAGTTTGTCCATTTCTCAAGAGGATCTTGGCAAAATGTCACTCTATGTCACTGTCCACTGCTTGCATTTCCCTGCAGCTCTCAAATGTTTCAGTCTTTCCATTACTAGGAGAAAGCAGAAAATTCTTTCACTTGGCCTTCGTGCAGACCCTTCACAGTTTGGCCTGACCTGCCACACCTTGTCATCCTAACTCTTACCCTATTGTGGAGGTGTGCTTAAATCTCCCCAAGGTCAACCTTCTGTGAAACCTGTGACTAGGTCACATTTTAGCTTGCATTGTACACCTACTGATCCTTCTTAGCTCTTAGCTCAGTTGTACTTTTACATTCATTTGTCTAATGACTTCATTTGTATGTTTCTCTCCTCAGCTCCATGGGGGTAGAGAGTTTCTGTTTTTGTGCCAGTGTCTTCCAGTATCTAGCACATAGTAATACTACAGCAAATATCTGTTAATTGAATGAATACAGTCTTCATGATGCTGCATTTTTTTCTCCAATGTCCTTAAATTCCTATTGCTGTCCCTTTAGCTTGTTTCCAATGTTCTTTGTGTGCGTGCGTGTGCGTGCGTGCGTGTGTGTGTGTGTGTGTGTGTGTGTGTGTGGTACTGGAGATTAAACTAAGGGCTTTTCCTCTGAGCTACATCCCCATCCTTTTTTATTTTTTATTTTGAGACAGGGACTTGCTAAGCTGCTACATTGCCCAGTCTGGGCTTGAACTTGCAATCCTCTTGTCTCAGGCTCTTAGAATTCTGGGATTGCAGGCATTCATTCACAAGCACATCTGGCTTCCAGTGTCATTTGTATTATAAACTACGATGCAGGAACATTACTGTGGATTCATCTTTGTGCAACTTTGTGTTAACATATCTCTAAAGGTTAAAATAGTAGGAATGGAACCTGCAGGCCAGAGGCCTAGATAGAGGACATTTGTCATGACTTTGGCCACCAGCATCGTAAATGTCTTCCTCTACTTAGGAAATTCCCTACTCTATTATTTTGGACAGGAGGCAAAACCCACTTTGTACAAGCACAAAATGCCAGATGCTCATTTCCCTCTGCTTCCCTGTGGTTAGAGAGTGGGCAGGTGACTTGTGACCTACCTTCTCCCGCAGGCTGCAGTGGGAAGCACTGGCAATATGGCACAGCATCCAGCAGTGGCAATGGGCTGTGTTCTTGCCAGACTATTTTTATGGTATGATTTTAGGCTGTGGTCATGGCAGCTGCCTGGTCACCCTCTCCCTACTCATTACTGAGGTCTGAGACTGGCCTTCCCTGGTTTTCTGTGAGCTCTTCACTAGCCTTTGCCAAAATAGACAGAGGAAAACCCCACCACCAACAGCACCCTTTATCTTTAAATTAACTAGAGCCAGTTAAGCCACTGGGGCTTCCAACTAATGCAGCATATACAATTCTATCCGGAAGTTAATGCCAAATTATCTGCCAAGGAGGTGGCACCAATTCACCCTCCCATCAGGAGGGTGTAGAACATCCAGGTGTTTGTCTTTCCTCTAGTACCACTCACATTGTTGTGCAGCAATCTAGTTCTAAGATAGGAGGCATTTCTTAACAATTTCTCTACACTAAGTGTTTAACCCAGCTCCTGGCACCTTTTAAACACTGATAATGTTTACAAATTGAATGAAGATAAAGCGTTGTCTTTAAAGAGTTTGAGGAAGACCAAAGGCAGCACAACCAGAGCCAGGGACTGAAGGTTGGGAGGAGGCCCACCCTGCTCCTGGGCCAAAGACCAGAAGAGGTAAGCAACTCCCTCAAGGATTCATAGCTACCCAGGTTAAAGCAATCCTCAGACCCAAGCCCACCAAGTCCGTTGGAAGTCCACCTCTGAGTCCAGACCTCAGTGGGGGAGTCTGTACAAACTGCTGCTCCCACAATATTGCACAAGTACCCAAGGGGTAGATTTCAATTGAAATGATGCATGCGGGAATCAACTGAAAGCTAGGAGCTGCCAGAAAATCAACTTGGGAAGGAAGGAAGGAAGCCTGGTGACCACCCGTTTGGAAAATTGCCTTTGTATGTAACTGGAAGGCACGCACATGTAAGGATCAAGCACCTGTCTTCCTATGGCTATATTTCTCATTTCCCTTTTTCCCCCTTGTATTGCTTTCAAACCAAAAGGAAGCCATGGCAGAGAACGTCTTGCCCTGAGCTACATATATGAAAATGAAGAAGGTTATGGGAGTCGTGTTTTTAATAACAGATCGGTGGTGCTGCCTTTCATAGGAAATGAAGTGAGACTGTTGCTAGGTTGACGGTAAGAGGCACAAGGTAGGGGTGGGAGGGACCCTCACTCCGGTGGATTTACCTCCCCCACATCTCCCAACTATTCATTTACGTCCCACCAACTGGTAGAACGAGAATCAATTCTGAGTAGAACTGTCTCTCATCCCATTGAAAAGGGCTTTTATTTTTTGACATTTCCATCACCACAGCTTGATAGAGAAACATATTCACAAAGCCAAGTCCATTTAGAAGAGAACATCTGTAAAACTGGGTCAGCAGATATGTTACACTTTGGCATGGAAGAGCAAATATAATGCTGTCTGGTCTGAACAACAGGGAAGTGCTTTGTTTCCAGGGCTCACACTTGGATTTGTGCCTAGCGCCTCTGATCTCGCCACACAGCTCAGGCCCTTGTGCAACCGCAACGGAGGGGCGCCGCAGTCTTCCGCCCTTGTCTCCGACTCCTCAAACGGTGGTGGAGACAGCACGTGGTTCCGCCAAAAGTCACTAGAGGCCGCTGTGGCACCAAGAACGCAGGAAGGGCGCCCAGCTGGCCGAGAGGGTGTCTCCAAGAAGTAATGACTGTCACACAAACTGACTGCTCTAGAATTCTAGTGCAGGATTTAAAAGACACTGCTATTCATTAACGAGAATAAAATACCCTGCAGAGGAAGCTCGGGTCTCGGATCCCCTGGGGTTGTTTTCTAACTGCTTTCGAACCATTTTCCCCACTCTGGGACTAGGTCTCATGTGCAGCCCAGAGGTAAAGGTTTTAGCTAGAGAGAAACGTCCTCTAAAAATGACACAAATGCCGCCCTTAGCATCTATTTCTCAATACTTTCCCAAAACAGGATATTATGCTGTTTTCTCCATCAGCCCCCGTTGGCAGCTGGTGCCAATCAGGGGGTTTGCAGGAGCAGGATTGTCTGATGAAATGCAGGACGGATGCCTCGTTAGGTATGAACTTCAGATGAACAGCCAACACTTGCTTGATGTAAGTACCATATCCTAAATATCACATGGGTCATACTTAAACTAAACATATTCATGATCTCAAATTCAAATTTTACTGAGTGTCTTTTGTTTTTATTGGTAAAACCTGGGCTCCCAACACAGAAAAGGGTGATTCGGATGCAGCTGTGGGAGTTGCCCTGGAGGGACTCAGAGTCTCAGGGTGGCCAGAGCTGAAGCTGGGCACAAACAATCCTATTCCAAGGTGGGGGTAATAAGAGTCACATGTTCACAAGGAGAACAAATAGGGTCATAGGCCTGCCTGAGTGGCTGGGTTTTCAGAGGGAGTGAACTGCTACAGTCACTGGAAGTAATATTCCAGGTATCTCGTTTTGTTCTCTTCCTAGTACATATCTGTACAGGCACACAAGCTTCAGATGACTTTATCCTCAGCCCACACTGAAAGGTAGAGTTCAAGTTCAACCAGTGGCCATTGTATGCTGCCTCTGGGAGGCTTTGTATACACATGCTGCACCAACATAAGCCTAACACAATTGCTCCAGGTCCAAAGGTAGGCCTGATGTGCAAGCAGGACCAATAGTGGAGTTCATTTTGTGCAGCTAGGGAGGAGATGGAAGTGGTGGTTGGGATGGAATTTCACTTGATTTGTTTAGGGACCTGTCCGCCCAGAGGGCTAGTGCAGCACACTTCCATGTGTGTCTGCATGGGCATGGAGGCATGACCTTGGGGTCTATATGACTGGTCCCTTGCCTCATCTTCTGTTCCTCAATCTTCTTCCCTGTCATCATGAACTAAGAAGCTCTTCTGTGCTCATGTCCATCTACCTTGATGTTTCTGCCTTGTAGCTGCCAAATGTGGACTGAAACTGTGAGCCAAATCAAACCTCTCCTTTAAGTTGTGGGCATTGGGTGATGTGTCCTGTGATGAGAAAGATGACTAATGCAGAAGGCAGCAAGGGAGCATTGATACTGTATTTCAAGCAGTGTGATCCTGGGCCTGAATTTGTCCCCAGGTCCCCAACCTGTTAATGTTCCTCTCCTCTGACTCCTTGGAAGTTTCTGTCATCTTGTTGGAGATTTTCGTGAACCAGGGAAGACAGGCATCTTTCAAATTTCTAGTTTATGGCTTTTTGGATCAACCAGAGCAACTTAAAAGCCCCCAGTCTTAAGCCCCTCTTTGGGGTTGGTATGGCAATTCGAACCCTAGAGAAATGCTGGGGGATCTCAAAAGCAACAGCAAAGGAAGATCCGAGCTTGATTCTATTGTGCCACCTGAGTGCAGGACCTTGTGCTAGCCACTTCTCCTCTTTTAGGCCTGACTTCTCAACAGAATCGGGAACAGAAATGAACCCTCAGTGGCCAGGGCAGCATGTGGTATCAGTCTACTCCTTTTTGCACTCCATGAGTTGAGGAGAAGGATGGGTGGAATTCACCTGAACCCACCCAAAAGCAATTCGCTTGCACCTGCCAGGCTACCATTGCTGATGGTAGCCTGATGGTAACATTTAAGAGGGAAGAGGGTCTTCAGTAGGGGATGCCTCTGAAAATAGCAACTACCTTATACAAATAATCACTGTGGAAGGATCAAGGTCTGTGGCAATTATGTGAACACTTTGTTTCTTGTTTGCCTAGGCTCTGAGTTGTGTTCATTGTGAATGACAATGCAAATCCTATGCATTTATCTTTCTTCTTTCTTATAGACTAGGCTTTGAAGAGTTTCCCACCTTCAGCCTTACACACATACTTTATTAGGTCTTAGGGTAGAGGATCCTAGATTCACATAGCAGGTCAGCATATAGCCTGAGAGCCACTTCCAGAGTACTGGAGGCTTCCTGGCAGAGGGGGTAGGCTGTGGAACTAACCCTGCAGGTTATCACCTTTTCAGGCCAGGCGCCAGTCTGGACAGTAGGCCTTGCCCTTGAACACACACATGCATAGCCTAGGGGAGCATGATTTCCTCAACAGCCCTGGGCCCTTTGAGAGCATAATTTGCCTCATTCTCCAGTCCACTCTATCTAGATCTGACCCATCTTGCTCACATATGACCTGACTTCATTTACTCCATGACCCCTGCTATTTTACAAACTTGATATATGTTCTTGTTAATGTCTCTCCCATTAGGATGTCAGGTCCAGAAAGCAAGGGCCTTGTGGCATCTTATTTACCAGTTTGTTCTCAACACTTAGAATAGGGCCTGACAAGTGTTGGAAAAGTATTTGTTTTGTTACATTTTAATCACTCTTTGGGAGCTTGTGAGAGAAATCATGGAGGATGAGAATGTGCCCTGAATTTGGAGTGTGAATTCTCACTCCATCACTGACTGGCTGTGTGGCTTTAGGTGAGTGCATTAATCTCTTTCAGTCATAATCAACTTGATCATGTGTAAAAGGGCACTATAGTCCCACCTGTCTCACTGGGTGAACTATTTGGATTGTCCCAAACCCAAGCATCAGGAGGGGTGTGCTGCTGTGCATTTGACCAGTCCTTGACCTTGGATGTGCCACCTAGGGAATGGGTGGTAATGCTGACACTAGGTGTCTGGTGCCCTCATTTTTGATCCAGATGACTTTTCCTTCAGGGTTCTTGGCCTTGTTAAAGCCACCTTAGTGAGCTGTATGTGCTTTTATTGGAGAAAAGTTCAGCTGGAATGCCCTAGTTCCCAACATCTTTGTTTCCCAGCTAGACCTGTGCTGCACTTCTAATAACATGCCAGGTCTAAGGTGGGGTGAGGGGAAGAGGCCAGGCCTTGCTCAAATAGTTCATCTGTTGAAGGCTCCATGATTTCCGTCACTGTTTGCCAGTCAACCTACCACTTAAGCCATTTTCAATGGATTCCTTCTCTTGGTAGGCTGCAGCAGCACATACCAAAGGTCCACAGCAAGCACAGGGTGGAGGCTACATTTTCTAAGGCTGAAGGTAGACTTTGCCCAGAGCTCTATCTGTTTCGAGCTTCCCAGACCAATGGAGATAGCTTTGTGTCAATGGGGTCACTGTACCACCTAGTTTTACTGCTATTAACCTGCTAGGATTTGCCATTTTTGACAAATTTATCTTGCAATCCATTCCCCAAACCAGTGGCCTTCATTAGATTCTGTAACAAGAGAAATCTGTAGCATCTATGAGCAGTTTGACATGTATTTGAATGAGTTCTAGGCTCATGCGTGGGTCTCAGGAATAATAGGACCAACTTTATCACTTTCCGGTCTGTTCTCAGCCAGTTTCCCCAAAGGCCATGGGGACAAGAGACTTTGAAATAACTTACTTTGCCTAGAGGCATTCATTCATTTTTTTCAGTCCAGCAGTGCAGAGTGATGCCTATCCTTGGTCAGGCTCTGCTGAGCTCAGAGGCCTCAAAGGAGCTTGGGGGCTAGGCATCTCAGCTGTGTTTAGCTCCTGAGATTCACTTTCTGGGGGTATCACTGAATTTGAGGCTCTTGTCCCTTGTATGTTTCCTATTATTTTTTTCATGGGGGTGGTATGTTATCATATGAGGATGCAATTAGACCCAGAGGAAAAGGTCAACTTATAGCAGCTGCTATAGACATAGGGAGGGCAGAGGTTGGTAAGTGTTGGCCAAATGTTCATAGGTGAAAACAGTACTGGTCAGAAAGTAGGGCTTCTAGCCTGAGCTCTAGATCTCAATCATCTTATGAACTTATCAAGACACGTAATTGGTTTGTGCTGTGGAATCTTTGTTTATAAGGCTGTTGAGTTTCAGCAGAAACAGATCTTAAAAAATGACTTGGGTACAAGCATTTTATTTGAGAGGTTGTTTTAGGATTCTCCAGAGAAACAGAACCATGAGGCACTGTGTGTGTATCTATATAAATCATTATGATTTAGATCTAGAATGTACCTCAAAAGTCTTGTGTTCAGAGGTAGGGGCTTTTGGAAGGTGATTGGCTCATGGGTGTGCTATACTCATCAGTGGATTGATCCACTGATAATTTCTTAGCTAAATGTGCTATTAAGAGGTAGGGCCTGGTTAGAAGAGATGTGTTACTGGAGGTGTGCTTTTGGAGGCCATATCTTTCTCTCTGGCTCCTTCTCTTTCTGCTTCCCGGCTGGCATGAGATGAACATCTTTCCTCTGTCATATTGTTTCACTATACCTATTCTGTCTTGGAGCCAGCTGACCATGGCCTGCTGCCACTAGAGACAATGATACAAATTCGACCTTTCTTTAAATTGTGGGTGTCAGGTATTTTGTCCCAGGGACAGGAAATCTGTAATACAAAAATTGGTACCATGAGAAGGGTCATGGTTGTGACTACACCTAACTATATTGTTTAGAAGCCTTTGGAACTGGTTTGTGGGAGGATTTGGGAGCAAAATCAGATTTGGACAAGAGATGCCCTAGAATGCTGTAAATACAGTTTGATGGCTGATTCTAGGTGGAGCTCAGAAAACTAGAATGATGATAGGAACACGGACATTAAAGGCTAGCCTCATGAGGTTTCAGATGGGTACAAGGACTACATTGATAGTTGGACTAGAGTGAATGTATGTTATATTCTGGTAGAAAATTTGGATACATTTTCCCATGTCCTGAGACTTTGCTGGAGATTGAGATTAAGGGCTGTAGACTAAGTAATCTAGTTGAGGAAATTACAAGATAGCCCAACATTCAGAGTATGGCAGGGGTATTGTTGGCTGCTTTTAGCCATATTTATAGTAAGAATCTGGGGTAAAAGACAGAGTAGAAAAATTTGAAAAGATTAAATTTTGGTTCAAAAGGAACTATGTGTAAAGTTGAGGCAAAGATAGGTGTGGCTGCTGAAGAGATTAACACTGATAAAAAGAAGTTCTTTGCATCAGACCAATAAGAAAGATTCCTTGAAAGGATCTCCAGAACCAGCCAGACTCTACCCATCATAGGCTCAAACTCCTTTAAAAGACTATGGCTTGAGATGAGAGCCCCATAGTCCTTGATTATTCAGGGCCACATAGGGAACTATTTTCCTGAGTTCAGACATTCAGACACCGAGAGGCTACTGTAGGCATGGTCCAAGGGGGCCAGGCAATTGTGCAAGATGGTGGCAGACATGGGCATCATCCACACAGTGCTAGCTTTTCAGTCATGCAGAATGCAAGAGTTATAAGGTCATAGAACCTTCCTCCCAGATTTCAGAAAAAAAGCCTGGAAAAAGCCAGGCAAAAATGTGTGGCAAAGTCATAGTTCCTGCCAAGAGCCCTCAAAAGGGTGATATATGAAGCTGTGAGAGTGATGCTAAAGGTGCATTGAAGCCCCTAGAAAGTTGGAGATGCCAGAAACATTGCTCATCTGTATAGGAAAGCCACAAGTAGTAAGCAGAGCCAGCTCAAGAGAGAGGTCATGTGGACTGCAATCCAGAAGGCTATAAAGGCAAGGCTGCCCAAGGTTTGGGGGATTCGCACCTGGCCATAACTTGCCCAGGGTGCTATACACGGAGCGATAGGATTTGATGTTTGCCCTGATAGTTTTTTGCTCTTTCTTTAGTCTGATTCCTTTCTCTCTAACTAACTCCTCAATTTTGGAATGGAAATGTTTATCCTGTGACATTGTATGTTGGAAATATTTAACTTGCTTTTTGAGGTTTACAAGGGTTTGTAGCTAAGAGTTTGCCTGGAGTCTCACAGGACTTTGACTCTGTGACTCTCAGTCACTTTGGACTTTGATTTTTGCAGCAATGCTTAAACTATTAAAACTTTGGCACTTCTTAGAGATGGACTAAATATATTTTATAGAATAAGGTGTACATGAATCTTTTGGTGGCCAGGGACACAATGTTATGGTTTATATCTAGAATGTTTCCCCCAAAGTCTCATGATTGGGGTGGGGGTTGGAAAGGTGACTGAATCATGGTGATGTATTCAACAGTGGGATGATACAATGATAAGCTCATAGCTAGGTATTCTGTTAGGAGAAGGACCTTGTTGGAAAAGTGTATCACTAGGGGCATGCCTTTAGAGAATATATTTCCCTCTCTGGCATCTCCCTTCTCTTTCTGCCTCCTAGGTGCCATGAGGCAAACAGTTTTCCTCTGCTATCCCCTTCTACTGGCCATTTCTGCCTTGGAGCTAGCTGACCATGTCCCCCAAGACAATGAGTTAAATCAAATCTCTCCTTAATTAAGTTGTGAGTGTTGGATATTTTGTTCCAGAGATGGGAGAGAGAGAGAGGGCATGGAGAGAGAGAGAGAGAGAGAGAGAGAGAGAGAGAGAGAGAGAGAGAGAGAGAGAATTGAAATTGATTGATTTATTTTAAGGACTGGTTCATGTAATGGTGGGTTCTGTTAAGTCCTAAATCTGCAAGGCAAGCCAGAAGGACAACAATTTAGAGAATTGATGTTGTAGCCTGATTCCAAGGGTGGCTTGGAGGCACAATGCTCTCCTCTGTGGTGGATCTCAGTCTTTTTCTCTTGGGACCTTCAGCTATTGGATAAAGCCCATCAATATTATGAAGGGTAATCTTCTTTACTCAAAATCTCCTGATTTAAATGTTAGTATTAACACAAGTACACCATCATGCAACGTCTAGACTGGTATATGACCCAAAACTGTAACATGGCCTAGCCAAATCGATACACACAATTGACCATCACAGAGGTAAACTCAGGAAATACCAGTAAAGGAAGAAGTGATGTAGGAAATAAAAAGTAACCAATAAAGGGTATGTTATTAAGCAGATTATCACTGTGGGCAACTGGAGCTAAATCCTTATGGAGTCTTCGGGGTACCAGAGTAGAACATATGCCTCAGAGGGATGAAGAAGTTCAGTTATTCATACTTTGACTTCTATCAGTCCTTGGTTGAAAGCTCCTTTTAGTGTGGGGATCAACTTCTTATCTTCAGAGCTGCTTTTTGGGAAGAGGTGCAGTCACTAGTGGTCAGAGATGGAAGTTGGGCCAGTGTTTATGGAAATGGTAAGGACTAAAGGACATGAGTGTTGCATAGAAAGTATTTATAAAACAGAGAAAATAGCATATTCTCAATTTTCCTCATTGAGAATTTATAATAGTCAAATGAGAAAATAGATATAAAAGTACTGGAATTTTAGTTTATAAATAAAGTATTAATTATTTAACTGAAACAGCCAGAATTTTGAATTAACATAAACATCCTCTTCTTTTAATATTCCATTTAATCAAGATTTTACTGATAGGTGCTATGCCAGACTGGTTCCTATTCATCTTTCTAATTTTAGTGAGGAAGTTGTATTTTCCAGGAGGCTTTCTTTATCCACTCTGACCATGATAGGTCCCATATTATACACTTTAAATCATCCTGTTCCTTTCCTTGAGAACATTCCTCATCTTTCTGAAGGAAGGGATTATTTAATTCTTGTTAACTACTAAATACCTAACACCTAGCAAACCCCCTGGGATGTATACTTAATAAATATTTGATTTAAAAATTAAGAATATGTGACAAGACCCTTTTTGGAATTCATTACAAATTAGTGAATACTGTTAAATAAATTTTTAGAGCCACTCAAACAAGGATCAGAAAATATCTTTGGGAACCTGCCTAAATAAAGAGAAAATAATAACTTTTTGTCACTACGGCAACTATGCATTAAAAATTGGAGCCCTTAAAATATTTGAGGGAAATAAGATTCCTAACTGGATTGTCTGACTCCTGAAATTATGTTCACACTATTAATTTCCTTGGAAAACTCTTTAATGAAAAACAGTCTGCATTAGTGAGTATGGATTAGTTGAAAACTCCGCACACCTTCATGATGTAACAAGGCAAAGTTCTAGTTCTCATTCATAGTACTTCCCAATGCATACCAGAGGGTTTTCACACTTCCTAGTCACTCAGGAACCTGTGCTGGTGAAGTCTCTCTCGTGTACATTTGCACATAAGCTCCTGAGAACCAACATAATGGAGGAACATCTGTAGAAGTGCCCCATCCTCTGAGAGGGTCTGAAAATGTGCACTTTATGTAGGCATTAAAAAGCCCTGTACATCACCCAAAATACAAAATAATTCTTTTCTTAGAGACTTACTATATAAATAAAAGGGAAAATAAAACCCTATTTCATAAAGAAAACGAGCTAAGCAACTTGGTATTCTAGGCATAGTATACTATTCTCTCTTCTCAGTTGCCTATTAGAGGAAGAAACATCTTTGCTCAGTGCCATATGACCTGTAGAGCACCACTCCCCTGCACCCCTGTCCCATAGTGGTCTAGCTTGGCTACATGCACTCCTTTGGCTAAAGAATATGAGGGAACATAACCCACTACATCCGAAGAAGTTCTACAAGGCATTTTGAGTTTCTGCCAGGCTTTTTCCTCTTTCCTCCTGCCATAAATAAGATCATCTTGCAAAAGGAGACTCTACTCTTAGCCTGGATTTTAGAATGAGAAGACACACAAAGCAGAGGTGACCCACAACCATGCACCTAATATTTATAGGAGAAATAAAACTCTGTTTTTGTAAGCCATTGAGATTTAAGGGTTGTTTCTTACAACAGAAAAGCTAACTAACATACTAGGAAATGACATTTCAACTGAAAAAAAAAAGGTTCAGGTCCAGGAATATTTTTAATGGGCTCTTTAGTATGCACAGGGAGGACCTAGAATCAAGTCTATAATGAGAGGAGTTGAGATAAAGAAGAACTCAATCACTGTATATATTAAAGGAGTTGAAGGGCTTGAGGAAAATTTTCAGCTTTCTTCTAGAGTGGTAAACTATAGCCCAAGAGCTAAATATGGCCCACTGTCTGCTTCTGTAAATAAAGCTTTATTGGAACACAGCCACATCAACTCATTTATGTATTGTTTTTGGCAACTTTTTCATTACAAAAGCAGAGTTGAGCAGTGATAATAGAGACCATATGGCTTTCAACAGGCCTTTAGAGAAAACATTTGCTAACTCCTGTCCTGGAGGGTGGGTGTGATGGGGAAGCTGGGACTTGTAGAAGAGGAGAAGTAGGAGAATTGTTGCATAAGGAAAATGGATACCAGTGGCAAAGAGAAGAGGTTGGAGTTTGAGAAGAAAGACACCTGAAGACAAATGACATGGCAGGGAAACCAGGAGACTTTTAAACATCTAACGTTCAGTTCTGAATTGCTTCCTTTTCTGTTCTGTGTCATAATTCCACTTCACTGTCCTCAAAACTTAAGGGAAACGTTTGAGGTTTTTTTTTTTTTTTTTTTTTTTTTTTTTTTTTTTT
>NW_022900951.1:123418409-123428525 GCF_012274545.1 Fukomys damarensis | reverse complement strand
TTTTTTTTTTTTTTTTTTTGGTTTGTTTTTTGTTTTGGTACTGGGGATTGAACTTGGGTCCTTGTGCTTGCAAGATAGGCACTGGAACCACCAAGCTAAATCCCTGGCACTAGGGAAAAGTTTGTTATATAGAATAATCTGGGTCAGGGGTGTTTGCAGGAAGGAATGACAGAGGGACTGTTAAAAACAGGACAAAGTAGGAGAAGAGAGGATAACAAAAATTATGTGTGTAAAGGGGAGTTAAGTGGGAATAAGAAGTTCAGAATGGGAGGTATTAGGAAGGTTCAAGCCCTTCTGGGAATCCTTGAAAATATTGATGATGAATCTACTTCCCTTACTGTTTGAATTATCAGCTTGAGTCATTTTACTTAGATTTCCAAGGAAATGATGAATTTAGAAATTTGAAGAATTTGGAAACTTTTCAGTTATATTGGAATGTGTTGGAGTTTTAGGGGTTAATTGCTAACACCGCCCCTCTCCTCCCCTCCTCTCCCCTTCTTTTCCTTGCTCTCCTGTCTTCTCTTCTCCTCTTCCTGAGTTCTAACTCAAATGGAAGGCAGATGTAGGAGTCAGTCGGATGGAGTTAAAATATCACCATTATCCCTGAGAGAATTGGAGACCATAGTTTAAGCATGAGGGCTAAATGGGGTTGGGGATTTGCTCCTTCTTACTTCTTCATGATTCCCCAACACCTTTCTATCTTCTAAACAGACTGATCAACTAAATTACCCAGCCTCCTTCCTGTTCTCTCCAAGTGTTTCCTGGCTCTTTATTCTTTACACAATATTGGACTATGGCCGAGGCCATCTGGGGTACGGCTGTCTTCCTTGGGCAGGGGAGGCAGATCAGCAGTCTCTCAGCACCGTTCTGAGCTGTCACTCTCCCATTACTCATTTCACCAACCATTACTCCTTTTGGTCACTTCCTAGGGCTCCTGGGAGGCAATATAGATTTTTGCTTTAGAAGGCTCTGTAATGGGTCAGAACAATAGGCTAATTAACTGTAATTCAACACTGGCCTGCATGCAAGGCTGACAATCAAATCCCTTGTTTTCATCCCAACTTGTATTCATCTGTCTTGTCTGGTGGAGGGCTTCAGCGATTCTGTGGTGGGATTGAACAACAAATTAAAGATTCTCCAACAATGACATATGGGCAGCACTGAGATATCTCAGATTTGAACATAACCCTCACCCAATAATCTGATTCGTGGAAAGAAAGGAAAGCTCAAAATTAAATCTCCTTGTTTTTAGAAGGTAAGGCCTAAAAAAGTTAGAAATTCAAAACTGAAATCTCTTCTTCTTGTGAGTATAAGTCCAAAGTGTAGAATTCCTAAATCCAAAGAAATGAAAGCCTGAAATCTCTTTGAATTTCTTATTCTGCTCAGTCTTAGCCACAAGAGTTTTGGAATTTGGGGTACAAATGGGTCTTCTCTGGCATCTGCTGCCTGTTTATCTTCCCCTGGACTGGGTACTATTCTTCAGGAGCTGAATTAGTTTCTCTTGAGCTTCTCAGCTGTTATCTTCTTGTATTACTACACTCCCCTCCACTTTCAATGACTGTCACAACATACAATGAGCACTTCTCAGCCCTTATTTTAGTGAATGACAATGAGCATGTAACAGAAACCTGAGTCCTACTTATGATTCCTCTGTCTTGTTCATCACAGTAACCAATCAGTCATTGAATCCTGACAGTTTTTCCTTCCAGTGATTTTTGTACCCATCCATTTCTGTTATTACCTTAGTTCAGAAACTTAGTCCTTTTCATCAGGCTACATCAGTAGCTTCCTTTCTGGTATTTGATTAATGTTTTTAAAATTCAGGCCCTTTTGGGCTGGAGGTATGGATCAGTGGTAGAGTGCTTTCCTAGTGTGCATTAGGCCTTGGAAAGGAAGGAAGGGGAAGAGGAAGGGGAAGGGAAAGAGAAGGGGAAGAAGAGGGGAGGGCATAAGAAGGAATCAAAGGGAATAGAAAGGAAGGGGAAAGAGAAGAGAAGAAAAGAAGAGAAGAGGAGAGGAGAAGAGGCTCTTTTTATAATAATAGCAGAGGGTCATCTGATTAGGAACTATGGTCATTCAGAGTTTAGCCTTTGCCACCAATCCTGCCTTGTTTCTTCCAGTCTCATTTCCTATCCCTCCCCATCTCAAAGTTCATGTTCTAGTAGACATCATGCTGTCACATGCTTTGGCCATGCATGATCTTCTTTGCCCCTAGAATACTCTTCTCATCTTCTTTTACCTTGCCTTTTCCTGCTTATCACATGAGACCCTACAGACATCTCCTGTGCTGAGAAATCAGACTCCCAGGAGGGGAGTCTGTGCACCCACAATCTTTGTGCTCACCTCTAAGACTTCCTGTCTGACTGAATGGGAATTCTGTCATTGTGTGTGTGCCCTAGAGGACAGGACCGTATGATTCATCTTAAATTCTTAGCGCTTAGCCTAAGGGCTTAGCATAATTTATTGTTCTTATTTAAATTATGAGGATTAAATAAGATATAGGAAATTCATCACTCTCATACAAAAATGAAAGATGTGAAAATTAGAGAGTGAACTTACACATTATAATGGGAGAGTTCAGGGCTCAGCTTAAAATATTTAAATGTCTCCACTTATTTAAAGTATTTTAGATGTGATTTTAGATCAAAATTTCTGATGTTTCAAAAAATTTTTTAAACATTGGCTTTTTTCCTTTATAATTGAATATCATTTAAGATTTGCTACTTTCAATACCTAATGCCTATGTTTCAGTTGTATTTTTGAATATCACACATTGCATCACTTGAATCAGCAATTTACTTATTAGTTTTCTAATATTTTATGAAATAATAATGGCATAAGTAATAAATACTCAAATAAAATGAGCACACATTTAGAGACAAAGAAGGTGGTGTTGCTGAAATGAACTGGCTAAAATGTTCATTTATCAATAGCCAAGAACAGTGAAAATTCACTAGACACAAATATGAGGTATTGATGTATAATGATGCACAATGGTGAAGCTATTTGACAGTGAACCTCAACGACTAGTTTATTGTATAAATAGGCTGTAGTTAGGTCACCACTGCTTTGGTCACTAATGTCCTGTAGTACCAAGTCAGTTCCTGATATACAAAGGACACTCCTTTCTTTTCCAATAGATGCTTAGCATTTTGAATGCTTTCAATGCAATCATCTAGTGTCTCAAATATGAAAAATCAAAGCTACCATGTACTTTACTCTCTGTACACAGGCATATGTATATGTGTCTTGAAGAGGATGCCTTCTTCCTGGAGAAGTCACAAACTCTGTTTGCCTGAAAAGCAAATCCTCAAAGTCCATTTTTCGTAGGAGTCAAATATGGCAAAGACATCAGCATTAGATGATGTGTCTTTGTACAGATCCTATCATGGAGAGATATCTGGTGGAGTTCACAGGTACTTTTAAAATACGTGAAGGCTACTTTGAAATCGAGATGTCTATGGGATATATTGATGGAAATATTCCACATCCAATTAGAAAATATTCTACTTGTAAGGGAAAAATCATATTCACTTTTGTAAACTTCCTTTATTCTGGTAATAGGTCTATGACATTACTTCTGTCTCTTAAATAAGCTACAAGTATTATTTCCATGGGAAGATAGCAGATCTAAAAAGACTAAATTAAGGGAAATGAAACGATAAATGAGATAGTGACTTTTATATACATTAAAGTGCTGTTCCTGTGAGAAGGTTGATTATCTCCATAGGTCCACAAGAAAGGGATTCCTGAGGTCAGATTAGATCCTGGATTCTGACATTTGTTTCACTATTTTCACATCATGCATCAATACAGGCATTAATCCAACAAATCAACTAACCAGCCAATATTTATTGAGCATCTACATGTGTTAAGCAATATATTGGGTGTTGGGTTGATGGACAGTTTTTTTGGTAGTGGAAAAAATTTTTAGCCCAATGTAGAAATCAGACACATTAACAACGACAAGATAGTGTGGCAAGTGATATTTGTAAGAATCTGACACAGTCTGCGGATTTAAGAGCTTTCCTAAGATGACTTGGAGGGCAAGCTAGTTAAATGAAAAAGGCTGGTAGTGGTTCTGTAGTGGTGAGACACTGTGTGTGAAAAGCCTTGAGACAAACGATATCATGGGTGCTCAATGAGGCTGAATGCAAAACCAGAAAAGTGTGTCATGAAATAAGTCTGGAGAAAAGAGTGAAGGGCTGGCTCATGCATGATCTTGTGAGCCATAAGTTGCGGTTATCTATGAGTGCATAACAGTGACTTAAAGTAGCCATGTCATTTTGCTTACAATTTTGTAGGTCAGGAAGCTGGGAAGGGTGGCTTGGTGTTTGGCCTCTGATCCAGATAGCCTTACGCTGGTGAGGGGAGGGCTGGATCTGGATGATCTACTTTCTGGTTGTATTCTTTTTTTCCTTTTCTTTTCTGGGTATTGAACCTAGGGCCTTCACACTGAGCTGCATCCCCAGCCCTTTTTGAAAATTTTGAGACAGGGTCTTGCTAATAGCTAAGTTGCCCAGGATGGGCTTGAATTTGTGATCTTCCTGCCTCAGCCTCCCGAATGTTGGAATTACAGGTGTGCACAACCATTCCTGTCATGACTCAAACCTTTTGCAACTTGGTGCACATCTGAGAATGACCAGGAAAGCACACTGTGCATTAATTTTGGAAATTTTTGTCCTGTAGATAAATTTGCAGGTGCAGAATCTGAAAATTATGGTGGAAGGCATTTGAAGGATGAATGTGAAGAGAGGGAGGCATGTAGCAACGGTTAGAGACAGAGAGGAACTCAGAAGCTTTCAAACAATAAACCAACCCAGCCCCTTCACCCCTTCCATCATCCCTACATTACTTTCAAAGCCCAAATAACCCCTTTATAGCCCCCAACATCCCCATGGGTCTCCTCCTTTTATACCAAGAGACACCCTCATATTGCAGAGAGGGTGGAGAATTGTCTGTGGTCATCTGGGTCAGGGACAGAGATAGGTCAGCCATACTGGGAGGCCCTTCTAGTTGGTTTCTTTCCATACATATCTGAAGCTTCAGTGTTTTTTCCCTCTCTCTTTATGTGGCATTTCATCATTCAGTATGGATATCTCAGAACATTTGACCTTTTTACATGACAGCTGGTGGCCCCAGAGAGAGTTCTGTGAGAAAGCTGAGCAGAAGGTGATTTAGCCTTGGAAGTCCTCAAACATCACATCTGACTCATTCTATTAGTTCAGCAAGTCAGTAAGCCATCCTAGACTCAAAGTGAGGGTAGCTACATACCACTTCTTAACGAGGAAGTGGGGGGAAGGGAGGGATAGCAAAAACTTTACACCCGTCTTTAGTTTGGCACACCGTGGTAAAGAGTTTATCTTAATAACAGTGGAACCATTTTGATCTTTCAAGGAGGAGGTCGACATGATGAGCAGATATGAATTTTAAATAGATCCCTTTTGCTACAAAGTGATGCATAACTTAGGACAGGACTTGAGATGGGTGGAAGGAAGAGAGACCAGTTAGGAAACTTTTGAAGAGTCCAGGCTAGACTTGAGAATACAGCAGTGGCAGCATTGGTAAGGAATGGCTTTTAAAGTTACAAGAGGTAAATGCAACTGTATTGATTTAATGTAGGGAATGAAAGATCATTCTTTTCATGTTATAGTTATATCATACTTTTCCATTCATTCATACATTGAAAAACATTTGGTGACCACTGACTACATTGATGCTGTATTTCAGAAGTTGAGCCCTGAATAGTAGGACATTCTAAGAGGTATCTGCTCTAGAGAGCTCAGTCCAGTGGTAAAATTTGGTCAGCTTCAAACAATTACATCATAGTAGCAATACCCACCATGTGTTGACTTCTTATACTGTGTTAGTCACTTTACATATCTGGTAGCCCTTTGGCCTCTGCACGAGTATCAACTTAATATGTGGTTTCAATGATTGTTCCATAATATGTGGCCATCTGTAACTCTGGTGGAGGTACAGAGAAGCTAGTGTGTGGGAAGGAGTCTTACGCATTACCCAGCATCTGTAGGCCCACAGAAAAGCTTCTATTAGGGATTTTAAAATGTTCATGAAATTTCCAAGCACTACTTCTTTTCCTGGGATGATCTCTATGTTTTAGGCTGCTGTGAACCCTAACTGTACGGTTCCATGGATTCTGGGAGTCACGTCACCCATTGTCACCTCCAACTCTGTACTCTCCACTTTAGTCTCAGAGCCCAGAGCCCAGAAAAGGTTCTCCTGCAGGGTCTGGCTATGATTCACTGGGAAGGAGAGGATGAATCCTCCTTCTTCATTACTCGAGACCAGTCTTCAGTATTTTTTAGTTGAAAATGAATAAGGAGATTTCATTCTCACAAGCTTCTAGTGTTTTGAGACCATTATTATGAGCCACCTGGCAACAATTAACCCCTTTTTGGGGGGCTGGACCCCACCTGAACCAGCTGCTGAGATGTCTGATTAACTCGTTTTTCTCACTGTCTTCACTCAGCAGTACTTTCTCTCTCTTCTCAATGCTCTGCAACTTTGATATTTAGAAATTACGGTCTTAGTCATGTGGTTCGGTAACAACCAGCCCAAGGTG
Source organism: Fukomys damarensis (assembly GCF_012274545.1). Taxonomy (NCBI): domain Eukaryota; kingdom Metazoa; phylum Chordata; class Mammalia; order Rodentia; family Bathyergidae; genus Fukomys; species Fukomys damarensis. The sequence goes on along the minus strand of NW_022900951.1, from coordinate 123,421,942 downwards.
GATTCAACCCAATGACCTCAAGGAGAAAGAATGTTTTTAATGGTTATTTTTTTCTTTCAGATTTTCAAAGAAGCTGGTACTGTACTTTCCATTTCACACATCACAAATTTACATCTTCAAAAGCTGGAAAACATCAACACCTCAGAAAAATAGAGTGTAAAATATGTGGACATCTGCTCACCTGGAGCAGCAGTAATCACAGAGAAAATTGTAATCTCTTGGACTAGGGCGGCATTAGGCTTTAGCACTAGGACCTGACTCGGGGCCATCTTCAACCTTCACTTTATGTAACTCAAGAGCCCAGCAAGCACGAACCTCGAATTAGGCTGCTGGTGAAAGCAGAAACTTGTTTCAACAGGTCAACAATGAAGTGATTGTGTTTCACTGGAGTCAGGCAGAGTTGGAGGAGCTTAGCTTCCCACTGTGGTGTAACACCTTCAATGGGGCTTTCCTCTCCAGCCCGGGTCTGTTGGGATAGGAGTGGAGTCAGCATTCCACAAGTATTTCCTGAGGGCCTCTTGCACAGTTTCTTCTCAACATGAGCATTCACGGCCAGGTCGTTTATCCTGCCTGCCACCTTGGGCTGATGAAAATGTTGCTTTGACTTATGGGTTGAGCACTTCCTCAGAAAGTTGGGGACCCCAAGTGAGTTCTATCCCTAACTTTTCTCCATGGAAAGTTTTTTTTTTTTTTTTATTGTTTATAGTCTGTGAAATTTGGACGGCAGCCAATCCTGAAACCAAGAGGAAGGCTTTCTCTGTGGGATTTTGTCTGTATCAACCACTATGATAAATATGTGATGTTATTATCAGTCTGTTTGACTTTACAGAAATGCTTTCTTTGTCTGAGAGGACATCTGTGTAGTTTGCAAATTCATACATTGTCCTATTCTGTTAATTGGCAATTGTAGTTTCATTTAATTATTATGAGATTAATGTAGCTTCTTGAGTCCTAATGCATTGCACAGTAAAGAAAGCTCAGACATTTTTGTGTTGAACAGAGCTAGTTTGGCACTAGGCCTCTCTTTTAATTCTTGAAGGATGATCCAATTACTCTAAGACTTAGCAGTACAGAAAACACAATCTTATATGTGGGGCGAGGGATTCTTAGCCAATAGAAGGAGAATTATTTGACTTTGGGAATGGCTGTCTTTTTGATAAATAACTGAGGGAAGTGATAAAATGTTTCCTGACAAGTTTCAGATACTGTAGGAATACTTTTGATTAGCATAGTTTAGGTATTATATTGTTGCAATTTGGGGGAGAGGTGCAACAATGCCACCTAGTTCTGTAAGTGCCATCTATGTGCAATGTTGGGTGGTAAGGGTGGTTTCTCAAGGGCAGCTCCTTGGTTAGGTCTCCATATTCTAGAGAAATTATTTTTCACTTTTTTGAGTTATACCCTACGTGAAGGGTCTCAGAGAACACATGGTTTGCTCCACATTCCTGTATACTCATATGTTCATATACTCACTTTTATACGTGTGATTTAAGGGAGCTCCTTGAACTTCTAAAGATCTATCCTGAAGGACTATGGACCCCAGGTTAAGAATTCCAGTTCTTGGTTCTAGTTCCCAGTTTTGAACTGTCTCAGGATACCGCAAGTGAGGATAGACTCAATCTGACAGAAACACCAGACAGTGATATACTGTACTTGTATAAGGCAAGAAGGTTAAGAATTTATTGTGAGAATTCCTGCTTTCCAGCATCCAGAATGGTTTTGTGTCTACTTTCCAGAGACCTGGGAAACAGAATCATTTATTTCTTAGAGAAGTGTGTGGCCTATGGATAGGAAGTTTTACCCTACTATGGAGGAAGCTCAGTGTTCTGTCTCTGTCTTCAAGCAAAGATTCTTTCCTCATTAACCTAGATCCAGGAGCCTTCTCCTTTAGACACACATGGCAACTTGTGCTTCTTTGAACTGTCTCCTATGCTATTCAGTCTCTTTGATCAACACATTCTTTCTTTAGATAGTACCTGTTCCCTTGAGCTCTAGAACATGTCTGTCTCTTCCAATTAATGGATCCTCACAGGTATGACTCCACAGGTATGGAGGATCCACAAGATTAGAGAATGGAGGGCTGGGGATTTAGCTCAGTGATTCCAGAGCCTGACTCGCAAGCACAAAGACCAGAGTTCGATCCCCAGTACCAAAACAAAACAAAAAAAAGATTAGAGAATGGACTAAATACAGTTTTTTTCTGAAACTAATTGTCTCAAGAGCTCACAAGAAAACTGCAATGAGCTCCCATACATTTGATGAGCTTTGTAGCATCCACTTTACTTTTGTGTATACCCCAGACTGCATTAGAGCTATACTTGAAAAGAGAGGAAAGCAGTGGTCCAGGTTAAGATTTTTTCAGGTTTAACTCTCTATTAGAGCCTTGTATAGTCAGAGAGGCCATAATTCACCATTTTCCCCAAGCAACTGATTAAAAAAGTATATACATGTTTTAATATTGTATGTTCATACTTCAGACCACGCTGCCAGCCACTTCGCCACAGTTCATATGTACAATGTGCCCATTTGGGTCTATACTTGAAGATCCAAGGTGGTTTGCAAAAATGGAGTAATGCCAGGCTAGGAGATGTCCATGATCTTCTCGAAACATTTCTATTTGGGGATTCTCTGATATGAAACCATCCCCATGTACTCATGTAGCCTAAGATGGGAAAAAGATAGCTTCCTACCAAGACATACACGCTTCATTGGTCTTTTCTGAACCCTAATGGGGCAAGATACCTTTGGAATTCAAAAGTGCCTGATAAAGAATTAGTATTGCAGTAATGACTTGGAGGGGAAACCCTACTCATCCCAGACCTGTGTTCACCCGTAGATGAGTCATATATCTGGAAGGATGATGAGTATCTTAGAACAGTTATTACCTCCCTGTCAAAATCTTCACAGTTGAGCTGAGGTCTAATATTTCTAACAATAACAGCAAAATGTTACAAACTAATGACTGGTCCTGGAGAGAAAGGAGTGTCCGTGGCACAGAGCACTTGTCCCTGGGGCTCTGCATTGTATTTTCATTCTTTAGACTAGCCTTACACCTCATAAATCTGTCAGTCATCTTGAATAAAGTTTCTGTTTGTGTTGGGCAAATCATTCCCAGCATTTATTATAGGAACTATCTGACAAACCGGTAAGACAATGAAGACTGGATTTCACACTGAAATAAGGCAAGAAAATGAGTTTTTATCTTAGTTGATCATTTCTTTGCTACCTCTAATGCTGTATATACCTATTAAAAAGTTAGTATCACATTTCTTTTGGTTTGGAGAATTTCAGTTGAATCTTCTCATTTGGGTTGCCATCTGGTGTGCTACTAACAGTCTCAGAGAATAAGAGGCCATCTGTTAATACTTTTCCAGGAAGCTTTTTATAGAGCAGTGAAGTGGCAACTCTCAAAAACACATTGTAATGACTTACATGATCTTGGGTATATGTACAAGTTAAGGCTGGTATTTGATTCCTGCAAACACTATTTTTGGTCCCATTGAGGAGGGACAGAGGAATCAAGAAATATGACA
>NW_022900951.1:123352473-123418350 GCF_012274545.1 Fukomys damarensis | reverse complement strand
GGGTACCATAAGGTTAACAAGTCATTGACCTTATGGTATTTCAAAAGTAAGATTGTAAATACACACTGAGAAATAATGATGATGATGATATTCATTTACTGAATACTCGCTGTCTTTCAACCACTCTGCCAAATGGTTTATATGCATTTTCTTTTCTTATCCTCAGAATAACCCTGACACATTGTTGCTGCTGGTATTATACAACTTACGGGTGAAAGAAAATTGGTGTTCAGAGAAGTGAATGACTTGCTCATGACGCAGAGGTAGTAGTAGTCAGCACTTGAATACTTTTTTTTTTATTGAGTTTATTGGTACATTTAGGGATACAGTACAGTTACATTCATTGTTGGGATCATGTACCTTTACATGGCAAGTCTTGATTCTCATTTTTTCCCCTTACCTCCGCCCTCCCTTCACCCCCTCCTCCCCTCCCCATCTACAAACGCTTTATTTTCATCTTTTCATTCTCTCACATTTTTTTCTTTTCCCTTTTTGTTCTCCCCCTACGTATCACACCTTCCCTACACCTTTAGCTCCTTTCCTCCCATTTCTAAATGTCAGTAATCTTATTAGAATCTTATGCATTGTTGCAGAATATTCACACCAGGGAATACTTTTATTTTTCTAACTCAAAAAGCTTATGCTGTTCTCTGTGAGCTACTCGGTCTCACTGTCCTCTGAAACGTTGAACAGTCTTCCTTTTGTAAGTAGGCAGGTGCCAACAACAAAACTTTCTATTACTAGAAATCAAGATTTAGAAAAATTTGATCAAGGATAGCTGATGGTCAGGGCTAATAACAGTATGGGTTAGTATGGGTTAGGTTTTTGCTGTAGTTACAAATAACCCCTAAATCTCAGTGGCTTAGCAGAGAAACATATTTCTTGCCCCTGCTGCATGCCTGACCCAGGTCTCAGGAACTCTGCTCCCTGGTATCACTCATACTGCTGGTCCCTCGGTCTTTCTCTAGGCAGCCATGACCACAGTGGCGTCAGCCTCCTTCGTTGCTTGCATGCTTTATTGGCCAAAGGAAGGATTCAGACAACTCAAGTGGGAAGTGGTAAGTTACTTTCCCCACACTGGTTGCGAAATGTCAATCCTACCACATGTGTGCCCAGAAAGAGGAGAACCAGAATATGTGGGAATAGTCCTGTTATTACTGTTGCACTTAACAGCAGTCAATTGAAATCCTTCTTATTTTTGGTCCTTTTCTCACTAAGAATTTTCCAGTCTGAGATTATGATAAATGGTCCTAACTATATTTTTGCATTGATTGTCCTATAGAGCATTTCCACTGTTTTTGCCTGACATCATTAACTGCTCTTTTTTGTCCAGAATCTATCAGATTTCTCATTGGGAGTTTAATTCTAGTGTAATTTCAAATCATGCTATTGAATTTTAATTTTGTTAATATTAAAGCATTTCAATTGTGTTTTAAAAGTTTTGCTCATAGCAGGTTTGCAGTATATTGAAAGTAGAGTCTAGTCTTGCTCTTGAGATAAGCCAGTGGTGGAGGTATTTCCGATTTAATATAAAGTGACAAGAAAGCTTGAAGTGGGGTGGCTGGACAAGGCAGTTGCTGGTGCCCCTTTGTGCTGGTGGCTACCTCATTAGACCACAGGGGTGAAGTGAACACATAAGCACCAACAGTCAGGTTGCCCTTCTTTTTTTTTTTTTTTTAGAAGTAGTGAGTACACTTTTATTATAAATGGGAGATGGTAAAGAGACATAGAGGAAGGTTAGCATCAAAACTGTACTTGAACTAGTAGAATGATGACATCAGAAGACTGTGACAAATTTTCTATAATATAGAGGAACTCCTAACAAAACAGTTAAGCAAAGAGATACTCAAAACCACTAAAAATAGCATATGATGGGTGGAGGATGAGGGGTACACTCCTGTAATCTCAGAATTTGGGAAGCCAAGGCAGGACAATCACAGTGAGTTCAAGGCCAACCTGGGCTACATAGTGAGACCCTATCTCAACCCCCGCTACAAAGACCTCAAAACAAAATAGCACTAAAAATAAACCACAGACTTAACCTGATGTAATAATTACATTAAATGCAAATGGCCTAAGCACATTAAATAAAACAAATCAAAGGAGCAGATTTAAAGAAGAATTCCAATTATCTATCATAGCAAAATTTCTTTCAAATCTCACAAGGCAAGTGTGAGGTCAACCTGATTGACCAAAGATGGCCTAGGACAACGGTGGTGAACCTATGGCATGCCTGTTATTTATTTTTCTTTAAAAAGAAAAGATATTAATGTATGAATCATTTTTTTAAACTAAAACCTCAGCATTCAGGTTTAATTGCTGCATTGGCATTTTGCTATAAGTAAGTGGGTTTGGGGTTATAGTTTGAGCACTAAAAGATTTGCTATCATTGGCCTAGGAGATTAGTAAAGCCCATTTCTGAGCAGGTCACAGGGCACAACCTTGGGGCATTTCTTCAGCTCTCTCCTACTGTGTCTGCTTCCTGGATGCAGTGCAGTGGGCAGCATTGCTCTGCCATGCCCTCCTGCCATGATGTTTCTGTTTTGGGGCCAGCCTTGCCCTTCTTTTCTTTTTTGCATTAAATTTATTGGTACATTTTAGGTATACAGTACAGTTACATTCATCATTGGGATGTTGTACCTTTACATGATGTATCTTGGTTCTTATTTTTTCCCCATTCTCCTGCCCTCCTCTTACCCCCTCCACCCTTCCCTGTTTACAAAGATTTTGTTTCCATGCTTTTCCTTTTCTCATATTTTTTCTTTTAAAAAGATGAGATCTTATTTCTTAAAAAGATGAGATCCCAGGTTAGGTAGAACTCTTGAAGACATTGATGTAGGAAAAAATTTTATGAACAAAATCTCAGTTGCCTGTGAGCTAGCACAAGCAATCAACAAGTGGGATCTCTTCTTATTAAAAAGCTTCTGCACAGCAAGACAAACCATCAGCAGTGTGAAAAGACAACCCACAATGTGGGAATAATTCTTCACCAGCTCTTCCTCAGAAAAAGACTACTATCTAGAATATATAAAGAATTTAAAAAATTATATCTCCCAAATTTAAATACCCAATCCAAAAGTGGGCATCTGAAATGAACAGACATTTTTCAGACGAAGAAGTAGAAATAGCAAATAAACATATGAAAAAATGTTCAACATCACTGGTCATTCGAGAGATGCAAATGAAAGCAACACTGAGATTCCACCTCACCCCAGAAAGAATGGCTGCTATCAAGAAATCAACCAATAACAAATGCTGGAGGAGTTGTGGTGAGGAAGGAACCCTTCTCCATTGTTGGTGGGAATGCAGACTGGTGTGACCACTATGGAAATCAGCATGGAGATATGTCAAAGGACTAGGATTAGATGTCCCATTTGATCCAGCTATTCCCCTGGGGGGTATCTTCCCAAAAGAATTAAAAGAATCATACCACAGTGATATATGACCACCCATGTTTATTATTTTTTATTTTTTTATTTTCTTGTGAACCGGGGATCAAACTCAGGCCCTTGTGCTCGAAAGGTAGGCAGCAGAACCACTATGCCAAATCCCCGGCTCTCACCCATGCTTATAGTGGCACAGTTTAGCTAAAACTTGGAAACAGCCCAATTGCCCATCGACTGGAGACTTGATAAAGAAGATGTGGTTTTTCTATAAAATGGAGTACTATTCAGCTATAAAGAATGAGAAACTAGAGACATTTATAGCCAAGTGGATGAACATTGAGGCCATACTCTTTTTTTTTTTTTTGTAAGAGATGATTTGTTATTTCTACAAGCAAAAGGGAGAATGGAGGTAATTAGATACCAGTGATATAAACACATATGTTATTTTGTTGCAAGATATAATCATATCACACACATCATAGATTGACAGTTTTATTTTGAAAAGATCAACCTAATTATTTCTAAAGAATTTTGTTTAAATCCCATCATCACATTTCTTTTTTTTTTTTTTTTTTTTTTTTTTTTTTTTGGTTTATTTTTTTCAGGTGTTTTTTTTTTTTTTTTTTTTACTTGCAAGGCAGGCCACCGAACTGCTGAGCTAAATCCCTGGCCTTATATTTCTGATTACAATATAAGAAAGCTGTATTGGAGAGTATGTTCCATGTACAGTGTGTTTTTAATAGTTTATTTAAAAATTTCTGTAAGGCATTTCCCCCCTTTCAGTTTACATAGGCTAATAGTAAATAGCCTCCTCGATTTTATGCATCAGTACTTAATTGAAGGATAAATGACCTCCATAAAAAATATGATACCTATTATTCTTACGAATGGATGTTTTAAATTAAAATATTATATACAAATAAAGAAAAAGCATGTCCTTAAGGAAAAGAAAGTTTTATAACCTAGAAATTTTGTCTGTGATGTAATATTGTTGAAAAAAAATTTATGGTCTGATCTAGAAAGGTGGACATTGTCTTGTTATCTTTTATTTACAGAAAAATAGTTTCAAGCAACCATGATACTTCTATAAGAAAGTTAATCACCTTTTTTTTCAATATGGATGAACAAATTTTTTCTGAGTCAGAAATCCTTTTCTATTGGAATATTTCAGATAACTCCAATAGAATCCTTGCTGAGAGCAAGACATCTTTTTCCTTTTTTAAATTGAGTTTATTGGTACATTCTAGGTATACAGTACAGTTACATTCATTACTGGGATCTTGTACCTTTACATGACAAGACATCTTTTTCTTGAGGCCATACTCTTAAGTGAAATAGTCACACGTGCAAATTCCGAATAGTTTCTCTAGTGTTAAAAACTAAAACTGTAAATAAAGATCACATTGTGTAATTGATAATGTGAAATAGGAAGAAAAGGTCTAAAGGAGTAGGGGAAGTGGGAGGGGTCCGGGAAAAGTAGGAAGGGAAAGGAAAATATATGAGAAAAAGAAAAAAATGGAAAGCAAGTCTTTGTAGATAGGGAGGGAGGGAGGGGGTGAAGGGAGGGCAAGGGAATGGGGAAAAAATAAGAACCAAGATGGATATGTAAAGATAAATATTTCCAACAATGAATGTAATTATATTGTATACAAGAAATGTATCAATAAAATTAATTTTAAAAAAGATGAGATCCCAGTTGTTGATTCTTTGTGCTAGTTCCTGTGCCACTGAGGATTTGTTCATAAAGTTTTTTCCTATGCTAATATCTTCAAGAGGTCTTCCCAACTTATCTTGCGTTTCTTAATGTGACTTTTAAAGCTTAGCAATCTAAAGAGTAATATTTAAAATGTCCATTTTACTTTTGCCATGTTTTCTTTTGTATTTACTGTTTATGTGATTACAGATATTGTCATTGTCCATTTGTGGTGCTACAATAGGACACCGTGTCATGGGTAATTTATAAAGGCAAGACATTTATTTTCTCACAGTTCTGGAGGTTGGGAAGTACATGATGAAGGTATCAGGATCTTGTGCCCTCCAGCGGAGAGGAGCACTATTTCCTAGAGTAACAGAAGGGGCAAATAAACATAAGAGAGCCAAACTTGTCTTTTTATACTAACATTAATATATCTGTAAAGGCAATGCCATCATGACCTAAATACTTCCCGTGCCCCCATATTCCACCAACACTGTTGCATTGTGGATTGAGTTTCCAACACATGTATTTGGGAGACACACTCAAATCATAGTACATGTTCATTGTTAAAAATTTTGGAGAATATAGCCCAAGCGATAAAGAAGGAAAAATTACTAGGAATCACTGTATTAGTCAGCTTTGCATTGGTGGGAGAAAATACCCAACACCCATAGCTTAAAGGAAGAGACGTTTAATTGAGCTCCCAGTTTCAGAGAACTCATAAATGGTCATTGGCTTCAAGGTATAAACATTATGGCAGAAGGACATGACAGGAAAGCTGCCCACTCCATGGCAACTGGGAAGCAGAAAGGAGAGGAGGAGCCTGAAAGAGAGGAAGGGGCAGGGGACAGCAGAAAGCCTTCAAAGGCATGCTCCCAGGGACCTAGTGGAAGAAACTCCAATTAGGTTCCATCTACAAATGCAGTGGACTCTCGAGTTACAACCAGGTTAAGACTAGAATTTTCGTTTTAACTTATAATAAAGTCTTGAGTTATGACCCAAGTGCCAGTCTTTTCTGTGGGCGGTTAACTGAGAAATCCTGGGCCAATGTCCCTCTAAGGACATCGAGGTCTGCCTGGAAGAAAGTGTGTCTTCAAATTATATAGGAGAGAGACTGTGAAGGCTGTGAGGAGGAGCCTGAGCCTTCGGTTGATCCTGTGGTTGATGACGCTATAGGCTTGCAGGTAGACAGTGGTGATGCCGAGGAACTGGTGGGGCAACACTCAGAGGAACTGTCTACAGAGGAACTCAACAACTTCTGGCAGAGTAACAGAGAATGGCAGCTGAGGAGATTTCTGAATAGGAGGGGGAGTAGCAATAATCAGTGCGGTAAAGTTCTTCTTCTGAAACGAAGGAAATCCTGAAAAAAATGGAGAGAGCTAGAAATATGTGTAGAGAAGACCCACCCAGACAAAGAGCCAATTGTTGCATTTAATTGCATAATGACAATGTCATGTCCTACCCCAGAATAGTGTTAAAGACAGAAACAAACAACCTAAGGCCAGTTTTTAGCTCTGAAAAGGCTGAGACCCAGTGCGCCAGAAGCAGGTCCGAGTGGGCTGAAGTCTCCTGAGGAGAGAAAGGACACCAGAGAGCCAGGTTCCTGATTTTCTTACTGAAGGGGACTCTCCTTCCAAACAAAAACCACCTTCCATTTCATCCTCCTTTCTTGCAAGCCAGAGATGTCAACTTGAATGGTGAGTACAGCGTGAAATTGTGGTTTCTGATAAACTAGGCATATTTTGTAACTTTTTGGCGAATACACTAGCGAAGTTATTGGTGTTTCTGGTAAATTATGCACATTATACAACCCTCTTTTTTTATGAAAAGGTTAGTTAAGGGGTGTTTTGGGAGGTTTGGAATGTGTTATGGATGTTTACATTATTTCTTATGGGAAAAATAATCTTGACTTACAACCAACTTGGCTTCCAACCAGCCCTAGTGAACAAATTGAATTTGTAAGTCAAGGGTCCATTGTATCCCATTCAGCTCTAAATTTATCAGTGGGTTAAGCCGTTGATGAGGTTAACATGTTCATGATTCAATGACTCTCTAGCCCCCCCAACATTTGTGCACTGGGGATTAAGTCCTTCATTCATGAATCTTTGGAGGATGCTTCATATTTGAACCAAAACAATTATTAATGAGCCTATTAAAAATAATTACTTTAAATATTTTGGAAAACCTTTTAATTATTTTTGTATGCTTTGCCCATTGTACTCATCCTCCAAAAAAAAATGAGTAGCTCATTATGTATTACAGTGGTAAATGGTGATATTTCTTCACAGTACTTATTGAAACCTGTAATTACATATTTGTGTATTTAGTGTTTAACACATCTGGAGCACCAGAGTGTAAATGCCATGAAGAGAGATTTGTATTCTTGTTCACAGTTGTATCCCCAGAGCCTATCAGAGTGCTTGAAATAATAGGTGCTTGATAAATATTTATTGAATAAATGAATAAAACATACAAAGTTTCAAATGATGTAATTGAATTTTTGTTAAAATTTTGCAGCATTTCAATTTTAATTTTTGCCCTTAGAGCATTTCCAATATATTTTAAATTGACGTTCTTGTTATACTTGAAATAAGACAAATGGTGAGAGTATTTATATATTTTAAATAAATATTTTAAAAAATGTAAGTCATATTTTATAATTTTAATCATATCACATTATTTGTATTGTACTGTATTTCATAATTATTTTTCTTGTTAATTGTGGACGTGATTCTTGATGGCAGAGTAGTATAATAGAGTGGAATTTATTTAACAATTTCTTTAATATTGGCTATTTATACTATTTTTAATATTTTGCTCATATACATACTGCTGTATATTGTACATACTTTCTTGGGAACAGTTCTGAAATATCTTTAGGGAAATGAGAAGTGCTAAGTCAAAGTTAATGAATTTCTTTAAGGCTCTTGTTTTATTGCACTTCTGAAAAATTGTACTAATTTATATTATCACCCACAATATATTATGGGAGTATTCTTATCTTTGTATTCTCACCAACCTCATGTATTATAATTCCTTCTTATTTTTGACAGCTTTAGAGAATTAAAATACTATTTTACATGCCTTCTGGGGTCTGTTGAGATCTTTTTTTCCTCCTTATTTGTAAGAATTCCTCATGCATTAAAGCCTTGATCCTTGTCTGTAACATATACTAGAGCTGTTTTCAATCTCATTTTTGTTTCATTCCTATTTATGGTCTTGTTGAAATAAATACATTTAAAATTTATATGTAGACAAGGTAGAGGACTTTTTCTTTATACATTCAGCCTCACTGATACTTAATGAATTGCACTATCTAGCCCTGATTTGATCATTGTACCTTATACACATGTATTTAATTATCACAGTGTCCCACAAATATGTGCACCTAGAATGATAGTTTATAAGGATAGCTTTAAAAAGAATTATTATTCTTCCCTTGAGATAAAATTTTCACCTATGATGTCTAGCTTATTTTCTCCCAATGGTTAAATCTTTAATATTTAGCTTTTGAATTTCTGTGGTATATATAATGATATATGGTCCAAGATAATAAAATCCATTTTCCCCCTCATAGTTAACCAATCTTACTAGCTCCATCCAAACTCCTCTCTAGCTTGGATTTCAAATTCCTCTAAAATGGAGCTTTATTCCTAGTTCTGTATAGATTTTGCTTGTGAATGGGATCTCCTTTTAAGATTATGTATTTGCTGGCAGGCAAAACACTCTAACTCCTGTGCATTTATTTTGTAACCACCGAAGTGAATTTTCTTAATAGCTCTTGTGATTGATTCTCTTTAATTTTCAAAGTAGAGGTAGAATGTGATAGTATCTACAAATATGATAATTTTGTCCTCTAATTTTCATTACTTAATTTCTTTTTCTCATTTTTTTATACATATATCAATGGAGATAATTATATAAAGTTGGGAACATATGGAACATGAAATTTATGTGCACATATGTAATAGAATGTATGTGAGATGTAATATATTTATAATATTGTGAGAATTTCCTTAGTGGGAATTACTTATTTCTGTAAGAAAATCCCCATTTTAATATTTGCATAAAATCCTATGATGTAATATATAATTTATTTTTATAACTTTTTGTTTTTAAAATTTATTTTTATTTAACTTTTGATTTTGATTTTATTTATTTTTTGGTACTGGGAATCAAACTCAGGTCCTTGCACTTGCAAGGCAGGTGGCAGCACCACTGAGCTAAATCCCGACTAACTTGATTTTGAAGTCATTTCAGATTTCCAAAAACTCACAAAGTACTTCAAAGACCTCTCATATACCCTTAATATTTTTATATAAATATCAAAATCAAGAAATTAACATTGATGAAATACTATTAATAAATGTACATACCCTTTATAGATTTTATCACTCTATGGATATAATGTTTTTTGGTCCAGGGTCCAATCCATGACTTCATATAGCATTTAGTTGTTATATATCCTTAGATATCCATAATATGGGACAATTTCTTTTCTTTTTTTTGAAGCAAAACTTTTATTGGTACATTTTAGATATACACAATGGTTAAATTCATCATAGGGGATTTGTACCTGTATGTGATATATTTTGCTGCTTCTTTTTTTCTCAACCTCCCACCTTTGATCTCTCCTTCCTTTTTTATCTTCAAAAGTTTTGCTTCTATTTTTTCTTTCTATTCTCTTTTTCTCCTTGTAGCCTTCTTTTCTTTCCCCCTCCTCTATCTCTTTTTCCCTTTCTCATCTGAACATATTCTTGGGACAATTTCTTTGTTATTATTTTTAGTTATTCTCAAATTTTGGTCAGAATTGTTCATTTTGTAGAATGTTGTTCAATTTGAGTATGAGGTCTTCTTCTGATGAAATTCTAAGTTTGCAATTTTGGAAACGATTTTAGAGAGATGCTAATTTGCTGGGGATCCTATTGAGGGCTTACGATACTCCTATGTCCTCATATTAAACATTTGCCATTGTGAGCATTCTCCACAGTGAAGGTACTGTTTATATACTTGTTAATTATAAGTATCTTGTGTGGATAGATTCTTGAGGCTATGAAAATATCCTGTTTATCATCATAATTTTATCCAATAATTTTAGTATCTATAGTTTTTCTTGAAACAGTTATTGTGGTAATATTTTCCAAATGGTGTTTTTTTTGTCCACAATACCTTTTATATCAGTTGAAAGAGTTTTCTTTTATTCCCCCATTATTTATTCAATAAAATACTATAAAATGGAAGAGGCACCAAATAACCTAATCAATATCCAGTAGAGGCCAAAATTGATGATCAGTAGAGGCCAGTCTTGGACTTCTGGCCTCCAAGACTGTGACCCACATAAACCTATTTTCTTCATGAAGAACCTTTCCTCTAGTATTCAATTATAGTAACAGAGAACAGATTAATACAGTTTTAATACAATATTTTAGTTTTTGTCATTACTTGTACTTTATATATAAATCTATAAATCATGCATCATCATGTAATTCAAAAGTGTTTGTGTGTTAATCTGTGCAGCAGTGTGTGTGTGTAATATGGATAGATAAGCTTACAAATATTGGCATCTGGCAATAAGCTTACATCTGGTGGATAATGCTAACATTAATTGACTTATGTTCATAATTGGTTTATACATACTACATAAACATGAGTCTTATTTTTATTTTAAATATCAACTATGTATTTGTGATGCTTTTAATAGAGATTGAATGACTCTGATCAGCTTTTATTATATTAAAGACCTGTTATTTTTACCATATGCCATAGAAAAATGATCCTCAGCTTCCAGTTCTGTTACCATCCCCAGAGGGACCATTCAAACTTGTAGGACGAGTTGAATTTTGATGGGCATATACATCTGCCAGATGTAGGGAAGAACGAGACGAAGGCCAAGAAGATCAAAGAGCAGGGGTTGGCAAACAGAAAGGAGCATGTGTGACAGACGGTGAGAGGGGAGGGATGCTCAGTGGAGCAAAGCCAACCTGGAGGGAGACCATTCTGTGAAGAGCTGGCAGGAGTGGAATGCAAGCCCTTGCATTCTCCTGCAGAGTCTGCTTGAATGTTTCAAATATGGTTTGCTTTGAACTTGGTTTATAGTCTCAACCCTTTGACTCTTGTTTATCAAACCAGGAAGGGTGTCAATCCAACCTCACTCAAAACCTTCCTGACAGAAGAGAGTCAGTCAAGATCCAGAAACTAAACCATGTATTTCTTTTGAACACTCCCCTTCTACTTTTTCAATAAATACATTAGGTGTTCAGTTTATATATGATGAATAAATATTTCTTGATTTCCTCAAGAGTTCCTCACATAAAGCTTTGCACACAGTAATAACTGGCTACAAATTTCCTTGGCAACTATTATGTACCTGAAAAAGCAGATGACACTCACCTCAGAAGTTGCTGTGAGGATTATATGAAATAATTTGTAAAAAAAACCCGTGTAACATTGTATCTGTTGTGAGACTGATTTTCTGCTTGAGGAAATGGAGGCCCCAAAGTCACAGTTAGGAAGTGATACTGTAATTCTTGCTCGATGTTATCCGGCCCAAAGCCCATGCTGTCTTCGCTGTCCTATGCTAGAGTGAGGTGGGCTAACCTGTGTGGGATAGTGACACTCTTTTTTTTTTTCCTCATTGAGTTTATTGGTACATTTCAGGTATACAGCACAGTTACATTCATTATTGGGATCTTGTACCTTTACATGACAGGTCTTGGTACTCATTTTTTCCCCACACCCCTGCCCTCCCTTCACCCCCCCTCCTCGCCCCCTTTACAAACACCTCATTTCCATTTTTTCATTTTTCTCATATTTTTTTCTTTTCACTTATTAGCTTTCTCCTACCCTTCCCACTTTCCCTACACCTTTAGTCCTTTTCTTCCTATTCTCTGCTCCAGAAACACTTTAAGCTGGTTATTTGTCTACACTCTTTGGCTAATTAATTTGGCACTCGCTTAAATCCAATAAAAGTGATTACAGTCAGGTTTCCAGAGAAAAGAGTGAAACAAGCAGAGTAAAGAAAAAGAAATGGAGAAGAAAGGAGGCAGAGGTCCTCATTGTATCATCATCTGCCTGTTTTTCAAATTAGACATTCCAAGCTCTTCCATCAGTGTGGTTTGGTGTGTCAATCTAGGCACTTTTCCAATGCTTGGAAAAGGCACAAAAACTTTTGTTCATCATGAAAGAATTGTCTCATTTCCACCTACAGTAATTGCCAAGATGAGATCTGTTACAGTCATTCCAAAGAATGACTGCTTGTCCTTGCCCAATGCCACATAGTAGAATTCAGGACCAACTATGTGGGTCAGAGGTTCTGTGGCTTGTGAGGCATGCTTGGCTTTCATTTTTATTTTATTTATTTAAAAAATTAAAAAGGCTTGCCTTTCCTTTAAGATCATGAAAATTGTTTATAATCATCTATCTCCAGGGTAAGTCCAGGGCACTTCAGTCACCATAAAGGACCATGTGGTTTTGAACAGGGCCATACACCTTCCTCATTCTTCAGACACAAAACCTAACCCTAGATAGAAGAAAGGATTCACCCCATGTGACATAGCAAGTTAGTGGCAGAACGGGTTGTGAACTCAGTTTTCTGACTTCTGTGGGGAAAATGAACTTCATCTCAACTCACTGAAGAATGTTGAGGGATTTGAATAATCATATGTGCCAGGTAAACTGTCAGAGGAAACTGTAGAAGGTGCTAATAAAGAACAGAATGTCAGAGTAAATTGGATAATTACAGAAACCAAGACTTGACAGTAACTACTGTCAGGGTGTGTCAGGTATGTGGACTATCTCCTGTTTTGTAAAAGTAGGATGGTGTAACACAACTATAGCCTAACTGTATAAAGAGAGCTGAAAACCCAGTCAAACTTTGCAAACACTTGCTAGCTACCTGCATGCATTCAGAGGATTTGCTCTACTTAACATTACAATCAGTTAATTCTGCAGTTACAAATTGGCATGCTCTTTTAAGTTTTGACATGTTTTAAAATTTATTTTCCCTCAAAACTTCTAAGCTGGCTCACTGCACTGCAGACAACCCTTTAACTTCTTGCCTGTTGGCTGTTAATGATCCAAGAGTTTTTCAGCAAATGAGCAAGTGGTCTTGTTGAAATAAAACAAAACTAAACACATCGTTCCCCTGTTCCTTAACCTTGAGTATTCCCTCAGTTCCATCTCCTACGAATTAATAATGCTATTGTTGTTTTACTTTGGTGCCCAGTGTTCTCTGCTGGACACTAGGCATTTCCTGCTCCCTAGAATTCATGGACCACATGACAAATAGGCACGGTGAATGCTGTGGTAGAATGAAATAGAGCCTACAGAAATGCCTGATCATAATCCCTTGAAACTGAAAATGTTATCTTATTTGAAAATAGAGTCTTTACATAAGGTTCTTGCGATGGAGAGATTATCCTGGATTATCTGGGTCGGCCAGAAATGCAGTCACAAGTAAGTTTATAAGAGGGAGGCAGAGGAAGATTATACACACACACACACACACACACACACACACACACACACACACACACAGGAAAAGGCAATATAAAGATGAGCTGATAGAGATTCGAAGATTGAAGTGATGTGGCCACAAGCCAAGTGACATCAACAGCCATCAAAGGCTGAAAGAGTCAAGGAATGCTAGAACCTCCAGATGAGGTGTGGTGCTACCTACATCTTGATCTCAGACAGGCAAAACTGATTTTGAGCTCTTGGCTTTCAGAACTGTATGAAAATAAATTTCCATTGCTAAAGCCACCAATTTTGTGATAATTTACAGCAGCCATAGGAATGAGATGGAGCCCATTACTCTCTTAGTAAATAGTAAAGGAGAAGGGCTCAGATTCAATCTAGAATGAGTTGGGAATAAGGTGGTAGTGGGAAGCTTAAGGTTTTTACTGTGGTTGGAGTGAAGTTGAGAGAGAGAGAGAGAGAGAGAGAGAGAGAGAGAGGCCATTCATGTTTTAAAATATCTATTTGGGCCAAAGGACAAAGCATCTAATTTGCTCAGATACTGGGTAGAAGGAAAGGGGGAAAAATGGTCTTGAAAGATGTTGGAGGTCAAAATAAATGGTGTTCGACATGTTATCACAATAACCTAACTCATAGTTGTTATGAAATTTAAATGTCCTAAAACAAGTGAATCCTCTAGAACAATGCTTCATAAAATAGGTGCCTGATAAATATTAGCTATGTTATTTTTACCATTTTAAAATCTTTTTTTTTCAGTTTTCTAAGCCACTATTGGAGTACTCAAGAAGTTTAGTTCTGAGCTCTCTTCTTTTCCCACTGTCTATTTTTCTCCCATGGTGTTTTTCTTCATCCTTGTAGATGTAAATGATATATGCATTTACCTGTGCAGTAAACCTCTCCTCAAGCTTCAGACCATCTCCAACTCCCTATTTACAGTCTTTACACGGATTTCTTATAGGCATCTCAAGCTCATATATCTGCTCAATGGAACCCATGCAAATACCAATTCCTTTCTCCAGCCTTCCTCGCTTTGGGGAATCACACTACCATCCTTCCTGTTGTCCAAGCCAGGACCCTGGAAGTTACCCTTAACTCCTCTCCACCAGAGTCATCACTAACCTCACTTGGTTCTACTTCCTCTCCATCCCCACAATTTACTTTATTTCATTTCCTTAAAACATACCATTCATGCCAGTCCTTTTGATCGCAATTCCCTTAAAAAACCCACAAGGAGACCAGCACACCCACTTTGAATCTCTGTTTCAGTGGCCCTCCGTTTTGGATACACTTTAGAATCCCATTTTTTTTAATGTTCTAATTGCCATTCCATTCTTCAGACAAAGTAGGCCAGAGTGCCTAGGGCTGTGGCTCAGCTGTCAGTAATTTTACACTTTCTTCTGGTGGCCCCAATATGCAATCAGTATGGAGAACCACTGTGTTGAACTCAGGAGAGAGGCTGGGCCCTCGTATTGGAGCTAGTAGTGACAGAAGTGACGGACTTTCAGAGCTGCATTTCTAATGATTGCCTTGTGGCTGCCAGCTCTCCTAAGCACTTGTGACTAGACAGTAAACACTCCTTTCTTTTCTTTTACAAAATTGACAATATTGTATTTTTATGTCTTTAAATTCTGATAAAAACACAGAGCATAAAATTTCCAATGATAACTATTTCTACGTACTGTCACCTGTGTTCATATAGTGGTGCATTTACCATCTTGTAAAATAGAAACTCTGTACCAAGTCATGCAGCTTGTGAGTGACAGAGTTGGTACTCAAATTTGGGTCTGTCTGATTCTAAAACACTAGCTATTGAACTATATTTGGGGGAACAGTTCTTATTCATTTTTCATGGCTTTATTGTGGTTCTCATCATATATATTTAATAGTATATGAATAGTATATAACTCATATACTATTCATTATATATTCATATATAATGAATAGTATTCAGTTCACCCATTTAAATTGGATAATTCAAAGGCTTTCACTATGCTCACAGAATTTTTCAATCAATTGTACAATACCTTAATTACTCTGAGAAAATAAAAACCTGTACCCTGAGTCATCACCTCCTATTCTCCCTGTTCCATGCCCAGCCTTAAGCTCCTAGCAATCTCTTTCAGTGTCTGCAGATCTGCTGATAGTCAAATCAGGTATTATATGGTCCTTTGTTCATGTAACATAGTCTGTTCCAGCTTCATGAATATTGTAGTGTGCATCAGTATTTCCCTTCTTCATATGATGTAGATATCCAATTTCATGCATATACCACAGCTTATTTTCCGCTCTATAGTTTATGGACATTTGGGTTCTTTCTACTTTTTGGCTGTTATGAACAATGCTTCTGTGAACATTAGTAAACAACTGTGTGATGTACTTTCCATGTCTCTTAGGGATATACTCAGGAGTGGGGTTGCAGGGTCTTGTGGTAACTCTGTGGATAGCTTTTTAGGAAGCTGCTGCACCATTTTCAAAGCTGCTGTACCATTTTACATTCCCACAAACAGGGTACGAAGGCTCTAAGTTTTCACGACCTCACAGATTTTTGTGAATATCTGCTTTTTGTTATTACTATGCATCTGGGTATGAAATGATATATCACTGTGGTTTTCCTTTATGTTTCCTTAATGTCTAATGATGCTTATTATGGATATATGTATTACTAGCACTTTGTAGATCTTTGGAGAAATGTCTTTCATATTCTTCACTCAATTTTCATTTGGGGTCTATTATTATTCAGTTGTAAGGGTTCTTTATATAGTCCACATAAATTACTCATATCAGATATATGGTGTGCACAATTTTCTCACATTTTGTGCATTGTCTCTTTAATTTCTTAATTATGTCTGGTTAACTACAATGTTTTGATTGTGATATACATTTATCAATTTTTTTGACTCTCATCTTTCTTTTTCCCACTCAGTCCAACTGGAGCATTTTGCTATTCCAGCATCCGCTCACTTGAGGAGGAGCCGGGACTGGTACTTTGTGATGTTGGGGGCCCACATTAGTCCCTAATGGCTGGGAGAAGTGCCATTGGATGGCACTGGATGAACAAACAAAGCTGAGGGGGTGTGGCTCCTAGTTGTCATGGTGAAAGGTAGTTTCAAGGGTATTTAGGAGTTCTAGAGAAGACCATTGGGAGGTTGCAACATGGCTAAAGTTACCAGGAAACCAGTGAAGCGTAGAAGAGTTATGGAACAATCAATACCAAAGACAAAACAACTCAGGAGAAATGCAAAAGGGAAGAAGAGGAAGAATCCTTACAAATCCATGCCCAGAAATGAGAACAAGGTGAAACTACCTCATTTACGTTCTTTCTCTTCTCTCCCTTTGATTCTGCCTTCTCCAGATCTCCTACCCTTTCCTTGTCTGGTACAAGCATCCTCATTATACTACATCCCATCTCGTGAAGTCTCCTCACATCTTATTCAGTCTCCATCTTCTTCCTTGGAGGCAATATCTTTCTAGGATCACTTTGTTGTCCTTTCAGGTGAAGGAAATACAGAGGCAAATAAAGAGACTGCTTCATGAAAGGTCACGAAAAAAATCATTTAGAACTAGTACAGCAATTCCAGGAAAGGTGAAGAGAGTGAAAAAGGCCAAGAAGTTTCGACCATTGGCAAAGCTCAAATAGAAGCTTACACCAAGGTGCTCCTGCTATGCCTAAGACACTCTGAAAACTAACACTCTTGCAAGATACAGCACCATTGTGAAACCTATATAATGGTAGTAAAAGTAAAATCAACACATTTTTGAAGAGGCTCTTATTCCAGAAGATGTGTGTGTGTGTGTGTGTGTGTGTGTGTGTGTGTGTGTTTGCAAGCTGTCCATTCATGAGGAAAGTAGGTAGAAAATAGACAGGTATGTGAGAAAGAGCAAAGTGAAGAGGTGAGATCCTTGAGACTTGGGAGCTACATTGGCAGGTTTACAGTTAACCAAACACTGAGGATAAGGACTAGGGCAGGATGAGGACTGACTATAATTTTTTATTCCTCATATTTTAATCCATAGGTGAGGAGGAAAAAGGGATTGGTGTTCCTATTTGCATGTATGTGTGTGAGATGGTGGGTGGGATGACATCAGAGTGTCGATGGAATGAGAGGCAATGTATGATGGATGCCTAGGTCACTTTAAAAAAAGGTAGACTACGAAACCACTGCCAGGCCACCTACTTCATAATGCTGTTTGCTTCCTTTCAAACTATGCACCAAGCAACTAAATATCCTCAGAATGGATTCAAAATTTATCCCAATAAAAGGTCACTGAGAGCACTTCCAAGGACTAAAATAATGGTGCTTTGATTCTATAGGCACCGTCTTAGTTACTTTCTTGTTGCTAAGACAAAATATCTGACACCCACAAGTTAAAGGAGGAAAGAGTTATTTTGGCTCTCAGTCTGTGGAGGTTTCAGCCATAGTTGGCTGGTTCCAAAGCAGAACAGCAGGGCAGAGGAGCATGGCAGAGGAGAAACAGTCCATGGCAGGCAGGAAGAAAGGAAGCGGGAACCTGCTTTCTTTCTCATTATATTCCATCCAGGCTACAAGCTTATTTACTGGTGCCATCCACACCCAGGGTGGGGCTTCCCTCTTCAGCAATTCCATCAGTAAATCAATCAGTGCAGGAATCCAGTTATCACACACCCATGATCTAACCACCGCCTCAAAAACTCTATCTGCAGAGAATAGGAGGTTTGGGAGGTAGACATCTAAGTATAAGCCATATAAGAAACAATCCAGAATAGCCTACTTTTTTGCTAAGGAATTTGTGGCAGAACTTTATCCTACCATACTTAAGGAAATTTCTGTCCTAATTTAACTGACCATTGAGTTGAAGGAAAAATAGTTCGTGGCTTTATATGACAAAGTGTACTCATTTACAGTATTTAGGGCTGGGGATTTAGCTCAGTGGTTCCACTGCTTACCTTGCAAATGCAAGGACCCAACTTCTATCCCCGGAACAACAACAACAACAACAACAACAAACAAACAAACAAAAAAAGGAAGTACTAGTATAGTATTTAGAAAAGTCATTAAACAAACACCAAATACAGTAAGCAGCAGCAACAATAAACCCCAAGGGAATGAGGAAAACGTGATTTCCAGAATGGATACATTACAATGTTTTTACTGTGTAGCTTTCTATAAAAATTAAACAAAAAACCTAAGGAAAAATATCTCATACATAAGAATAAAATCAATCAATAGAAACAGCCCCTAAGCCCAAAAGTTGGTATTAATCTGAACTAGACTTTCAACTAAACTATAAAAAGACAAATAAAGATTGGAATGGATATTTATCCAAAAAGATACATAAAGTAAATAAGCACGAGGAAGGATGCCCAATCTAACTATCCATCAGAGAAATACAAATCAAAACTGTAATTATATATCCCTTCATAGCCATTAGGATGATCTTGATTTTTAAAAAGGAACATAAGTTGTCTTAGTCTGTTTAAGATTCTATAATGAAATATTTTAGGCAGGGTAACTTATAAACAACAGAAATATATTCCTCACAGCTCCAGAGGCTGAGAAATCCAAGATCAAAGCACTGACAGGCTCAGTGTCTGATGAGGGCTCGCTCTCGGATTGACAGACAGTACCGTCTTGCTTTGTCTTCACATGGGGGAAGAGCTAGCTGGTTTCTTTCATAAAGACACTCATCCTATTTATAAAGGTGGAGCTCTTACAAGTTAGCCAATTCTGAAATCCCTCACTTCTAATGCTATCACATTAGCCAATAGATTTAAGCATATTTATTTTGGAAGGAAACAAACATTCAGATGATAAGCAGCAGTGTTGGTGAGGAGGGAGAGATATTAGAACACTCATCCATTGCTCTCCAGAAGGTAAGTTTGTGCAACACTGTGAAGACCAATTGGAAAGTTCCTCAAAATGTTACACACAGAGTGGCCATATGACCTAGTAGGTCGTATGATTTTGATGTATCTATTCAAGAAGATTGAAAACATGTCCACATAAAAACATGTATTCAAATATTCACAGCAGCATTATTCATAACAATCAAAAGCAGGGATAATCCAAATGTTTACAAAAGAATAATGGATAACCAAATGTGAAACATACACTCAATGGAATATTATTCATCCACAATAAGCAGTGATATAATGATATATGGTACAATATAGATGGCCCTTGAAAACATTGTCAAGTGTAAGAAACCAGTCAAAAAAGACCACATATATATGATTTATTTCATATTTAACATCTAGAAAATGGAAGACTGTTGTTGTAGTTACTTTTCTTTTGTTGCTGAGACAAAATACCTGATACCCAAAGTTAAAGGGGAAGGGTTTATTTGGCTTACAGTTCCTAGAGGTTTCAGTCTATAGTCGGCCGGCTCCAAGGCAGAGGGGCAACAGTTCAGGGTGGTGGAAGACAGCAAAAGCAACAAGGGACCTTCACAGAGTCTGCCTCCTTCATCCCATCCAGACTCTGTGGATTGGGACGACGCCAAACCACTCATTCACATGTAAGTGGTTTAGTAATCACAGGCCCTTAATCCTAGCATCACGTACTCGAGATTCAGTCACCTCTGACTGCACTAAGCCTTGGGGGTACATCTAGACACAAATCATAACAACTATGGAGGCAGAAAGTAGGTTAGTGGTGGTTAGAATTAGAGGGAGGGCATAGAAGATGGTAGAGAGGGGATGGCTAAAGGGTTCAGTTTTTCACAGGTGATTAAAATGTTCTAAAATAGACTAAGGTGATGAATGCCCATATGCTTGAATATACTAAAAACATTGAATTTTCCCACTGTAATTGGACAAAGTGTATGGTATATTTCTGTCTCTGTCTGTGTAATATAGGTGCATATAATACAGAAGTAAGTGAGGACCTGGGAGCTTCTCCTTTGCTCCTGAAAGTACCTGTACACATCATTGAACATGGATGAACTCTATTTCCTAGTCTTCAAACTTTTTCCACTTTATGTTTGTCTATACTCTGCTGTCTAGTGTTGGCATGCCCAAAAGAACTTGGTTGCCATCACTCTCCTAAAGGCATCTGTTTTCTGAATTCCTGCATCCATGACAATCTTTGAAATTGTTACTTGGACATGGCTCAGAAACCCCAGTCATTCCAAGAAAGGCAACACTAGAAGGTGTGTGACAGGTGACATATTGCTGCCACTGAGTGGGCCCTAAGCCTTTGGCCAGCCCTTGGTGTTGAGTCAGTGAGTGTTGTATGTCCCATCTACATCGAGGGAATTACAGCACACAGACAGACTCATTCATGGGCAGTGTAAAGCTGCATGCCTTCCTGCATTGCACTCTCAGCCACTTGCCCACGCATGAATAGAGTTGCTGGCTCTACTCAAACGTGGCAGCTCATTGTGAAGGTGGGAATTTGCTGGGATGTTTAGGCTGGGAGGGACTTCAGGGCACCAGTAGCACTCAAAGAACAGCTACCATGCATTGGTCTTGATGTTCACAAACTATGGGAACTGCCTTTGGGAACTGCCTTGAGCGCAACCAGTGAGAAGAACCTTGAGCCAAGAAGTCTCTGACTCAGAATAGGCTCTCCATTGGGCCAGCCCCTAGGACTTGGTATACATCAGTGTTCATATATGGGTCTACAGAGGAAGTTGTTGGGATGCAGATTACAATTTTATTGGGGAAATAGAAAATAAGAAAGTGGAGGTAACTAATAGGCCAAGTTTGCAAGGCCCCAAACTGAAGTATTCCCTCTTAAGTTGTTTCACATTCTTTGCTTCACCAGGAATGGTTCAGTTTGTATCCTCTTGGCACAAGCTGCCTGGGTTTCCCATTTCTGTTTTTAGGATTGGAAAGGAGCCCTTGGAAGATCAGCGTTTCCTGTGGGCAAGACTCGGGCCACTGGACATTTGTTCTCCTATATCTTTGCCCACTGAGGATTTGGTAGGCTTAGTGCCATGCTTTTATTTATGGACAGTAAATCCTCCCTATGCTCAAGAGAGCCTCATGTTGAAGAAGAGACAGTGGAATAAAGGAAATGTGCCAACATAGAGATGCTAGTCCCCTTCTAGACCTAATAATGGGTGTCTGGGAAGCTGGAATTCCCTGCCTAAATGGTGACAAGCCCACTTCCACAACTTTTACAGACTCCTTTCCTGGGTCTGTCTTCATGGGTACTTGGAGGGTGCTAGGAAGCAATGGTCTGTTCTTTGTGGAGAGGTTGGATGGAATTTAGAAGCATGGACTGGGGCTCCACATAAACATGTGTAAGGGCTTTTACTTCACAGTGAGGTGTAAGCCTAAAAAGGAAGAGAAGGAAGAGGAGTGGGTTGGGCCTCTCAGTGTCACTAAATTTAGGTGAACAATTTGAAGGCATCTGAGGATTTTAACTTGAACCTAGATTTTCCAGTATATTTTTTGAGATAAAAGAATAGACCTGTTTGGTAGCCTGATATACAAATTTTAAACATTTAGTATAAATTTTAAATATTTAGATATGCTATGTAGGCCTGCAATTTTATTCTTGTATGGAGCCCTGTGCATTAGTTAGTCAGGGTTCTCTAGAGCTCCAGAAGAGAGGAGGTAGAGGAGAGAGCAGACAAGACAGAGGAGGAAAGTAAGAGGAGAGAAGAGAAAGGATTTAGTGTAAGGAACTGGATCCCATGATAGTGAGTAGACTTGAAACCCAGGGAAGAGTTGACACTTCAACCTGAATCCAAAGGCAGTCTGGGGCAAAGTCTTCTTCCTCACGGGACCTTGGTATTTTTCTCTTAGGGCCTTCAACTGATTGGATGAGACCTATACACATTATGGAGGTGATATCCTTTACTGAAAGTCTGTTTATTTAAATGTTAGACTTAAAAAGAATAACTTTATAGCAATATCTAGATTGGCATTTGGCCAAACAACTAGGCACCATACTCTAGCCAAGTCGCTATATAAAATTAACTATCATAACCTGCAAATGATAGAATCCAGCATCCCATATCCCTTTTTCCTTTGAGCTTCTCTAGATCCAAATTAGTTGGCTAAATTATTCTCCAGGTTCAAATCTGGAAAAAGTGTAAGTGGCATATTTAGTCTTATTTAAAAATAATGGCATATCACAGAGAAGTATGTGCACCCATGTTTATAGCGGCACAGTTTGTAATAGCTAAATCTTGGAAACAACCTATTTGCCCATCCGTTGGAAACTGGATAAAGAAGTTGTGGTTTTTCTATAAAATGGAATATTACTCAGCCATAAAGAGCGAGAGAATAGATTCATTCATAGGAAAATGGATACATATTGAAGATATACTCCTAAGTGAAATAAATAAGTCCCACATGTGTAAATACCAAATAGTTTCCCTGGTGTGAATATTCTGCAACAATGCATAAGATTCTAATAAGATTACTGACATTTAGAAATGGGAGGAAAGGAGCTAAAGGTGTAGGGAAGGTGTGATACGTAGGGGAAGAACAAAAAGGGAAAAGAAAAAAATGTGAGAGAATGAAAAGATGAAAATAAAGTGTTTGTAGATGGGGAGGGGAGGAGGGGGAGAAGGGAGGGCAGAGGTAAGGGGAAAAAAATGAGAATCAAGACTTGCCATGTAAAGGTACATGATCCCAACAATGAATGTAACTGTACTGTATCCCTAAATGTACCAATAAACTCAATTAAAAAAAAAATAAAAATAATGGCCACTGTCAATAAACTCAGGAAAACTTGCTGGGATTTTAAAAAAAGGCGGTGTTCTCTGTCTAGTTTTACCACCCTTAACTCGTAGTGAGAAGATCCTCATGGATGCTCTTCCAGCTGCTCTTCAGTATCGAATATTCCAGTCCTCCACAAGCAAATGGGATTCCCTACATGTCAGTCAGTTCACAAATATGGCAGCCGTGCAGGATGGGCAGTGTGATTCAGTAGAATGAACAGTGGATGACAGATTGAATCTTAGCTCTGCCACTTCTTATGACTGTCTTTGAGAAGCAAATTTACTCTTATCCTTAATTTCATTATGTGTAAAAATAGTCACGAACCTACCCATTCAGGGGCCTTTTGTGATGAATTTTGGAGAAAGTATATGCACATGAGAGTCTGTAGAGGTAACTCATAATCATTAGTTAAGTGGGAAGCCCCTAGGCCTACTGGATAAAAGTCAGTAAGGATATATAAGGCTATAACAACACTATACACCAGTGCAAACTAGCAGCCATCCATGGAACACGTTTTACTCAACAGCAGAGGGACATACATTCTTTCCAGTGCACATGGGATGTTTTCCAGTATAACCCATATTTTAGGGAGTAAGATAAAATTCAGAAATTTAAAATGATTGAAACCATGCAAAATATGTTCCCTGCCAACAATGGTTTTAAATCAGAAATCATTAACAGTAAAATTTTGGAAATCCCTAAATGCTTAGATATTAAACAATACACTTTAACTAACTCATGGCTCAAAAAACAAACTACAATGAAGGAAGATAAGTTCAGATACATGAAAACAAGACACAACAGGAAAATATATAAGAATCAAGTAAAACAGTGCTTTGAGATAAATTTTATAGAATTAAAAGTCTAGCCAGAAAAGAAGGAAGATCTCAATAACCTGCCTTAAAAACTAGAAGAATAGCTAAACTGATTCCCAATCCAGCAGAAAGAAAGAAATAATAAAGATAAGAGTGGAAATTAAATAGCTTGGCATGGTGGCACATGCCTGTAGTCCCAACATTGGGGAGAGGTCAAGGCAAGAGGATCTCTGTGAGTTGGAGACCAGCCTCAGCTACATAGTGAGTTCAAGGATAGTCTGAACAACATAGCAAGACCTTGTCTCAAAAAACAAACAAACAAACAAAAAAACAAAAGACAAAAAAGATAGGAAATTAAATATAATATAGATAAGTAGAGAAAGAATCCAAAACCCAAACTTGTTTCTTTGAAAAGATCAACAATACTGAAAAACCATTAGAAAGACAAATTCAAAAAAAGAAAGGATTCAAAAGACTAAAACAAGTACAAAAAAGGAAGGAGATTGAGAGATGGATGGAGGGAGGAAGGAGGGAGGGGAAAAGGAAGGAAAAATAAAGGGAATTAAGATGTATCATGTACATGTACCAGTTCTCCATAAGGAACGTAAACATTTTGTACTACATTTACTAATAATTTTTTTTGTAAAAAGTAAAAAAAAAAAAGAATGAGAAGTCATCAAACTCGATCTTGCAGAAATCAAGTGTGCTGAGGCACACTAGAAATAATTATGATAACAAATTACAAACTTTAGATGAAACGGAAAAACTCCTAGAAGGACATGTGTTATAAAAATGGATTCAAGAGGTGAAAAAAATATGCATAAGTCTCCAGTAAGAAGAAAGATCAAATTAATATTCTTAAAATCCCACAAAGAAAGTTCAGGAGGTCCAGGTGGTTCTATAGTGAATCCAAGATAATATCTAAAGATGAGTTAATAAACATTCTTTCCAAAAAGTAGGAGGGAAGACTTATCAACTTATTCTACAAATCTAGTTTTACCCTACACTGAAGCCAGACAAATGAATTATAAGAAAACTATTGATTGTAGCCCTCCATAACCCAATTGATACAGATGTTTAAGATGATATTAGGGAATGAATCCTACCACATAGAAAAGTAGTATAGCACCATGTCCAAGTGGGTTCCATGCCACGAATGCAAGGCTGGTTAATTACTTAATCAAAGAAACTCACTTTATTAATGGAACAAAGAACAAAAAACTCACAGGATCATCTCCATAGAAAAAAATACCATTTAACAAAGCACAACATTTGGTGATGGCTGAAATTCTCACAAATGGGGAATAAAAGAGAACTTTGATGAAAAATCCTTAGCTTACACTATACCTACAGTGAGGACCAGCTATTTTAATTGTTATTTTTTCCTTGCATGTCAGGAAAAATATGGGAATAAGGAAAGGTCGTCTATCTGCTCTTCTACTTTTTTTTTTCCTTCTACTTTTATTAGACACTGTGTTGGACATTCTACCTAGTCTATCTGAGTAAGAAAAAGGAAAGGAAAGGAAAGGAAGGAATAAAAACTTGATTATTTACAGATGACATGATTATGTGGAATACGCTACAAAATACACACAAAACTGTTGCAACTAATAAGTGAGTTCAGCAAGATAAAAATTATTAGTTGTTTTTCTACATTATATCAATGAGCAATAAAAAATAAAATAAAATATCTCATTTATAATGTTATCAAAAGAATAAAATCTTAAGAATAAATTTCACACTAGAAGTGCAAGAACTGCAGTACACACTGAAAGATAGAAAACACTGCTCACAGACAATAAAGAACATTAAATGGAGAAACAACTCACGTTCATTCTCCCTAAACTGGCAATTCTTCCCAAATTGATCTATAGATTCAACTTAGTCCTTGTCAAAATCCCAGCACAAATGCTTACATGAGTGTTATTTATAATAGACAGAAAGTAAAAACAATCTAAATGTCTATCAACTGATGAATGGACAAAGGAAGTGTGGTCTGTCCATACAATAGAATATTATTTTCCCATCAAAGGAAATGAAGTACGGAAACGTGCTATGAGACAGATGAGACTTCACAACACGATGGCATTAAAAGAAGCCAGTCGAAAAGGACTACATATATTGCATGATTGCATTTATGTTAAATATCCAGAACAGGCAAATGCACCAAGACAAAAAGTAGATGAGCAGTTGCTTAAATGTTGGGAAAGGTCCGGGGAAATAGATAGTAACTGAATGGTACCAGGGATTTCTTAGTAGTGAGCAACATTTTCCAAAAATGTGGTAAACATGTGGTGATGTTCAGACAAATGTAAATTTACTAAAAATCATTGAAGTTTGCATGGGTTTTATAAAAATGGGTTTTATAGTGTGTAAATAATATCCCTCCTCCTGGTACTGGGAATTGAACTCAGGACCTTGCTCTTGCCAGGCAGGTGCAGCACCACTGAACTACATGGCCCACCCCATGTGTAAATTATAACTTAATGAAGCTGTTTAACAATCACAAAATCCTGAAGCTATAGGCCCTCAGCCAGATTCTAGGGATATGGTAAAACTGAGGAAGAGAGGCCCGTCTGAAACAGTTCACAATTTAGAATACCTAATTCAAATGTTAATCTAGGATTTATATCTTCTGCTAATTGTTTACAATAACCTAGGCTTTTTCCTGGTCAGTGAAATAAACTCTGGACAGCTCTTGCTGCTGAAGCTGTTACATTTTTAAAAATTCCTCCTCTCCCCACCTCTTTGCATCATTAAAACTGCACAAATCCTACAACTACAAAAAAGCAAAGACAGCTGAACTTCCACATCAAGTGTAAATAATAAGGTGTGTAGCCCCGGCATGGTATTAGTATGTCTACAACATCACCTTTGTTTTTTTGTTTTCAATATTCAGGATGTAGTGCCGACAGTCAGGGGAGTTGTATGTGATAAAGCTCAATCTCCACTGCCCCTCCAGAATATTTATTTCTTCCCATCACCCAGACAGCCTAAGCAATCTAGAGTACAATTGTATTCTGCCAAGGAGCTTTCAGCAATATGATAATGCAGACCTTCCAAATGGTTAATGTAGCCATTAGCTGTGCAGCGTTGTAGAAATTCGTGGATATGCTAGAGGGTTGGGGAGATGTTATTTTTTGTTTTAAACGGAGACAGTAACAGAACACCTGCAGCCTTCCACCTGGAGATCCTGCTTTCCTTTCTTCTCTAGGAGTTTGGACTTAACACCAGAGAGAGCAGTTGAAAAATGAGCATTGGAATGAACTAAAATATTCCAGAAGGTGGAGGAGGCTGGGACTCAGAGGAGATACTTTTCTCTGAAGGTGCAATGGCTGCTTTCTATAGTCAGCAGCAGATGTTGCAGGGGGTAGGCCCAGGGTGGATGCTAGAGCCTTCCATTGCAAGTCTGGGGAGTGGAGTAGGGTTAGCATTGTCGTGAATAGGAGACTCCCAGTTGTAGGAAGGAAATTTTGGAGTGTGAAAAATTAGTACATATTTTAAAAAGAACATTAAGAAATCTCTTAGGAGCCTATTTCTATTTTTATACAGCAGTGCTGTCCAATATGGGAGCTACTAGTCCCAGATTACTATTTAAATCTGAACTAATTAGAATTTTACCTCCTCAGTCACGTTAGCCACTTAATGTGGCTCAAGAGCGTGTCAGTAGTGGCTATTTTTTGGATCCTATAGATAGAGACCATTTTTGTCATCACTCAAAGTACTTTTGAACAGTGCTGTCTGATCTAGGACAGTATGAAAATTGTATTTTGTTTTTTTTAAAAATTTAGTTTATTAGTACATTTAAAACAAATAATACAGTTACATTTATCACTGGGATCTTGTACCTTTACATGATCTATTTTTATTTTTATTTTTTCCCCATATCCCTGCCCTGCCTTCACCCCCTGAAAACTGTATTTTGCTTCATTCCACCCATTTATCTTATAAACAGAGGGACAATATTGGTTGAAGAGCTATGATTCTCTGGGATGAAATTTGGGCCAATGGGCACTGTCCTAGAACTTGCCTAGATAGTATCTTAGCATACTCACCTTTAGGTGCTCTTCCAGGACCGACTGGGACTGGGAAACACCAGGTACCAGAATTTTTTAAAGAAAAAGAATTAGAAAATTTTTAGTTTTTAGGGAAAAATTGCAAAAAAGTTTTTACAAAGTTCTTGTGTACCCAGAATCCAGTTTTCCCTATTATTAAAATATTAATGTGATAGATTTGTCACAATCAATAAACTGAGATTAAATGGTTTTATTCCTCAGGTCCTTACTTACTTCAAATTTCCTTCATTTTTACCTAATGGCACTTTTCTGCTCTGCAATAAATAGCACATTGGATTTTTAAAAATTAAGTTTATTGGTACATTTTAGGTATACAGTACAGTCACATTCATCATCGGGATCTAGTACCTTTACAAGACAGGTCTTGGTTCGCATTTTCTCCCTTCTTACCTTTCCCCTACCCCTCCCAGTTCCCCTACATCTTTAGACCTCTTCTTAATATTACACAGTATCAATTATACCTTTTGATTCTCATTTACACTTTTGGTTTTTCACAGCAGAGAGACTATTTAAATACCACATTTCATTTAACCATATTATCTCCTTAGGCTCCTCTTGCTTGTGATAGTTACTACAAGTTTCATTGCTTGTGATGACCATGACAGTTTTAAGGAGTAATATACATGTTGTAGAATTACTCTCAGTTATGGCTTGTCTGATGTTTTTCTCAAGATTAGACTGAGATTATGGGTTTTGGGGTGAAAACACAGGTGGTGTCACTCTTACTACTTCATCCAAGAAACACTCAGGCACAGTTCACCATGTTGGTGTTGACACAGTAGAGACAGTATTTGTGAAGCTCATCTATATAGTTATTCTATTTCTTTCCTTTCCATGCTGGACTCTTTGGAAAGAAGCTACTATGCCCAGCTGCCTTTAAAGAGTGGCAGGTAGTCTCCACTTCATTGAGGAGGAAGTATCTACATAAATTGCAACAGTAGTATGAATTTTCTTGAGTACTTTCTTATGTTATGGTGCTACGAGATGCTTTAGGATCATTGTGTATATATCAAGACCCATTCCTAGAATCAGCCATTTTTTTCAGAAGCCCTGGTTCCTTCAATTGCAGAATGGTATTAGGGACCAAGATCTGAGAACAAAGTGTGCTCATTGTTACTGGAGTTTCATTACTTCAGAGCCTTCCTACTGACAAAACGAAGGAAAATAGGTGTATAGACTTGTCTGATCATATACACACACATCTAGACATATTTCTACATATAACCATCTGTCTTAGTCACTTCCCTATTGCTGGGCCACAATACCCTACCTCTACTACTCAAAGAGAGGAGAGGTTTATTTTGGCTCATGCTTCCAGTCCATAGACTGCTGACACAAAGGAAAGATAGCATGGCAGAGGTGTGTAGGAGAGGAAGCTCTGCTCATGTCAAGGTGTCCAGGAAGCAGAAAGCAAAAGGGAGTGGGGAGGGAGATGCACCCTTCTGGGCCACATGTCCTGTTACCTGCCTTTTCCAACTAAGCTTCACCTCCTAACATTGTGCTTAGCT
This sequence comes from Fukomys damarensis, assembly GCF_012274545.1. Taxonomy (NCBI): domain Eukaryota; kingdom Metazoa; phylum Chordata; class Mammalia; order Rodentia; family Bathyergidae; genus Fukomys; species Fukomys damarensis. The sequence goes on along the minus strand of NW_022900951.1, from coordinate 123,388,736 downwards.
ATAGCCTTCCAAAAGCCCAGCCTATGAGTTCATGAGGCCGAGGGGGGGCTGGATATAAACCATACACCATCTGTGTATATATTAATCCGAATATGAGTTCATTCTGACGTTTCCAACTCTATAACACATGAATCATTCTAGCCTTCGCCTTTTGCATATTTTTACTTTCTCACAACAATGATGAGAAACACAGCCCCCTACTATGTGTCTCTATTTACCTGTTTGTTCGATTCTGATATCATGTGTTAGTGGTTTCAAAATCATTGGGCCTGTTCCCTTGTGAGGAATAAATAACATATTGAGTAGAGTACAGTGTTTATGTACAGTTCTTTCTTTTTAAAATAGTGTATTCTTTTGATACATAATAGTTTTAAGGAATTGGTACATTATATATCATATCTTGACCATATTTGGTTCATTTATCTTCCTCCATACTCTCTTCCCTCTCACCTTCCCTTATCCCTTCCCCATTTCCAGAAACTCTGCCTTCCTGATTCCTGTCATTTTTTATGTTGCTCTTTAATTTATTTGTTTTGGGTTTTTCATATAAGAGACAACATGCAATATTTAACTTTCTCCATCTGACTTATTTCACTTAACATTATGGCCTCAAGGTACATCCATTTTTTTCAATTGACGTAATCTAATTCTTTATGGCTGAATAGTATTCACTGTGCACACATGTGCAGGTACACACACATAACACATTTTCTTTATCCATTCATCTACAGAAGGGCATCAGGGTGTTTGCACATAAATATCAATCATTCCTTCTCCCGCCAATACTTGGCATAAAATGTAACAATATTTTTAACGTTAGTCATTAGAGATGTTGCAGGTGGTATTAATTTGCATTTACCCAACGACTAGAGTAATCTTATCTGGTGATAAGCACCTGCATTCATGTGCTTTTTGACCACGTGGATGTCATCTTCTATGATGTGTCTATTACAATCTTTTGCAATGCTTTAATTCTGTAATTAGATTTTTTAATATTGTGTTGTAAGTGTACACACATGTTGGGTACAGATCCTTTGTCAGATATGTGTATTCTAAGTATCTTCTATTATTTTCTTTTGTTTTTATTTTATTCATGCTTTATTTTGAAGAGAAGACAGTTATGAAGCTTAATTTATTATTTTTCTTTTATATATACTATATTAGCATCCAATTTGAGAAATTTTTGCCTACTCAAAGGCACCTTCATTTCTTCAGACTTGCATTTCTCTCTTATTAATTCAAGGATGCTGTTTAGTTTCCCCATTCTGTGCTAGAAACTTTCCCCAGGTTGAGATCGGGGCTCACCTCATTTGTTTTATTTTTGGGGGGCCAAATTGTTTCCATTACCTATGTCCAGTGTCTTATTTCTCTAATTTCGTATTTTTCCTGGTTTTTTAGTTGTTTTAAGTGGGACAGTGAATCTTTTGTATAATGCTCATTCTTGATTAGACGTAAAAATAATATTTACTAGATTAAAAAAATCTTTTCCAAATGTTTGTGACTTTTCCAAATTTTTTGTTACTTATTTCTAATTCAACTCCACTGTGGCTAAAGAATGTTCTTTGTATGGTGTGAATTATTTTAAATATTATAAAGCATGTTGTATGGCCAACACATGGTCTGTCTCAGTGAAATGTCCAATATGAACTTGCAAATAATATGTTTTGTGCTATAGTGCATGGATAGGATGTTTTATAAATTTTATGTAGATAAATTTAGTTGATTGTGTTTCATTCTTTTACATCATTCCTCAATTTTGGGCATATTCGTGTCAATTACTAAGGTAGAATATTGAAGTCTTCATGTGCAATTGTGCATTTGCCTACTTTTCAATTTGTTTCTATCAGTTGTTTCTTCATGTACTTTGAAGCTCTACTACTGATTTCACACACATTTAGAATCATTAAGTCTTTTTGATGTATTGTCCCTGTTATAATTATAAAATGTACATGCTCCTTACTAACTTATTATTGCTTATTCTGAATTCTTCTTCTGATGGTAACATGGTAAGTCTCGTTCTCTTATGATGATCTCGCCCACCTTTTTTCATCCTTTTTTTTTTTTTTTTTTTTTTTTTGGTACCGGGGATTGAACTCGAGTCTTTGTTCTCGCAAGGCAGGTGGCAGAACAACCAAGCTAAATCCCCGGCCCTTCATCCTTTTGTTTTAACCTGTGTCTTCATATTTAAGGTGAATTTCTTCTGTGCAGCATTTTATAATTTTTACAGTGTGATAATATCTGCTAATACAATTTAATTTCCCCTTAATGTAATTTTAACTTGTTTTGATTTAAATATAACATATGTCCATTGTTTTCTGTTTTACTCACAAGTTATTTGTTCATTTTTTTCCTTTCTCACCTTTTTGGTAATGTTTAATATTTTATTGGCACCCCGTTTATCCTCTACACTTGGCTTCTTGGCACTGTTTCTTTGCTTTATCCTATTATTAGTTGCTTTAATATTCCCAGTTATGTATCTTTATCTTGTCATGATCTACCTTCAATTGGCATTATACACAGTACCTTCAAAACCTTTACGAGCCTTACAAGGCAATTTTTTCATTTTCCTGATCCATCATTCAATTATTTCATAGATTTCCCTTCTACGTGCTATCATCCACAGAATACATCATTATTATTATTTCTTTAAATAGCTAGTTAACATTTAAAGAAATTGAATATAATGTGATGATGTTTTTAAATATTTAGCATTTTTTAACTTTTTCATTTATCTTTATTTCTATAGCTTCATGTTTTCATCTGATATCATTTTCCTCCTGCTTGCGGTAATGCCTTTAATATTTCTTGTAGCATAAATTTAATGAAAATGAATTGCGTCAGGGTTTGTTTGTATGAAAAATTCTTCATTTTGCCTTCGCTTCAAAAAAATGTTTTCCAAGTTATGAAATTCCAAATACAATGGTACATAATCTTAATGGCTCATAAACTTAATTCTTTCCACAATTTTGGTCACAAACCAAATTGGATGAGAACCGAATCCAATTTCCCCATAAGGTCAACATTGAATTTAACCAATGAATTGGATTCGGTTCTCGTCCAACTCAGTTTGTGACCAGAGTTGTGGAGAGAAATAAGATCGTACTTCAGCTCTTTAAAGTTGTTGGTCTATTGTTTTCTAGATTGCAAAACTTCTGATGAGTTTATTGCCATCTTATGTTTATTCTTCTGTATATAATATACTTGTTTATTTGAAATTCCAATGTGTTCGTTGATTACTTTTTAGTGACATTCTAAAGCCTTATTTGGCCTAAATTACAGGGTTCGTAGTATTGCAATAGGTGATATAAATGAAGCAAGAAATAAAAATTAAAAAGTGCTATCTCTAAATGTTTAGGATATAATACATTATATAGATATAAATGTCTCTAAGTGTAGTTGTTTAATTTCTTCTTTATCATTAAATTTTAAGCATTTTATTATTTTAAGTAGCAATGTGGGTTTTTATGTGTTCATTCTGTTTGGGATTTATTGATACAGTAATTTATATTTATAATTTCATTTTTTCATCGCATTTGGAAACTTTTATCTACCTATCACCTATGAATTATTTATCTATCTATCTAATTTATCCTCTTCTGTTTCTGTGATTCTAATTGCATGTGTGTTAAATCACTTTGATATTGTTGATAGGTTTTCAGAATTCTGTTTTTCTTGAAAAGGTCTTGGGTTTTATCCTGTCAAACATGAAAGGCTTCAATAGTCCTTTTTATGGAGCTAGTTGGACACCAGCATTCACATGTGGTCTCTCTTGATGACTATTTCTCTTCCAGTACAATATTAGCCTCCTAATAATCACTACAGGGTCTTTATTGTAATTACCTTTGAGCCAGAAATTTTTCTTCTGTTCCTTATTAGTGTGACTTACTAAGTAACATTAAATTGTTGAGTAATTTAACACGGGTTTGTAGTTGTCCAGTCCCTCATTATCAGTATACCTCTTTTAGTGATATTTATGTCTGAATGGGCCTATGCATAGATGTCTGTCTAATGAGTTAAAGATTACAATAATAATACTTATAGACAGTAGAAAATTTAGAAAATACAGAAAAGAGGAGCAAAAGGAAAATAGAAATTATTCATTTACCACAATTCTAGATAAAGATAAATGCTGTGAATGTTTAACATACCTATTTTTACATATATAGCCTATCAGTTATTTTTAAATAAAAATTAAGATTATACTGTGTACTTATTGTGCAACCTGTTTTTTATGTAATATGCTACAAAGGTATTTATATTCATTAAGTACTCTTATTTTCTTAACAATCATGCATATAATGATTACTGTCTTTCAGGCACAATTCTAAGCATGTTGCAAACATTAGCTCACTTTCTCCTCATAATATCACTCTTAGGTGACAATTGATAGCATCCTGCTCTACACAGTAGTGGCTACTGAGATTAGAAAGTTACATCATTGGCCTATGGTCCTACAACTAACCTTAGAAATCGTGAAACTAATGTCAACAGTCTAAACAATCATTTTATTTTGTGTTTAGACATAACCTAGTTTGGGGTTCTGACCCATCTGTGAGGCCCCAATTAAGTAGTCTCCATTGTCTCATGCCTTATATACTGGAGTGAAGTGTTTTGATTGCCTAGCTATCCTTTCCTTACAGCTCCTTCAGTTATTTTGGGGGACCCTTCATCTACTATGTTCAGTGTTGGTTGGACAATAAATTGGGGTGCCTGACCTATTTTTGAAAATAGATAGGATGTATGAGATTCCTTTTGAAAAAGTCCTCCACCTATAACCCCGATAAAATTTGAGGCAAGGATTTAAGAATGCCCAATTGTACAGTGTTTCCTTGGATTTGGATTTTTGAGAGTTTTGAATTCATTGTTTTATTACAATGCCAGATGCATGAAGGAGGGGATTTTTTTCAGTTTTTTTAAGGCTTGTATTTCCAGTACTTAGGGAAGTTCCTGGCATACTATGTTTTTATTAACATTTGTGCAGTAAATGTATGATTATATACAACATCTAGCACAATGCCAGTCATAGTCAAAAGGAACTATGGCCACTACTGTCATGATCATTTTTATTGTTATTATATATTTTCTCAACAGGAATAATGTGCCATGACAATAGGTTGTGTGTTTTATTCACTGCTATGTTTCCAGCATGTAGATCTGTGCTAGGCACATGGTAGGTACTTATCAATCTACATGGGATAAGTGAATGTGTCTTGGTCACTTTCTTGTTGCTGAGACAAAATATCCAACACTCAACTCAAAGGAGGAGAGGTTTATTTTTGCTCACCTTTTCAGTCCGAGGTTGGCTGGCTCCCAGGCAAAAACAGCATGGTTGCAGGGCCTGGGGGGTGGGAGGCAAGCTGTTCCTGTCATGGCAGCCAGGAAACAGCAAACAGAGGGAAGAGCCAGGGATGGAGATACAGTGGTACCTTTGTTCGCAAACTTAATTTGTTTCATAATTCTGGAAAAGATGGCCACATTTGTGTTTGTGTGGGAAAGATGGCCAGGGTCGTGTTTGTTCCCCATGCAGAGTTTGCAAACAAAAACAAAATTTTGCCAAAAGCTTCTATTTGCAAACCAAATTGCTTGCAAACTAAAGCATTTGTGAACCAAAGTACTGGCTGTATACCTGTCCAGGTCAGGCGTCCAGAGACTCGCCTGTTCTGACCAAAGCTCATTTCCTGACAGCAACTTTAGCTCTGAATCTCAATGGATGAATCCACTGATGAGTATAGCGTCCCCATGATCCAATTCCCTTCCACAAGCCCCACCTCTGAACATGTGTGTCTTCGGGGGAGACATTCTAGTTCTAAACCATAACAGACTCCCAGGATGTAGAACTGTACCCAGCACACGGTAGTTGTGTATGAGATGAGTAAATAACTCCTAGGTGTTGCATTATGCTTGGATGCAACTATTGGGTGTTCACGGACACTCTTGACTCCCTTGTTCTGGCAGTTTCAAGCTTTGTTCTTTAGTTTTCCTGTAATCATATGAACTTCCCCATGACTTTCCAGCATATTCTTTCTTGAACTTGTTACTCAGAACATTTTTAGTTACTTATAATCCAATAGCGCCAGCTGAAACACTAATTTATAGGGAAATTTCTCTCAAACCTGCTATACAATGTTGTCTATATCAATGGAGAATCCATAATATTCAATCTGAGATGTCATCTCTGTGATTTGTTGATAGTGGTGTTATGATTGCTGACTCAATTATTTGCTAAAGCATTGACATTTCTAGACACCTAAGGGGTTAATACAGATAGTGTTTGGGGGATATTTAATGTTAGAACAGTCTTGGAAGGAGGGAGCCAGATGTTTGCTGTATCTCTATTACTTATCTGGCAAAGGCTCACAGTCTCCCATACCTTTTTACATACCTGGCTGCTGCCAGTCTCTAATGTGACTACACATCTATTTTAGACTAGTTTTTATCTTATATTGAGAGCAGAGATCTCTGACTTATATTTTGGGTGTGTAGTAGACCATAAGTTTTAGTGTCAGAAGACCTCAGTGTGAATCTATTTTTGCAAATTATTTACCAAAGTGGTGTCAAGGCCATTCTTCAAGTGGCTTTGGTGATACAGAACTGATACTATGAAGGATAATGCTTAAAGCAAAACACTGAACCAAAGACCTAGGTCTTTTCTGTTTGTTGCACACTTTTTCCCTGATGGAGTTATGAATGCTCTCATTCCCAGATCAGTACCAATTTAATAAGTACCACTTCTTGATTTCTTTTTTACTTTTATTGCAAAAGAGTTGAGGGTAAGTATAAGCTCTAAGATAATTTGTAACTAGATAAACAGGTTACTTCATCAAAGGCTCCTTAGAGGGAAGATGACTGCTAAAATCTACCAAGAAATTCTTTCCCTCTACAACTGTATCTCAGTGGGTAAATTCCTCTTCGTTATTGCTCAGCAGCATAATCTGAAGCCACTTAATAGCTCCCTTTCATTCAGATTATTGCCTTCTGGAGAGTTAGCATTGCCTCCCAAATATTAGTAATCAATTGGTATGCAGAAAGTATTTATAAATATGGAAGAATGGTATTTAATAGGTGACAATTTGTTCCTATGCCTTCAACCATTTGTGCTTCCAGAAGTATCACTTTCTAGAATAAAAACAGAATGTGAAAATTCAGTATGTAAATAAAAATCTTAATAATTTTATAGAAGTGGTGTAGGAGGAAATGCCAGATTTCCTGGTAGATATATTTATAAGAAATATCCTTACTGTATATGCCTGCTGTAATGCCTTGAACTGAAGGTGTGTGGCCAAGTATGTAACTGAGCAAAGCTCAGTCCAACTGTACTGTATTATTGAGAGCAAATAATCCCTTCTGAGTGAGTTTACAACTGCAGGGTTATGAGCTGGCCATAGCTCCTCTAGATACAAATGGTAATGGAGTATGATGAACAGCATTTTAGCCATACTGAGATCAGTAATGCCAGGAATATTGTTCTTTAGTCACCGTACTATTGACCATCTTCCTGTGCAATGCTGCCCATTTAAAAAAAGAGCTGGCTTGAAAGCTGTCTTGTTTTGGCTTGTCAGTTGCTAGTCTTTAGGCCAGATCCCTTCCTTATATGTAAACAGAGCACTGTTCCCACACGTTTTGTTGGTGTGCATTGTTTATACAGATTATTTTGTTAGATTTGTACATACACATACAGTATTTTGATTATCCCCTCATTATGTCCCTTGCTCTACTCTCCTTGCTAGTTTTGCATTTTGGGGGCATTCTTAATGTTCATAATGTATTTTGATCACATCAACCCTTTGTTATCCACCTTTATATTCCCTCTCTCTCCATCTTATCCCAGTCAGAATAGCTATCATGAAGAATACAAAAAACAAGAAATGCTGGTGAGTGTGTGGAAGCAAAGAACCCTTCTATATTGTTGGTGAAAATATAAATTTGTACAGCCACTATGGAAATCAGTATGACAATTCCTCATATAACCAAAAGTATAGTTACAAGTTGATTCAGCTATACCACTCTTTAGCATGTATGCAAAGAACTTAAAGTCAGCATACCAAGGGGATACCCATATATCCATGTTTACTGTGGCACGATGTACAATATCCAAGATATGGAACCACCTTAGGTACCTAGTGATAATAGAAGAATGGATAAAGAATGGATAAATACACAATGGAGTATTATTCAGCCATAAAAAGAATGAAATTTTGTCATTTTCAGAAAAATGGATGGATCTGGAGACCATCATTTTGAGTGAAGGCAGACTCAGAAAAACATCATGTGTTCTTCCTAATCAGCAGAATCTAGAAAAAAAAAGATAACAGAGAAGTTAAAGAGAAATAGTGTACTTTTAAAGAGGAAAAGGACAAGACATTTGTGAGATGGTGTTTGATGTTTCCTAGTCTCTCTGGCAGAATACAGATGGTGTTATATTTCACACTTCCAGTGACTGACCTGGCATCATAAAGGGGCTGGGAGCAAATAAATTCAGACTGTGTCACAGACCCATAATTTTTCCAAGGACTTCTTTTCTATCCTAAGACCCACCTCCCACAGATCTTGCCACCTGGAGCAGAGATATTTGGAGGCATGAAGGCATGGACTCTATGCACTCTCATCTGCGCATCACAGAATAGGAAGGATCATGGGAGGAACTCAGAGAAAGCTGATGATTGTGCTCAGCAATGTGGTAAACAGAGGATTATCTCTAAGATTATTTTTTATTTTATTTTATTTTTTGGGGGGAACCAGGGATTGAACTCAGGACCTTGTGCTTATGAGGCAGGTGGTGGAACCACTGAACTAAATTCCCAGTCCCATCTCTAACATTATTTTATTTTTATTTATTTATTTATCTTTTGGTACCGGGGATTGAACTCGGGTCCTTGTGCTTCCAAGGCAGGCCACCGAACTGCTGAGCTAAATCCCCGGCCCGTCTCTAATATTATTGTGCTACTTCTCTCTACATTTCTTGTGTCCATCTTCCCAGCCTTGGGTCTCACTGAGCATGGAAGGGTTCCACACTGTGTATAAAGCAGTCCAGGAAGAAGAGAAGAAGCTTGCCATGTGAAAATGTTAGGAAAATCAGGGACAAATTTATTTAGATTGTAAATGACCAGTGTAAGTGGTTTTAAACTAGGAAAGTGCTTCCTCCATAGCTTATGTGTTCAAGAGAATATTTTGGCAGGACTTAGCTCCCAGAATCAGTGGAACAACTTTAGGAATCAAGGCAGCTCAGGAGACTTCAGAATTTGAACTGGGGACTAAGTGAATGTGTGTTCATATGCCATCATGGGCTAGTTCATTCTCTCTCTCTCTCTCTCTTGCTCTCTCTCTCTTTCCTTCCCTCTCTCCCTATCATACACACATGTGTGCATATAGACACATGCTCAAACACAAAAATACACACAAATCCATCTATGCTCATTTATTCTTGGCTTTAAACTGTCCTGTTATAGAAGAACTTTCTTTAAGTGATAGAAAACATTTTCTGGCATCTTTAGATTTATGAAATTCCAGCTTAGAGGCGCTAGAGGTAAGGGAAAGTATCATTGTTCTCTGGTTGGCACTTAGACGATTTCTAAGGAAGGATTCTGATATTGAATACAATTCTGGGTTTTAGTTGGCCACAACTTGATATAAGTGGTATGCAACTGATGAAAATATGATCATGATCAGTGCCACACTGATACAAGTAGAAGGTCTAAAGAAAAGGACATGGCAGAGCCAAAATATCTTTTAGTTTCCCCTTTTAAAGGATGGTGACTGAGTTTATGAGTCCTTTGAAGGCCTGGAAACTGTGAATTGTGAGATCAATTTCAAGAAGCATGTGTTTACTCATGTATGAGAGGAAAGGCTCAGATTGGTAAGGGTGGTGTGGGAACATGAAACTATCTCCATATAACCAAGGAAAAGAACTAATATTTCACGGCTATAACAGAAGGTGGAAAAATAACATTGCAGGAACTAGGGTTAGGTAGTATCACGTAGTAGAAAGTTCATTGCTCTTAGGTTCAGGAGAACTGGGATTTAACTTGGGATTGCTTCTATATGTTTCTCCCCTTTGTTAGTACTGACTCAGCCATGGCTTGAATTGGCTGGGCCATGGCTCAGAGCTGATTTTTGGGTTTCTGGGGTAGAATCAGTGGGGCCAAAGGTATGGGCCTGAGTGGGGAGGCCCATTGACAGTGAGCTAGAGACAAATACCAGATCCCAGTTTGAAAGGTCTAACAGCAGGTCCAAGTTTATGATAAGAGTAAATGATATTGAAGCAGGACCAAATCAGGAATAAGTGGGGGCAGATGGGACTTGGGGAATGGGTAAAGCATAGGTACCCTCTTGCTGTTTGTTTATAGGTATCTGAGGAGTCTGGTAGGGTATCCCATCTTAGAGCACTAAGGTAAGTCATCAGGTAGTCATATGATTTAAACAAATTCTCCTCCCATACCTGGACTTCACTCTATACTTGGCTGGTTTGTCCCAGTTAGTGGAGCTATTGCAGAAATTTGATTTCCCTTTTTTGCCACAGTAGGAAGCAGTATAAACAGTCTTCAGATTTCCACTGGTGAAAGTATTTTGTTGTTGTTGTTTGTCTTCTCCTTGGAAAATCTCCATGGCTGCACTATTTTGGCTATCTGAAGCTATTGTGAGCATCACAAACACCATCTGTTATAACCCAAGACACACATACTGCATGTAATTAGTTATATAAGCCAGTACTGCAGCTGTATGTGGCAGAAGAAATTGATAGAACCACAACTTTCTTTGTAGGACTGACATGGTGAACAGGGGATTTGTGATTTAACTGAGTCTTTGTGTTTATCAAACCTTGAAGAAAACAGGGAACTGAGAAGAATTCCTTGGCCAGGGAAATCTAGGTCTAGGTGCAAAGGATGTGGCCCTTTTCCACCATCAGTATCCTCAGTGAGTCACAAGAGCGTTATCCACAGGGTCACTAGGCCAGCACACAATTTATCCTGTAGCTTTCTTTCCATCATGACCTCTTAGCCTCCCTGCTTCATTATTGCCTTTCATTATTATTATTGAAGCCTTCCAAGAGGGACAGAAGACACTCCTATATACTGTTATTCAGGAGAAAATTTAAGCTCAAGGTTAATGTGATTTATCTTTTAACAAAAGGAGCACAGCTTGAGGCTGGGGATTTATCTCAGTGGTTCTGCTGCCTGCCTTGCAAGTGCAAGGTCCCGTTTGATCCCCAGTACAGAGAGAGAGAGAGAGAGAGAGAGAGAGAGAGAAAGAGAGAGCACAGCTTGGAATTGAGTCCATATTTAGGATGCTGCTCCTATAGAAGGGCTTCTTAGTTATTTACAAGATGACTATGTACATTACCAGAGGCCTGCCAAGATACCATAGATAAGTGTGCACAGAACCTGGAAGAAGCCCGTGTGGATCACAGCTGTATGGGTGCACAGGTTCTAGCCAGGGCTCTATCCAGACATCAGTGGCTTGGGCCCCAAGGCCCCAGCCAAAGGCCTGCCTAGAAAACAGCTGCACAGGCGCACAGGCAACAGCCAGAGGCCTTCCCAAATGCCATTGGTAAGTGTGCACAGACCCCAGACAGAAGCCCGCTCATACACCAGTGTCTTGGGTGCACAGCTTCCAGCCAAAGGCCTTCCCACACAGCAGCTATGCAGGTGGGTGGGACCCAGCCAGAGGCATGACTGGAGAACAGCCCAGCAAAGGGATCCAGAAGACCACCATTCTGCACCCAGGAAATGGCATAGCAGTGAGCAGAAGAAAGAAGGCCTCTCTGGGGCTTGCTCAGAATTGAAGAACAGTGGGCAAGCAAAAAGTCACCTTAACAAAGACACAGTACAGGAACAAGGGGAAAAAATGAGAACCAAGACCTGTCATGTAAAGGTACAAGATCCCAATAATGAATGTAACTGTACTGTCTACCCAGAATGTACCAATAAATTCAATAAAAAGAAAAACAAAAACAAAGGCACAGTAGGCTGCATTTGTTGAAATGAGAGGACACATAAACCAGACTGAAAACCAGACTTCCAGATTACCTAAGGCAACCCCAAGGGGCCACAAGATGGAACAATCTGATACTCAACCACCTGGACTCCCTGAACTGGCAATGAAAGAGGAAAAGAGGATCTGGAAAACATGAATTCAGAAATAATTTCTCAGATAACAACAGGAATTATGTCCATAGTGAAAGATATGATTGATAACTAGAGCAAACACAGATTAAAAAAATAGAGGAGCTGAGGAACATGATGGAACCCCTGTATAGGAAACAAATGGAATCCATAAAGCAGATGCAAACAGATATCCAGGAGATTAAAAACTCCACTGAAAGTTTACACAGCAGAATGAGCCAATGTGAGAACAGAATCTCAGATCTAGAAGATAGGATTGCAATTTAGTGACCAGGAAAAGAAAAATTTCTTAAAAATGGTAAGGGACCATGAGAAATCAATCCAGCAGCTGCTAGATGATGCAAAGGAGAATAACATAAGACTGATTGGAGTCAATGAATAATTAAGAGAGAGTACAAATGACATACAAAAAAAAACTGCTCACAGAAGTAATGGCAGAAAACTTCCCAATGAGGGGAAAAGAATTTGACATATAGACAAGTCAGACATATAGGACTTCAATAAGCCATGATAAAAAAACCAAAAAAAAAAACAAAAACAACTATACCTAGGTATGTAATAATTAAGTTTCCAGAAACCCAACAGAAGAATAAAATGCTATAAGCAGTTAGAGAAAAGAAACACATCACATTCAAAGGAAAGCCCATCAGAATCACAGCAGACTTCTCAACACAAACACTCAAGTAAAGAAGAGCCTGGAGTGAAGTATTTCAAGTTCTAAAAGAAAGCAACTTCCAACCCAAATTGATGTTCCCTGCAAAACTATCTTTCAAAATTGATGGAGAAATAAGATACTTTCATGACAAAGAGCACCTGAGGAACTTCATGAATACCAAACCAGCACTCCAAAATATTTTAAACAATATTCTAGGAAAAGATAATGAGGATCACAATCCCAGGAAGCCCAGCAGAATGAATCCATCAGGAATGACAAGAAATTAAATGAGAAGGGGTGAAAAAAGGTCAGGACAAGGATAAGTCAATACATATCAGTTATAACCATCAATGTTAATGTTCTCAATTCACCAGTCAAAAGAGATAGACTGGCTGAATGGGTCAAGAAGCAAGATCCAACAATATAGTGCATACAGGAGGCACAATGAATTCACAAAGAAATTCATAGACTGAAAGTTAAAGGGTAGAAAATAATACTCCATGCAACAGGAACCCCCCAAAAAAAAACCAGGAGTAGCTATCTTATTTACAAATAAAATAAATTTCAAACCAACACTAATTAAGAGAGACAAAGAAGGACACTACATCCTTATAAAGTGAGTAATCCAAGAGGAAGAAATGACAACATAAATATATATGCACCAAATACTAGTGTGCCCAACTATATAAAACAAATACTAATGGACATAAAAAATCAAATAAGCACTAATACAATAGCAGTAGGGGAACTCATTACCCCACGGTCACACATAGATCAACTAGACAAAAAAGAAATAATAAAATAGTAGAACTTAATCAAACTCTTGAATAAATGGACTTAACAGATGTTTACAGAGTGTTCTACCCCACAAAATCAGAATACATATTCTTTTCAGCTACACACAGGTCATTCTCCTAAGCAGACCATGTAATTGCTCATAGAACATGTTTAAGTAAATGCAAGGGAACTGAAGTTATCCCCTGTATATTATCAGACCATAGTGCAATGAAATTGGAGATCAATAGCAAAAGAAACCACAAGAATTTCATAAAAACATGGAAATTGAACAATACACTTCTGAGCAACCAATGGGTCACAGAGAAAACTAAAGAAGAAATCAGACAGTATCAACAATTAAATGACAATGACAATACAACATAATCAGAATCTGTGGGACAATGAAAGCAGTCTTATGAGGGAAATTCATAGCAGTGAATACTCATAGTAGGAAAACAGAGCAAGCTCAAATAAACAATCCGATGCTGTAGCTCAAACTTCTAGAAAAAGAAAAGGACAAACCCAAAGCTCATAAAAGGAATAAAATTAAAAAGATCAGAGTAGGAATCAATGCACTGGAGACTAAGGGAATGATATAAAAAACCAGTGAGATAAAGAGTTGGTTCTTCTAAAGAATAAACAAAATTGACAAACCCTTAGCCAACCTTATGAAAAATGGAAAGAAAATAACCTAATCCATGTAATTAGGAAGAAAGGGGTGTAATTACAATGGACCCAGGAGAAACCCAGAGGATCATCAATACCTACTTTGAGAACCTATACTCCAATAAGATGGAAAACACAGAAGAAATGGAGAGATTACCAGATACATATGCATTACTAAAGTTGAACAAAGAAGACCTAAAAATTCTAAACAACCCAAATCAGTCAATGAAATTGAAAACCTAATTAAAAACTTATGAACCAAGAAAAGCCCGTGCTCTGATGGATTCACTGCTGAATTCTACAAGAAATTTAGAGAGGAAATACTGCCACTACTGTTTAAACTCTTCAATGAAATTGAAAGGGAAGCAGTACTCCCAAATTCATTTCTGGAAGTAAGCATTACCTTGATCCCCAAAGCATAGAAAGTCTTAACCAAAAAAGAGAATTATAGGCCAATCTCACTAATGAGTGTAGATGCAAAAATCCTTAATAAGATACTGGCAAACAGAATGCAGATGATCATCAAGAAGACCACCCACCCTGATCAAGTCAGATTATCCTGCGGATGCAGGGATGGTTCAATATATGCAAATCAATAAATGTAATACACTATATTAATAGAGCCAAGGACAAAACCCATATGATCATTTCAATAGATGCAGAGAAAGCATTTGACAAAATCAAACATGCATTCATGATAAATACCCTCCCCAAAATTGGAATAGATGGTGTTTACCTTAATCTGAGAAAAGCCATCTATGAAAAACCAACAGCTAATATCACACTAAATGGTCAAAAAATGAAATCCTTCACACTAAAATCAGGAACATGACAAGGAAGTGCACTATCACCACTCCTGTTCAATATAGTTTTGGAAATATTAGCCACAACAATTAGAAAAAAGAAATAAATTAATAAAGATGGGAAATGAAGAAGTTAAATCATCATTATTGGCAGGTGACCTAATAGTCTATATAGAAGGTTCCAAGAACTCCACCAGATGTCTTCTAGACTTAATAACCAAATTCAGTAGAGTAGCTGGATACAAGTTCAACACAAAAAAATCAGTAACCTTCCTGTACACGAACAACAGACTTAGTGAGAGAGGAACTGAAGAAAGAACTCCTTTCACAATAGTATCCCCCCCCAAAAAAAAACAAAAACAAAAAAACAAAATACGTAGGAATTAATCTAACAACAAAAATGAAAGACTTCTATTCTGAAAACTATAGCACTGTGAAAACTAGATAAAAGAGGATATTATAAAATGGAAAGACATCCCTTGCTCCTGGGTAGGAAGAACAAATATAGTGAAAATGGCTATACTTCCAAAACTGCTACATAGATTCAATGCAATCCTAATTGAAATTCAAACAGAATACTTCACAGACCTTGAGAAAGCAATCCAAAATTCATTTGGAACAATAAAAATCTAGAATAGCAAAAGCAACTCTAGGCAACAAAGACAAGGTAGGATTATCACAATCCCAACTTGAAACTATACTTCAAAGCTACTGTGATAAAAACAGCATGGTACTGGCAAAGATACAGACCTGAAGATCAGTGGAACAGATTAAAAGATGCAGAAACAATTCCAGACACTTTCAGTCACCTCATCTTTGACAAAGGAGCTGAAAATCCTCACTGGAAGAAAGATAGCCTCTTTAATAAATGGTGCTGGAAAAATTGGATTTCAACTTGCCAAAGGTTAAAACTAGACCTATATCTTTCACCATGCACTGAAGTAAAGTGCAAATAGATTAAAAATCTAAACATTAAAACAGAAACACTAAACTGGTTGGAAGAGAGGTTAGGTAAAACTCTTGAAGATATTGGCATAGGAAAATATTTCATAAAGAAACCCTCAGTCACATGTGAAATAGCACAAAGAATCAACCAATGAGATATCTTCTTATTAAAAAGCTTCTGCAAAGCAAGAGAAACCACCAACAGCATGAAGAGACAACTCACAATGTGGGAAAATATTTTTATCAGCAGTTCCTCAGACAAAGGTCTATTTTATAGAATATATAAAGAATTTTTAAAAAAGCAGACCTCCCAAATTTAAAGACCCAATCCAAAAATGGGCATCTGAAATGAACTGACATTTCTCAGCAAAGTAGTAGAAATAGCAAATAAACATGAAAAAATGTTCAACATTGCTGTTCATTTGAGAGATGGAAACAATGTTCAGATTCCACCTCACCCCAGAAAGAATGACCACCATCAAGAAATCAACCAATAGCAATTGCTGGCGGGGTTGTGCGGGGGGGGGGAAAGTAACCCCTCTCCACTGTTGGTGGGAGTATAGACTGGTGCAACCGCCGTGGAAATTAGTATGGAGATTCCTCAGAGAACTAGGATGAGAGGTCCCATTTGACCCAGCTATTCCCCTGCTGGGTATCTGCCCAAAAGAATTAAGAACACCATACCACAGCAATATATGTGCCCCCATGTTCATAGAGGCACAGTTTGTAATAGTTAAAACTTGGAAACAACCTAATTGCCCATCAACTGGAGACTGGATACAGAAAATGGAGTACTACTTAGCCATAAAGAATGAGAAACAACAAACAAACAAACAAAAAAAGAATGAGAAACCAGAAACATTTATAGCTAAATAGATGCACATTGAGTCCATACTCTTAAGTGTAATAAATAGGATACACATGTGTAAATACCAAAAAGTTTCTCTTTGTGAGAACCTGAAAGTACAAATAAGGATCACAAGGTATAATGGATAATGTGAAATAGGAAGAAAAGGTCTAAAGGGGAAGAGGAAGTAGGAGGGATAGGTGAAAGGAAAGAAGGGAAAGGAATAAACATGAGAAAATGAAAACATGGAAACAAAGTCTTTGTAAATAGGGAGGCATGGAAGGATTGAAGGGAGGGCAGGGGGGTGGAGAAAAGATAAGAACTGAGATATATCATGTAGAGGTACAAATTTCCAATAATGAATGTTGTTATATTGTATACCTAAAATGTACCAATAAAATTAATGAATTTTAAAAATTGAGTTTATTGGTACATTTTAGGGATACAGTACAGTTACATTCATTATTGGGATCTTGTACCTTTACATGACAGGTCTTGGTTCTCATTTTTTCCCCTTGTCCCTGCCCTGCCTTCACCCCCTTCTCCCCTCCCCATTTACAAACACTTT
Source organism: Fukomys damarensis (assembly GCF_012274545.1). Lineage (NCBI taxonomy): Eukaryota > Metazoa > Chordata > Mammalia > Rodentia > Bathyergidae > Fukomys > Fukomys damarensis. The sequence goes on along the minus strand of NW_022900951.1, from coordinate 123,371,356 downwards.
ATTTCCATCTTTTCGTTTTCTCACATTTTTTCTTTTCCCTTATTACCCTTCCCCTACCTATCCCACCTTCCCTACACCTTTAGACCTTTTCTTCCCATTTCACAATGTCAGTTATCTCATTAGGATCTTATGTACTATTACAGTTTATTCACATCAGAGAAATTAATGAATTTTTTAAAAAGATGACTAAATAAAGGCCAACCTTTAGACTTTCTTCCCATTTCACAATGTCAGTTATCTCATTAGGATCTTATGTACTATTACAGTTTATTCACATCAGAGAAATTAATGAATTTTTTAAAAAGATGACTAAATAAAGGCCCACCATGGGCACTCCTGAAAGGCAGATATAATGTACATCTAATTCCTCTGTCCTCAGCTCAGGGTCCATTTGTTGATATAGCCAACAGAGTCCTTGGCATCAGACTAATAAGCAGTGGGGTCATAAGTGCCTAGTCTGTGCCAGGCCCTTAAGTTGCTGAGGACTAAGGATATAACAGCAGCGGGACTGAGACAGTGTCACATTTTCTGGGCCAGATCATCTAGTTATGGAGATGCACTGTAAGAAAACTGAACAAAAAACAAAATGATTGTGAGCTGTAATGAGTGCCTGGAAGGAAATAAATTCACATGACTGTAAAGAGAGTCAGGGGAGAGGAAGCTACTTAAAACTGAGTTCGTTCACTTCTCAGAAGAGATTTCACAGAAAGCAAGACATAAAGGATAAGAAGGAGGTAGCTAATCTGTTAAATATTTGAAAAACAGGATACAAAATCAATAAAAAAATAATAGCTTTTCTATAGTCCAACAATGAACTAGCTGAGAAAGAAATCAGAAAAACAATTCCATTCTTGATAACGTAAAAAACAAAATGAAACACGTAGGAGCTACAGGACCTCAACAATGAGAATTATAGAACAATGAATACAAAACTGAAGAAGACTAAAAGATGGAAAGAATTCCCATGTTCATTGATTGGCGGTGGAATTATTATTGTTAAAATGGCCACATTACCAAAAATGATCTACAAATTTAATTCAATCTCCATTAAAATTTCAATAATATTCCTCACAAAACTAAGAAAATGAGGGCCCGGGATTTAGCTCAGTGGTTCCACCGCCTGCCTTACAAGTGCAAGGACCCGAATTCGATCCCTGGTACCAAAACAAAAGAAAATAAAGCTACAAAAGTGAACTCTAAAATTCACATGGAAACACAAAATATATTGAATAGCCACAGCAATCCTAAGCAAAAAAAGCAAGACTGGAGGCATCAGTATATCTAATTTTAAATTAAAGTTCAAAACCATATTAACAAAAAAAGCATGGTGTTGACATAAAAATAGACACATAGAGCAATGTAATAGTGGACATAGAAACAAACCCACACAACTACAACCATCTACCTCTTGACAAAGGAGCCAAAATCATATGATGAAGAAAGCAACTTTTTAAAATTTTTATTTTTTTCCTCATTGAGTTTATTGGTACATTGTAGGTATACAGTACAGTTACATTCATTATTGGGATCTTGTACCTTTACATAACAGGTATTGGGTCTCATTTTTTCCCCTTGTCCCTGCCCTCCCTTCGCCCCACCTCCCCTCTCCCTTTACAAACACTTCATTTCCATTTTTTCATTTTCTCATATTTTTTCTTTTCCCTTATTAGCTTTCCCCTACCCTTCCCACTTTCCCTACACTTTTAGCCTCTTTCTTCCTATTTCACGTTGTCAATTACATCATTAGGATCTTGTGCATAACTGATGGGCAAATGGGCTGTTTCCAAGTGTTAGCTATTTTCAAACTGCTGCTATAAACATGGGTGTGCATATATATCTGTGATATGATTCTTTCAATTCTTTTGGAAAGATATCCAGTAGAGGCTGGGTCAAATGGAACCTCTAGTCCCAGCTCTTTGAGGTTGAAGAAAGCAACTTTAACAAGAAGTCCTAGGAAAACTAGATAGTGCACTTGTAGTTGACTGAAACTAGATCCCTGTATCTTGCCCCATAATAAAAAACATCAAAATGGATAAATGATCTAGATATAACACTAGAAACTTTGAAATTGCTGGAAGAAAACATAGAGAAAATACTTGAAGTCATAAGAACAGGCAAAAATTTGTTGATAAGATGCCAAAGCACAGGAAATAATATCAAGAATCAACAAATGGGACTACATCCTAAAGTTTCTGCACAGAAAAAGAAACAGCCAACAAAGTGAAAAGACAGCTTACAGAATGAGAGAAAATCTTTTCCAACTACTCTTCTAATAAGAGGATTAATATCTAGAATATATAAAGAGCTCCCCCCAGAAGCCCCACAGATCAAATAGCCCAAAGAATTCCCAAAAGAAGAAATACAAATGGCCAAATTAGTATATGAAAAACATCTTTAGCTACTAGGGAAATGCAAATGAAAGCCATGTGGAGTTTTCACCTCATCCCTATCAGAATGGCTCTCATCAAGAGTACAAAAGACAGAGGATGAGGGGGAAAAGGAATCCTTGCTGTTGCTGGAGATGTAAATTAGTACAGCTCCTATGGAGACCACTATGGAAGTCACATACAAATTTCCTATGATGAAAGTGATCAATATTTATGACAAATATGTAAAAAAAAAAACCCAACAACTAAAATTACTGCATGACCCAGCTATATTATTCCTTGGTACATACTGACAAAACTTGGTCAGTGTACTATAAGGATGCTTGAATATCTATTGTAGCACAACTCACAATAGCCAAGATATGGAACAAGTCTAGGTACCCACTGGTAGATGAATGAAGAAAACTTGGTATATATCCACAATGGAGTATTATTTAGCCATAAAGAGGAACCAAATTATGTTATTTGCAGGAAAATGGATGGAACTGAAGATCATCATGATAAGTCAAACAAGCCATAATCAGAAAGACAAGTAGCACACTTTTTCCTTAATACGGAGAATCTAAAAAAAAAAAAAAAGAAAAAAAAAGAAAAAGAAAAAGAAAAAAGAAATGAAAGTAAAAGGAAGAATATTATTAGAAAAGTGGAAGGGTGTTTTCTGAGGTTGTGGAAGGGATGTGAGGGAGTTAATAGGGAGACAGACATGATTGATCAAAATATATTGTGTACATATATAAAAATACCACATTGAAACCCATATTTGACAGAAGTAGTAGGTGCTAATAAAAATATATTTTTAACTTGAACCCAAGCATTTTAAGGTTACCCAGTTACTGTGCCCATTAAGAGTAAGTTCATGCATTAATTAAATTCATCATTAAGACAAATACATTTCCCCATGCACGAGTCTTATAAAAAAAGGAGTTTAGGGGCAGGGATTTAGCTCAGTGGTTCTGCTCTATGCCTTGCAAGTGCAAGGACCTGAGTTCGATCCCCAGCACCAAGAAAAAAAAAAGGAGTTTAGTAGCAAAAGTACTATGGTTTTGCATATTCAGATGGGAAAAGTATTGTTGTTCCTTTACTTCGGCTTTACCCTCCTTTCTTCAATTAGCCAGTTTGAAGATTTGAGAGCTTAGTTTAAGATGTATCATCATTTCGACTTGGCAGATTAAATCACGTGACTCTAGGCCTTACCAGGAAAGATTAGTGGGAGAAAGCCCTCCTTCTTTCATCTGTGCAGTAATTTACAGACAAAAAATGAAAGGCAGGTGGGCAGTTTATTTGGCTCTTTTGATGGTTCTTATTTAGAAACCCAATACCCATTTCAGAGCTTTTAACACTTCCTTTGTAGGATGCGATGGTGTCCTGTCTGCTGTGAATCCCAAATGAGCAGGCGTGTGACTGGTCATGTTTGATTATTGCTTAGTTTGATTAAATATTTGTACTTTATGTTTAGTTTCTTATTAAATGCTGATTCAGAAACTCCATTATACAATGTTCTATTTATAAGCTTTATAGTTAAACATAATTTTCAATACTGAAATGTTCGGGTGTGTGTCTGTGTGTGTGCATGTGTAGCTAAGAGAACTTTCTATGTCTAGGAAGTAACATCATTCAATCAGGTTTTCCCCTTGCAAAATGCTATTTCCAGTGAACTCAATAAGTATTAGTTTAAAGATTTGAATGGTCCCGATCCTAGAAAAAGGAGGGCAATTTCTTGTCCTGGGCAAAAAGAAGGCAATTTCAGGTATATTGAGTTATCTAGGACCAGGCTGTCAGGATTGACTTGCTGGAGTTTGTGAATTTCAGAACTTGAAATCTTTTGGTTTGAAATATTGTCCTGCACAAGGAAGCTGTGCCTGTGAAAAGGGTCTTCTTAATGATGGCAGAAACACCTTTTCTCTAATTCTGAGAAGCTGACCATTTGTGTGATGATAGTGGGCCTGCATCAGCTAGGACTTTAATGCCACATAGGGGCACTTCGGGTCCCAGGGGTAAATACACTTTTTCCTAGAGCCAATCAACAATCTCTAAGATCAGGACCAGATTTAGAAGCTTCTAGGCACATCCACTGCCATTGCCAGGCAAGCTTATTGAATTCTTGCTGGACCCTCTGTCAGGGCACCCACTCCCAAGTTCACCAGGCTGGGCCAAGTATAGAGAGCTTCTCTTGTTTCCCGAGTGTCTTGGCTTGCACTGTCATGGCTGCCTCGATGTTCTGAGTTGAGGCAAAGCATTTATCTTTCACGATCATTTTGACTTTGAGGAAGAGCCTGAAGTTACACAGTGCCAGATCTGGTGAATAAGGTGAGTGTTTTTTATGGGCTTGGCTTTCTGTTAAATGATATTTGGCAGTAGCATTTACCAAATTTTTGATCCCCCTTCCTTCTAATGACACTCGTGAAAGAAGCTTCCAGAACTGCTTCAGAAAATGGCAAGAAGGATGGGATAAGTGTGTTCAAAGCAAGGGTGGGGGGTATTTTGAAAGGGAATAATGGCAATACATCTTTTACTGTGATAAATTTCTTTATTTAAAAATTTTGATTAGTCCATGTTGGTAGTACGTAATGTTTACATTCTTTGTGTGGAGTTGGTACGTGCACATAACACATCTTCATGCCTTTTTTCATCCTCTTTCCCTCTTTCCTCCCCTGACTTCTGTCTTGTGATTCCCTTCCCACTGGAGAAAGATCCATCTCTTCCCTATTATCTATCTTTTATTTTGCTCTTTATTTACATTTTGGGTCTCTCATATAAGAGAAACCGTGTGATATTTAAGCTTGTGTGTCTGATTTATTTCACTTAACATTATGGTCGAAAGGTGCATCCCTTTTCCTATAAGTGCCTCAAGTTTCAAACTGTCGACATTCACTGCCACTTTTGCTTAGGCTGTGGATAAGAAACGCATGCAGATGTGTTTCTGGGGCTAGGAGGCCTGGTCTGGCACTCCTCGAGCCTTTGGGGGCACTGGCAGGGTGGGCTGTGTCATTATTTCCTCCCAGGGACATTCCCACAGTCTGCCCAAGGAGGCAGGTGTGTGGGTAGGCTCCAAGTGTGCACAACTTCTCTCTCTATTCCTTTCCTCCCAAAGTGTGGAGATGGGGCAGCTTTGGAGGCCCTGTGAAGTGTAAGTCGCACCTCCTGGGCCCCCAAGCACCCAGCAGGATGACGGCCTCCTGCCTGCCCTGCCCCTGCCTTGCTCAGCTCCCTCAGGCATTTCATTTCTCCTCCCAGCAGGGCCAGGGTGAGCCCCGCAGGAAGCTGTCTTTTCCCCTTGCTGCTTTTATCCCAGCTTCCAGTTCTATTTTCTGAGGACAGAGGTGGAGGCCGCCTCAAGAATTGGAATAATCTCACAAAAATTGCCTGCTTGCTGTTCTCCTTCCTCAGCAGTAGATTTTTCTTTTTAGTTTTCCCTTCCTTCCTCCCTCCCTCCCTCTCTCTCTTTCTTTCTTTCTGCTACTTTCCAGTAAATCTAGAATTCTTTAGTAAACATAATGGTAGTATCCACTTAATCTGTGGTTCAAGTTTCTACTTCTGTGCACTTTTATGTTTTGCTTTTTTGTGCTGTTGTTCCGTTTTGCTTTTTTGTATTTCTTACTGGAGCCTGATCTTAGCACTGATTTTCGTCAGTGGACATTTTAGATATGAAGAATTTCAAGCGGTTGATTGGTAGCAGTGTATATGCAAAGCAGTGGGTAATGCTGCCTAAGTCACCACTGACATAGTTTGCCTTCACTAATTTTAAAGGCACATTTTCAGATTGAAAGTGTTAAATAGTCTCCTTTCTGGTCCTTTCTTGTTGTATGAGCTGACGGTGCAGCTGTGCACTGTGTTGTCTGGGCTGGGGATTACGGGACCCTGGCTTTTGTCTTAAATGCTTTCCGTATGCTGTCAGTCTGCGCCAGTGCTTTGTACAGTGGTGGACACCACCAGAGAGGAGCGCATGGCTGGTGTAAGCCTCTGTCTCCTGGGTGACAGAGGAAGCAACTGTGAGCGGTGGAATGATTTCAAAACTAAAAAAGAAACGCAAATGGCTGTCACTTGATTTTTGAAAAAAATCCCCTTCCAAATGAAGTTGCTGTCATTAAACGGGTTAGCTGTGAAGCCGCATTCAGAGAACGGAGGAGGACAATTCCACGGAGTGCTGGACGGTAGTGATGAAAGGGTCTGTGGCAGGGCATTCTGGCAACAGACATTTCCAGGTTCTGTCCTGGGGTCTGGGAGTGCAGTGAGGACCAAATCCAGCCTATCCCCTCTCTTAGAAGATAGGGATTTTTATTTCCCCAAGGAGAGGAGGGGCTTGCTCGAGGTCACAAGGCATGGCCACAGCAGGGCCCCTGGCACCCAGACAGCTGTCTTTCATGTCTTAACTCTGCTGCCACTCCTCGTTGTGCTACAGCCATGACAGAATGCTCTACATGGCTTGCACAAATAGCCGCAGCTCAACTTCTGCCTGTCCTGGGCGTGCAGGGGGCTCCATGCCAGCTGAGTCTGTGGCTCTGGTTTTTGTTTACCTGGAGGGTATGTGGTACTGTCCCTGTGTGTGTATATATTTAAGTTTATAGATCTTGAAATGAGCTGGGTAATGTTTTAAGAGGGAAGAACAGAAAAAGACTGCCAGAATGAGGGCCCTACAGTTTGGTGATGGTTCCCAATACTGTGTCTGTGCTCGCACTGACCATAGCCCCTTTGAAGCATTTGGCGTATTAATCCCAAGTGTCTGTGGTCTCACACACGGCAGATGCTCAGTAAGCAAGAGCAGAACTGAGCCAAGTTGCCAAGAAGAGCACTATGGAGAAAGAGGAGGGAATCATGGAACAAAAGGAACAGGTTTACTGAGCTTCTGGACCATGAACTTCTGCCTTGTTGGCAGTTGGATTCCGTGGCCTGGCTCAACAACAGTCATTTGGCCGCCCAATCCCCTTTTGTCAAATTGTCCCGAAAAGGGAGCTGGCCAACACACCAGGCATTGAGCTGATAGCTGTGGGGATTAGGAAGCTTGCCACATTAGCACATCTTTCTCTTCTTAGACAAGAGATTGCCAGTCACTGTGATAGGCAGCAAGACACTGTTCATTGTTGATTAATTATTAGCTGTCAACTCCAAGCTTTGTGGAGCTAAGAAGACTCAGGCAGGTTTTTGAATTCCTCCTTTAAACATAACACGACAACATTGTTTAGAGGAAACAGAACACCCTTAATTATCAAAGTTGGCTCAAAGCTGTTCATGCTTGTCTCTGCTGGCAGCAAAGGGTTTGATGAGATTTCTCTTTGTGGTACCCTTACCTATGCTTTCCTCTTTGCATAATGGCAAAGCAAGGAACAAGAGAACTTCACTGTCTATGTGTACATTTCTGAAATATTTGAAAATTTATTTTGTGTCTTCTAAAGAAAGATGATTCACACAAAGTTGCTGGAACCTAGTGGTAACTTCCAAGATGGAAGGGTGACCTCTAGAAGTTAGAGATATACAACTCTTTAAAGAAGGGTTTGTTCCCTTCTTTGGAAACTTTGAATACTCTTGCAAAGCTGAACACTTGCTCGACACACTTTTACCCTCAGTGTACAGTGGTACCTCGGCTCATGAACTCATTTTGCTCCACAATTCTGGAAAAGACGACCACATTTGTGTGTGTGTGTGTGTGTGTGTGTGTGTGTGTGTGTGTGTATGTGTAAAGATGGCTACGGTAATGTCACCCAATGCAGAGTTTGAAACACAAAAATTTGCCAAGTGCTTCTGCTTGCAAACCAAAGCGTTCACAAACAAAGATATTCGTGAACCCAGGTGCCACTGTACTTATTTATTTCATTTGACATTTCCTAAGTTCCTATTATAGGAGGGCATGTGTATAGAACTGCCTATTTATTTACTGACTGCCAAACTTGTACGAAAGTGTACTCACAGTGAGGTGTTAGTGTCGAAGTGGGATTTAGTGTTGAGCCATGCTGTTGATGAATTCCTCTGGTGTTGTCTGGGGGAGATGAAACTAAGGCTAACTACGGTTAGCTTCTTCTCTCTGTTACTTCCTAGGAAGACTGGGAGTGTCATGATCATATCTTGGCCATCAGGATTCTTGGCAAATTACATCCCTGGCTGGTAGATCAGAGGAAGACTATATGCTAAAATTATTCATGTTTCTAAGACAGAATAACCATAAGTATTGGGTCTTTCTGCTGGGAAATAGAAAACTATAGAGACTTGCAGTTCAAAGTGTCGTTTGAAGATAACAGAATCAGCACGTTTTGGAACTTTTCAGAAATGCAAACTCTCAGGCCCATCCCAGACTCACTGAATCAGAATTATCACAGTTTTGTTGATTAGTACTGGGCTTGAGAAATTTTGGTTTAGTCTTGTTTTCATACTCTGTATTCATCACTTACTTAATGGTGTAACTTTGAGTATGTTAATTAATGGCTCTAGCCTCACCTGTGAAGTTGAACTGGGGTACTGATCAGACCTGCCCAGTGGAGTTTAGATGATGATTACATGATTGATTACATGTATAGTACTGAGCGTGAAGCCTGATATGGTAGACCCTCAAGTTACGGCTGGCCTGACATATGAACAACCTGGGTTAATTAGGTTAATGGAAGATTCATCTGCCTCTTGTTATCTATAGCATGAGCCCAGGTAACTATCCAGATTTCAGCTGTATTGACTTACAAGCAACTTGAGTTAATTTTTAAATTAATTAATTTTATTGGTACATTTAAGGCATACAATGCAATGACAGTCATCATTGGAAATTTGCACCTTTACATAGTCCATCTTGGTTCTTGTTTTTTCCACATTCCCCTGCCCTCACTTCAAACCCTTCACCCCTCCCTATCTACAAAGACTTTGTTTCCATTTTTTTCTTTTTCTCATGTTTATTCCATTCCCTTCTTTCCTTTCCCCTACCCCACCCATCTCCCCTTCCCCTTTGCACCTTTTGTTCCTATTTCACATTATCTATTATACCTTTCAGTCCTTATTTACACTTTCAGATTCTCACACTAGAGAAACTATTCAGTATTTACAGTTTTTTTTTTGTTTTTTGTTTTTTTTGGTATTGGGGATCGAACGCAGGTCCTTGTGCTTGTGAGGCAGGTGGTGGAACCACTGAGCTAAATCCCTGGCCCGCTATTCAATATTTACACAGGTGCATCCTATTTATTTCACTTAAGAGTATCTTCTCAATGTGCATCCATTTAGCTATAAATGTCTCTAGTTTTTCATTCTTTATGGCTGAGTAGTACTCCATTGTATAGAAAAACCACATCTTCTTTATCCAGTCTCCAAGTGATGGGAAATTGGGCTGCTTCCAAGTTTTAACTATCACCAATTGTGCTGCTATGAACATGGATGCACATATATCACTGTGATATGATTCTTTTAATTCTTTGGGGAACCCAGCAGGGTGATAGGAGGGTCAAATGGGACCTCCAATCCTAGTTCTTTGAGGTATCTACATACTGATTCCCACAGTGGTTGCACCAGTCTGCACTACCACCAGCAGTGGAGAAGGGTTCCTCTTTTCCCACAGACCCACCAGCATTTGTTATTGGTTGATTTCTTGATAGCTGCCATTCTTTCTGAGGTGAGGTAGAATCTCAGTGTTGTTTTGATTTGCGTCTCTCGAATGACCAGTGATGTGGAACATTTTTTCATGTTTATTTGCTATCTCTACTTCTTTGAGAAATGTCTGTTCATTTCAGATGCCCATTTTTGGATTGGGTCTTTAAATTTTGGAGGTCTGATTTTTTAAAGTTCTTTATATATTCTAGATAGTAGACCTTTGTCTGAGGAACAGCTGGTAAAAACCAACTTGAGTTATAATCAGCCCTCGGGAACCAATTGAGTGCGTAAGTCAAGGGTCTACTGTAGATAGCAGTAAATCCTGAGCAGGTGAGTAATATTCAGAGGTATGGTTTAGAAATGGACTGAGGTGGGGCAGGAGCCTGGTGCTGGATTTCAGGAATAGACCCTACCTTATGGAGCTCATGGTGTTTTCAGAAGAGGAGAAGGTGGTGGGACTTCTCTTTCAGCCAAGGGCAGATGAGAGAAAGTTTAATAGCACTGGCTACAGCTGTGAAAGAAAACCTCCACTCAATAGGCCTGAGAAAAGGAGAAAGAACAAAACAGTAGAGAACAGGCTGCAGAGTAAGTCAGCAAGCCTCAGCCTCAGCCACAGCAGTGGAGGAAGGGACATTCTACAAAGAGCACATGACACCACGTGTTGTTCCTGTGAGTCCCCAAATCTTCAGTCAAACTGGAGGATGGAGTCCTGGTTTCAGACCTGGCTGTTGTGGGAGAATTCCTACTTTTACAGGTACGAGAAATTATGATGATTTCCCTAGCGCTTTCTAGGTCTTGACAATCCTGCTCTGGAGGATGTGCCTTGAAAACAACACACTTGAGCCGCAGAGCCAATGGCAAATGGCCCTGTCAGTCATGTTCTCTGTGGTCAGCAGAGATATCTGCACACAGAGCTCTCTCTGGTTCTGCCATTCTCTCTGTTGAGCAAAGCCAGCTACCTTGATTGTACCAACCTCTGTGTCACACCTTGTCTTTTACTTCCTATCTGCTGGACCTCATTCTTCTCATTCATTCCCTGCTTCAGCCATTCACCCCACTTAGAGACATGACAACCATAAAATAAGGTTTTGTGCACACACAGAAGCAACCTTCTTTGGCTTTCCTTCTCTTGCCTTCCCTACTTTTCATTCCTTTACTCTCCTTGCCATTTAATGTTAAATATTCCATGGTTTGCAGTTCATAAAGTGTCATTTTGCTAAATATATGTTTTAAGTAATGTGGTTGTCAGATCTAAGATATTTTCTTGTATTAGGAGGCTGAAAATATAAAGAAAACCCCATTTTGAAAATTGAATTACATAATACATTTTCATTTAGTTTTTTATTAAGTGGGATTGTAGCTCTCTAAGTATAATGTTTCTTTTTTTTTTTTTGGTACCGGGGACTGAACTCAGGTCCTTGCACTTGCAAGGCAGGCCACCGAACCGCTGAGCTAAATCCCCAGCCCTTAATGTTGTTTCTGATAAATCAAAACCAGTTGCTTCCATAGGGTTCTGTGGTCCCCTTTGCCCACCATCTGGTGTTATTTAAACCATCCCCTCCCTGCTAGTTGTGCCTTTGGACTGTGTGATCTCGCTACATTCCATTCGCTATGTTCGGCTGCTAGTGTACATGATCCACTACTTGACAAACTGATTCAGAGCCCATTTTAGACCATCTTCCATGTGTCTCAAGAATACTGAAATCAGCAAGATGTGGTCACTGCCCCTGGGAACTCATAACCTGTCTGTGATACTATATATCACAGGCACGGACAAAATATTATACTGTGGTGTTTCCTAGTCTACAGCAGAAGTGTGGAGCATTCCTGTGTAAGCAGAGGAGAGTTGCTAAGTCCATATGGTAGGAACAGGGCTGCTATATACAGTATACAGGTCATATATTACAAATGGGTGAGATGTTTAAGTGGCTTCTAGTCATTGTAGGAATAAAAATGAAAATATTAGGATAGTTTTCTTGCCAATGAAAGATCATGTATAGATGAGGGAGGTGACATTACTTATCAAATTCTCACTAAGTCACTCTGTGGCTTAGCAAGTGGCCTTGGACAGGCAACTTGTCAGAAGGGCTATGGCATTGCCCCTGGGCTATGCAGGGGTGACAGGAATTGAGTGGCCAGGCAAAGCACATACCTGGCAGAGGAAGCAGGAGTTGTGACAGTGAGGAAGTCACAATGTCAGGGCTGGGTGTGACTGTTGTGGAGTACACAAGGTGGTACCATGGTCTGGAAACATGCTTCAGAGTTAGATCACAAAGGTCTGGAATGTTGTGCTGAGAGCTTGGGCTTTCTCGCAAAGGCATTGTAGAAGCCATCAAAGGGTTTGTATTCATCACTTTTTAAAAGGCAGTGCTTTATAACTTACAAGTAAAGGGTTGTAGAATCAATTATGGTGGGAAAGAAAGACATCGATGTTGTTACAAGAAGCAGAAATTAAAACAGCAACAACAACATCATTGAGGGCAGGGCTTTCAAACTCAAACCTGTAGGGGCAGGCAGTGAGTAAAGAGAGTGGTTGAGGTATATTTAAAAGAACAGAGAGTGACCTGTCCTAAACAAGGGACAACCATACCCAGCTCTGGCTTACTGTTGCCAGGAGGGACTATAGGCTAAGTGTGACCAGCTCTCTGAAATTTTCATGAGGAACCACAAATTTGAATATTTATGCATAGCATTCCTAAGTTCTTAATGTTGGCAAGCAATTCTCCTTTTCAACATACTGTACACATCATACAATGCAGCAGACTACAATTAACCAGTATAGATTAGAGTCACCCAGTGGGCCACTCCTTTGTAGCTCTGATAATGAGAGATAGAATGTTTCTTCTAGGAACCTCAGTTGAGGTGACAATGGACATTAAGGCCATCTCTGAGCTTCATTGCAGGTAAGACACAGAGGGACATGGATTTCGTTCCTGGTCATGACAGGAAAAGAAATGCAGGCCAATGTAGTGGGCAGTAAGCAGTCACTGTAGATATGGAAAAATGAACTGAAATTAAATGGCTCATGAGTAGGGCTCACACTATTCGTTTTGTGGCAAATTTTTCCTGTAAGAATGTTTTCTGAGAGACCCTTAAGTGGGTTGTGGCAGCTTCTCAGCCAGTCAGGGCCTGAATAAGATGGCGTGAGAGATTAAGTTCAACAGTGGGCCAGAAGTTTCCTACCACACAGATTTTCTGAGCCTTGCCCCCATATATGTGGCTAGAAAGCAATTAAGTGCCACATCTAAGGGCTTCCACACACCCTGGATTCTGTGTGAGCTTCCAGTGTGTCTAGTATTGTGCCTGTCCCACCCTCAGTCCCTGCTTGAGGAGCAGCCCTTAGTGGGACATGTTCATCGTTGACTGCTCTCAATTGTAGCTGACTTGATTAGACAGGCCCTTTCCTGGGCAGCTACTCTTTAAATTATGCAAGCTTCAATATGATTGCCTGTCTCTCTTCCTCTCCTTTCTTGAACTTCTCTCCTTTCCCATGATTCCTTTCAATAATATGTTCTGCCCTGGCCCTTTGGCCACTGTTATTTGGTTCCAGGGTGTAGACATTATCCAAAGCTGGATGAACTTCCTTCTCTAGGAGTTTAGAAATTGACTGATGTCAAGAGAGCTGGGCCTGAATCAACATGTTGTAAGGCTTTAGAATGCATGTGCACTTTTTGTACACACTCACACACTCATGCAGAATTCACAAGTGAGTGTGAACACACTCATGGGTGATTGCATTTGAATCCCTGCTTAATGTTTTTTCTGAGAATTCTTGCCCTTCTCAAGACTTGGACTTTTACACTTTCCTTGACTTTTTTTTAATCTAAAACATTACTTTAGGAAATTATTTGGGGTGTTGTGGGAGATGTAGAATAGATTGAATTTGGTTTCTGTCACTTCCAAACAAAATTCCTAAGTAAGGGAGGTGGCCAATAATCTATCCTGTGTCTTCTGGAATATACCAGAATAATGAAACACATAACTACGTAAATTGCCAAAACTCAAACAATATCTACACAGAACAATAACAGTCAGAGTAAGGGGACACTAGGAATCACTTTCTTATTCATTAAGTGAGGGGGTTATATGGACTGGCAGTATGTGCAAAAGGAGATCAGAGCTATCAAACCCAGGTTTCTTGCAAGTCAGAATGGTGAGTGACATTTCTTACAGTGCCTTTCTATAGTTTCCTAAGAAAAAGTGAAACATTATGATGTTTGAAAGCCAGCTGTACCACTTCTAGTCACATGACCCTCTGTAAAACTATTTCCCCCTCTGAACCTTGGTTTCCTCGTCTGTCAAATGAATTGTAATAGTCCCAACCTCTCAGGAGCATTTTGCAGCTTAAATGAGGGCACATATGTTAAATCACATAGCATCATGCCCTCACTCTGTAGAAACTTAATGAAAATTGATTTTCTTCCATACATCATTTTCTTGATTGAATGCCATAAAGAAGCCCATGTGGATGCTTCTCAAAGAGCACTTGATGGATCTATTTATCCATAGGGTCTAACTTCAAAATTTAATCAACTATGGGCCAGCTCTTCTCTCATCTGTCCTGTTTGTAATTATTCCCTCTTTCCCTGGTATTTTTGCTGCCCCTCGCAACAAAGAAGAATTTCTCAACATGTGTGAATTCCTCTTACACTGAAGAAAGAGCATGACACAGGACTTACTTTTTATATTGCAGGCTTGTCTTTCCTTGCCAGAGCAGTCTTAGAAAGATGACCTTAGCAATGAAGACATTGGGAATTAAAATCATATGCACTAAAGGCAGGACCAAGAGGCAAGCTGTAGGAAAATGCCGCCTCATCTTCTCTCAAGGTTGGGCTCTCTTGTTAAAGCGTCTGAAAGATTTTTCTCCTCCTCAGAGATGAAGGATAAAACAAGAATAAAACCATCGGACATTTTTGTTGAGCTATGTCATTATAGACTCATAGTAGTTTTATTACCTGCATGTATTTAGATATGAGAATTTGGAGAAGGCTATGAAATGTGTTCCAAGGCTTCAGGGGTAAGGGAGCACTCTGAACCAGTTAGGTGGTGTGTCTCTCAGGAGAATTATCTTCCAGCCTGCAGATTCTGGCAGAAGACACTGCCATTTTATAGCATGGCTCACGGAAGGGGGAGGTGGAGGAGGAGAGGGGCTCTGGAAAATGTCTTGCAGAGGACTGAGAGAGTTCTCCATTGCTTTCAGCAACGTGTTTCTATCTCCTTTTCTTACTGTTAGAACTACCTGCAAACCAAGTAGGCCACATAAAATGAAGGAAAAGGAAATGAAGACTGTTAATCTCCCAGGACAGACATTCATTATATGGAAGTCAAGTGACAGCTTTGAACCATAGCCCCACCTTCTGAACAGGAAAAGGCTTAGGGCTCAGAAACTGCAGGAATCTTGGATCTGCTCCCTGATAGGGGAGTTGCAGAGGCTGCCCTAAAGGAGGCTGGCCCCAGCCAAATGTCACCTCCTTGAACGCAAGCCTCAAGTTCCAGTTGCTGAAGTGGCTATTGATTAAAGAGTGCAAGAAATGAGGATATGGTTGTGAATACGATCAATGCCATGGACCTCAGAAGCAAGTCTCCTGTGAAACTTCACAGGAACATCAAACACTCCTTTGGAGAAGTACTGATCTATGGTCTGAGCATGGCCTTGAGGAATATCAGCTTCCTCTAGGTATAACTTTCTATGACAGATCTTCTGTGAACAGACAGGTATGTGAGAGGCAGTGCCATGTGGGGGAAAGAGCAGTGCACGTGAAGTCCAAGCCTATTAGTGATGTGTAATGAAGGAGAGTGAAAACAGCTTCAGTTCCTTGGTGTAATGTTGTGGTGATGAGTCCAGATTATAGGGGAAGAGTAGCTTGCTTCAAAGTCCAACTCAGCTGCCTGCATACCTTGTGACATAAGGCAAGTTGCTGAATCTCTCTGTGACTTCATTTTCTTCTTCTGTAATAAAAAGAACAATGGTATACCATTCAAAAGATTGTGATGAAGATTGAATGAGCTAATAATAACTGTGAGGGGCCTAAGACAGCATCTGGCACATCATACATGCTGTATCAATTATTTACCAATTATATTTCTTACCTATTTCTTCATACTAAGTATGTTCATGCCATAGTGCAACAATAGACTTGGCATTAGTCAGGAACCTCTAGAGAAACAGAACCAGTGGTGTGCGGGGAGAACAAGAGAGGGAGAGCAGAGGGATTTGGCTCGTGCGATTATGGAGACCGAGAAGTCCCAGTCCCAGAATCTTTTGTCTTCAATCTGAAGACCCAGGAGAGCCAATGGTGGTGTTGCAGTCCAAGCTTCAGTGTCTGAGAACCAGGGGAGCCAGGTCCCTGTCTTAATCCAAACTCCAAGTGCCTTTTCCAATATTCTAGAGAAGGAGAAGATGAATGGCCCATCTGAAGCCGAGTGAATAAATTCACATTTCCTTCTCTGCCATTTAGGCTGTCAGTGGATTGGATTCTTCCCAGCTCAGGTTGGAGAGGACCATCTGCTTTAATCGGTTCAGGGATATAAATGCTAATCTCTTATAGAAACACCCTTATGGATGCACCCAGAAATAATGTTTTACCAGATAGTTGAGCATCCTCTATGTCAGGCCAGTTGACACCTAAAATTAACCATCACGAATCTGCTCCTCATCAATTTGACACACACACATGCATCTCCTTAAACTGTACTCAATCCTCAAAGAAGGCAAAAGCAAGGCTATAGTTTTGCTAAATCATACAACTGAAACACACTAATCCCCTCTCCAGAAGAGGAGGCAAAGTCTTTGAGTGATGTTTATTCTTCTCTCAATATCCTTTAATTTAGATGTTGTGATGTAAAATTACCATTACTTAAACATGGATACAAAGCCAATAGATTTATGTTACATAATAAAGGAATAAGAGAGGAATGAAAAC
The DNA here is from genome assembly GCF_012274545.1 of Fukomys damarensis. Classification (NCBI taxonomy): domain Eukaryota; kingdom Metazoa; phylum Chordata; class Mammalia; order Rodentia; family Bathyergidae; genus Fukomys; species Fukomys damarensis. Next base: position 123,354,489 of record NW_022900951.1, on the reverse strand, counting down.
AAAAACATTTGCTTAATATATACATTTAAAAACATAAAGACATTCCCAATGAAGCAAGGAAGAAACACACATGACAAGTAGCGCCTTCATTTTTACGACTGGTCCTGTGGTGATGTGTGGTATTTATATCTTCTACTATCTACTCTGTACTCCCTTCACCTCCAGTAAGCACCTTAGCAAGCTGCGGTTGTTTACCTGGTGGGGTGAGCCACACCTCCATTCCTGAAGATCTGCAGCTGTTCATAGTCCTGCTTGGGTTGGCTTGGTATAATTTCTCACCAATAGTAATCAGAAGACATGGTGAAATGCCCTACGAGATGTTCTGTCTTCCAGATCTACTCTTCCTTGTGATGCCGTAGTCCATTTCCCCTTTGTATTCTGAATCAGTCACCTCCACAAAGCTGTAACAGCCTTCTTGGCTTGTTAACTCAGAGGCATGAGGAACCCAGAGTGGCGTGGTGGTAGTCTTAACTTCAGGTTCAATGGAATAATTGTTGTGCCTCTTGGTAGAACTATTCCTTTCACTGGAATTAAAACCTCTAGATCAATAGAGCATGAAGTCTCAGAAACAAATTTTCTTAGCAGGTTACTAGTGGTAATGGTGAGTAGTGTAATTCCCTTGATTTCTGTACTCGTGAATCCTGACTATGGGGAAAACAGCAGGTTATACTGGGCATTGATTCAGAGTTTATATAGCCTGCTACAGAACTGTGCCTATCCCTGTGAAATATTACCATTTTGTTGTCATTGTGACTGAGTCTTCCAAAGGCCATTCCACTATTCTGTAGATGGCACTTCAGAATGGTAGAAAACATGGTAAAATCTACCAATCCCAGGACTGCGGGGCCTCTGTTGTGTTTCTGTTGTTTTGAAATGAGTTATTTGCTTAGAAGCCATGCTATGTGAAATAAGATGGGCATGGTGAAACCAAGTAAACTACCCCATGATTGTAGTTTCATAGAAGCATTTCATGAAGGGAAGGCAAATCCATATCCAGTGTCTGTACCAGCAAGGATGAAACCCTGTCCTTTCTATGATGGAAGCAGTCTAACGTAATCAACCTGCCACCGAGTACCCTGGGGAATGGTGCTATATCAGGGCTCCATGACACGGGGTGAGTCCAAACAGGGCCTGGAATAGTCCTTGATGCTGTGGCAGCAGAAGAGATTCAACTCTCAAAGGGGACTGGGTTACTTGCTTTTAGGAGCCTCTGAAAGTCCAAAGGCCCCAGCCTTTCTCCAGGGCTTTATGTCATTGCGCTTTGGGTGGCTGGTGTTCTTGGAGTGCAAATGAGGTGTGAAGTAACTTCTGATCTTTTTTGGCACAGTGCAAAGTTGTGCAAGGCTTAGGGAAATAGCTACACAGAGCAAACCTTTCCCAAGTCAGTATTGGGGGAAAAATAACTCCATTAGAAGTGCTAAATGAGGATCATAATGAGATATCCAAAGTCTTGCCAAGTGAATTTAATCACTTTCTGATCCCAACAGCCACACAATTCAACTCTTTCTTAGCATAATTAAGCAAGTGACAATGAGGATACTATTCTAAGACATGGTAATGAGATGCTGAGGGGCCTAAATTCAGCTGGAGGGGAATTCCTATTAAATATTTATTAGATATTCAAGTTCTTTAATAGTTCGAAAAAATAGAAAAGGAAATTTAGTTAAGTGAGATCCATTTCCTTTTAAACTAAACTGTTAAAAGCAGAAGCTGACAGGTCAGTACTTGTGAGCATCTTCATCTTTCTGGCCTGAAGGCTTGGCTAGGCTCTGTAGCCATAAAATTCCTAGGTAAGTAGGAGCCACAGCAAAAAGAGGCTCAAGATAATGGAGTTTGATGGCTGAGTAGTAAAGAAGAAAGAAGAAGGAATTAGTGAGAGATAGTGAGGTGGGGTAAGAAGAGTCCCGCAGTCACCAAATAGAGTCCTGTCTGAATTTGAGTTCAGACACACACACATGCCCGCGTGCGCACACACACACACACACACACACACACACACACACACACACACACACA